>NW_020884880.1:16785138-17139129 GCF_003945725.1 Corapipo altera
GGGGCGCGCGCGCGCGGAGGCGGGGGCGGCGGGGGCGCGCGCGCGCGCGCGGCAGCGGCTTCACTTCTCTCCGGGCAGCGGGGGCAGGAGCGGCGGCGGCGGCGGTGGGAGAAGCAGCAGCAGCAGCGGCCGCCGCTGCTGCTCGGGAGAAAGGGGAAAGGGCAGGGGAAGCCGAGAGCGAGGAGCGCGGGGGAGCGGGCTCATGACTCAGTGAGCGGCTGCAGCCCCTTTCCAGCCCCGCGCCCGGCCGGAGTCGGGGCGACCGCGACGGATTGTCCCGCAGCCTGTGTCCGGCACCAGCGAGAGAGAGACCTGCGCTCGCCTGCAGGTAGCAGAGGCTTTTCCCCCGTCTCTCCCGGGGTACACCTACCTCTGCCCCGGCTGAGCTCTCCGTCTGCCTCCCCTCCCCCCGCCGGGTTCCTACCCCCTCGTCGCTTCCTCACGACAGCACCCTCCCCCCCATTTATCTGTGACCCTCGCTCTCTACCTTTATCCTTCATCTCCCCTCCCCCCTCCGCATCCCCCCGGCGCTGCCTGGTACCCCCTTCCCTCCTTGTCATCCCCAGCCGTGCCCTTTCTTAGCCTCCGTCCCGGCCGTCCCCCTCCGCCCCCAGCCACCTCGGCATCTCTGCCGCCGCTCCCCGCTCCCTCAGGTTCCATCCAGCCTCCATTGCTTCTCAGCACCCCCATACCCCTTCAGCAACTCTTCCGTGTCCATTTGTCCTGCTCGCCCCGCTGCGGGCGGGAGCAGCGACCACCCCCGCTCCCCCCCCCGCCCCTCCGGCCCCGCTCCGCGCCGATCGCGTGGTCCCCGCGGCACTCGCTGCGCCCCTGGGTCGCTCCGGCGCCGGGGTACCCCCTGCGCCCTCCATGATCGAGCCTCCCAGGATGCGCCATCCCCACACCCCCCCCCGCCGCAGCACCCGGTGGGCATCCCGGGCTCGAGCCCCTCGGGAAGGGCACTAGCCTCCCCCGCCCCCACCCGGAGCGCCCTGAGGAGCCCCGCAGCCCAACCCTCTCCCTTCCCTCATGTGCCCCCGACGTCTTCCTCTCGCAGTCTCCTCCTCCTCCTCTTCTCGGTTGTCTCCTACTTCTCACCCTGGCCCGGCCGCCTCCCACCCGGCTGTGGGGGTGCGGGGTGTGTGTGTTTCTGGGGATGCCCGTGCCCACCACCAGCTCCCGCACGGCTGGGTCTTCCCGACGGGCGAGCCACGCTTCTGCCCCCGGGCGGCTGGGGGCCGTGGGAGCCGGGGCCTCTCGTCCTTTCCGTCCAGGTTCCTCTCTCAGTGGTGGACCCTGCTCGGCTACAAACCGGGCGCCTTCTGCCTGCCCTCCTGCGATGTTGTGCTCTTTTTACCCTTTACGCTTTCTAATGAAGATGAAGTAAGGCGGCTGCTGCCGTTGGTCTCGTCGTGGACCCTGCAGAAATATTCAATTTATCTTGGCTTAAAGAAAATTAAGAGCGCTTTAAAAGGACATCATCACTAGCTCTGCCGCCCTTGGGGACCGATCTGCACGTCGCCAGGACCCTGCTGTGCCTAACTACGGGATTTTTTTTTGGGGGGGGGGGGAGGGGGGAGAAGAGTGTGATGGTGGTTGGTGTTGGGTTTTTGTGACTCTGTATATTTTTTGTTTGGGTTTGTTTTGTTTTGTTTTGTTTTGAGGAAGAAGGGGAAGGTGCCAGTAGATATATTGGACAAAAGCAAAACCTTTTGGACTCTTCACTTCGAATTGATAGCTGTAGTTACACTTGTAATCTGTCTCTCTGCTGATTCATCTCACGTTAAGGGAGAGACTTTTAAGTCCCTTTTCACTCCTTTCCCTGTCCCCTCTGCTCATTTTTCTCTGCACAGCAGCAGGGAGGTTAGCAACTCTCACCTGAATATAGAATAGTCTGGCAGTCGGGGACCTGGACATCGCGTGTCTTCCCTCTTGCTCTGTGTGACAGTTGCAAACACACTCATGGCTGTTCAGATTCAAGGAGTATCTTGTATTTCTGTCTGTGTTAGTGGCAATGAAATGCTTTCTTCACAGTGTCATCCCCTCAGTTGATTTTTTTTTCTCCCTAGTTGTTTGTTCGTGTGTTTGGCTCTCTTTTAAGTTTAACCCTATTTGAAGTGTCTAACTTCAGGCCCTTTAACACTCACTTTTACCAGAATATTAAGCATCCCTTGAACTATGCAAAAATTCCTAAAATTGCAGATATTGTGAGCAGATGGCATAGAAAGAATTGCCTGACTGTCAGAAAGGGGAACAGAGAGAGAAGGAGAAGGGAGAGAGAAAAAAATAACCAAAACAAAAAACCCCCAAGAAACTAGCCAGACATCAAATGACAGATTGAAGCATTTTCCTATTGTAAATGCTGGCATTACATGTTACAGTAATTATATGCTCTGGGCTACTGTTAGTGTTTGTCTGCTGGATAGTAACCTGAACTTATGAAGTGAATAGAGTTGTTTTTTGGATAATAGTAATATTTATAGCTAAGGTTATTCACAGCAGATGTCCTATGCGTATAAGCATTACTAAATATGCTTTTAACTTTCTCGCCTGCAGTGTTAAAGCCTATGTACATTGTGAAGAGAGAATTTTTCTCTTTAAAATGGGGTTTACTAAGCAAAGTTCAGAACTAAAATCTAGAGCAAATAAAGGCCATCACAAGTGTTATAAAGAGAAATGAGGTTGTATTTTAGCTCTATGTAGAAGCAAAGAAAATGCGTACTTACTATCAAAATTGCATTATAGTTATTAAATGCATATTTTGACTTGTCAGAATATGATATTTTTGTGGTTTATTACCTCTAAGTCTTCTGTTACTTTTATCTTAAAATCTGCCAACTAGGATTTAAATATCTGAACTTCAACCTGTGTAAATATAGAAATTATGTTAAATATAATGTAACTGTACAATAGGAAAAATTGTTCTCTAGGAATGAACAGTTTTTGTATTTTAATTTTAGGGTGAAAACTATGCATTATTTTGGTTACTTCAATGAGCAGGCTAAGTGTTGTGTATTTATATAAATTTATATATGAAAATATTATTTTCTATGATAAAATCCAAAATGTAGTTTAAGCTGATTAAGGGAAACCTTAGTCCCATATCCATCACTTGGTATTGCTTGCTGTTTCTTTTGGTGCATAAACATTTTGAACGGATGCCATACTTCCAGAATTTTTGTTTGGTATAGCTTTACAAATTAGATAAAAAAGACCTAATTCCTCCTGCAGTTAGTTACATCTGTCAGTAATGCTTGATGAGATTATTTCTTCCACTCCACAGTGTGTACTCTTTGATAGAATTAGATCTTGGTAAGAGTTTTTCAGAATAGGAGCAAATTTATTTTCTTACATGCAGCTGTAACTACAACACTTACAACCTTTTTTAAAAAGCATCCTTTAAACATAACCCTGTTGGCATTGATGTTACTTTACTTTTACTTTGCTGTCTCTTTCCATAAATATATACAGGGAGATGAACTTTATTTAATCCGTGGAATGAGCAAGGTTGAATCTGAACCTGAAATATCATTATTCTCCCTTGAGCGAGTCTTAAAACATATAACAGTTAAAGTGAATAGTTTTGTTCTTAATTGTGATAGTGTCTGCACATAGGTAAGAGGAAAAGCAAGTCAAAGTTCACAGCAATTTAAAACTCTTTGTATATGAAAGAACAAATTCTTTGATTCAGACAGATTTGATCAGAAAACCACCCAGATATATGGAGATTGTGTGGGTGTAAGCAAGTAACGTTTGGGCCTATGTGCTTTGAAGATGGTTCTTTTATTAAAATCTTTAGAGGAGGATATATAAAGTAGGTATATAAGCTACAGATTAGGAATTAAAGGAAAGACCTGAGTTTGTTTGGTTTTTGGTTTATGTTTTGTTTTGCTTTGTTTGTTTGTTTGTTTAAAAAAAATCAATCAGTGCCATCACATATGCTAATTCAGTAAGGGTTTTTCCTGGACATCTGCCCTTCATTAGAACAGTTTGAGAAGTCATGACAGCTGTAACAGTGGGCTTGTAATTCCTCATCTGTCGGCATATTGTTGTACTATTTAAAATGAAGGAAGAAATTAAAATAGCTAACTAGTATCAGAAGTGTGCAAATAAAGTGTTAACTTGACTTCTGAAATATACTGAGATTTCTTGCTTCTTGTGTTCTTCTGACAGCTTTGTTGCTTCATATTGCCTGAATGAAATTTGTCAGGAAAAAGCTTCCTTATGTCCTTTACCAGCGTGCTTACCGCTCTAGAAGTGTACCATTTCAGTAAAGATAAACAGTCCTGTGTTAGTGCTTTTTTATTCTGTGACTGTTTCCATCGAGCATGCCAAGATGTAGATTTTGTAATGTGGAAACCCACATTAAAGACTTGGAATGAGCCCACAGATTTGTTTCATATGGGATAACAGAGAGTGTTAATACAGTAATAACTCTCAGTTTTTAACAAACTATGTTATATTTGAACCGGTGGCATAGTGATGAGATAGCTAGTGCATGGTATTGCTGAGTGGTTGAAAAATGTAATTCACAGTGAATGGTATTACACTTGCTGGATTATGTTTCCCACTTTGATAACTTCTGCTTTTCTCATATATATATATATATATATATATATATATATATATAGGTGGGCTTATATATATATATAAAAGGTGGGGTTTTTTGGGAGGTGGTAGTTGTTGTTGTTTGGAGTTTGTGGTTTTTTTTGGCATAGGGTTTTAAATGACTAGCTCCTGAATTATTGTCAAGATGCTTCTGGCAAAACTCTTCAGTGCTAAGATTACTGAAGTACTGTAACACAAGTGTTACGTATTAAGACAAAGACATTATGTGTTCTTTCCTTAAGGCATGTAAGAAATACTGCTGGGCAGTTTCTTCTCAAAAAGCTAACTTCTGTTGTTTGTTTTTGTTCAGTGCAGCATCTGCCATGTCTACAGAGGGGCAGAGAGTAGATGATAGTCCAAGCACTAGTGGAGGCAGCTCTGATGGAGATCAGCGTGAAGGTGTTCAGCAGGAACAAGAAAGGGAGCAAGTTCAGCCCAAGAAAAAAGAGGGCAAAATATCAAGCAAAACAGCTGCTAAACTGTCAACTAGTGCTAAAAGGTACAGTGTTCTTTTTGGGTTTTATTTTAATTTCTCTTTTTTCAGCTGAGCATCACATGTATGTATTGACTCAGTATATTAATTTTCTGATGGTTTTATTATAACACTGCTGTATTAGTGTAATATTCTCTTGAGACTGGTCACAATAATGAGACCTGTATACTTTTTCCTTTCTTTGACAGATTGGCTCTTTCACATGGTTTTAATAGTTGCTTGCATGATAAAAGCTGACAATTTTTTATTGCTAGTAAAACTCAGACAGTTTTGTAGCCTTATAAAATATATCTCTGTATGTGTATGTATGACTGATGTTGAAACTTGTCAGTGTAACTTACAGTTAATTAACCATAAACATATCAGACAGTTCTGTAACTCAGCATGTTAGGACTACTGTAATACCTATTGCTGTGAAGTACTCTGTTTTCTTTTCCCAGATGGTCAGGTCAGAAATATCTGAGTGAACAACAAATGCATGTTGGTTTCATTACTAAACTCTGATCTGTTTCATTACCCATTTATTTTCCTTCCCTTTTCTGCTTGAGAGGAAAGGTTGGTTTGTAGAATAGCTATTTAAGTTATTCTATGCTATCATGTCCATCTTCAGATAACGGTTGTCTTGCTTGGACCAGACAGAAGGAATTTACAGCTTAGTGTAGCTTCCTTAGTACACACAGGGTTGTTAGTCTAGGCAAATGGGATTATAGTGATTGAAGTAAAAAAGCACTCATAAAATAATCTGACAAGAGACCAATTCTGCAGACTGTCCTGGTGCAGAATTCCCAGATCTCGTTTCTTTGCTAATCCAAGGCCGTATAAACTACAAGAAAAAACATTGGAATTATACCACTGTGGTGCTGTGGTAAAGGAGAAGCATTGCTCCCCTATTGCCATAATTTATAACATGTAGTCACAGTCCATAAACACCAGTATATAAATGTGTGTACCTCCCTTCAGGATTCAAGTCTTTGTCTTGCCTTAATATGTCCCTTTTCTATTACATACTTTTCTGGACTGAAGTATCTTCTGTCTTTCCAGTGGGGTATTGTCATGCTTTTTTTCTGCCATAGATAACCTTCCTTACAGCTAGCTTTTTTTCATTTTTTCTTCTCTGTAGAAATGCTTTCTTGACACCCATTCCTACTAAGACACTATTAGGAGTCGTATCACTGGTCATACCACTTACAGAATGGCCAGCAAAAGTTCCCCATGTTTCCTTTTATGACTAAAAGGAAAAAAACCCAAAACACCCACTCAGCTTTCACTGCAAACCATGGTGTTACTCATGTAGTTAATCTTCACAGCCCTTATGGTTTCTGACCTTGTTCTCTTTTGTCTGCTTCCTGCTATTATTATTTTTTAAATATTAAAAATATTGGATTAGTCATGACTTTTAAGGTCATAAAAAATAGTTTTCAGTATCTTTAGAAAGCAGTCTGTGTATTCTGAACTTTGTACAATGTCTGGTGTAATGATGCCGATGCCGCAATTCTGACAAGAGCTTGTGGACACTATCCTATTAAAAAATTAATAATGATATGTCAGAAATTGGTCTATTAATCTTAGCTTTGTATCTTCAAAGCTTAGAGCTTTTATCAACATGCATTTTACAGTGATAAAATTACTTAAACCTTTTAAAGTTTAATCACATCTGCTTATGGTTCTGCTGAAACTAATTATGCCAGTTGCTGACATCAGTGCGTTTGCTGGTTAGACTCTAAAGCCAGTTTCATGTGCATACTAATATTAATATATTTTAAAAATATACATTTAAGTATACATCTTAAAAGCTGACATGACCTACAATAGTTCTTTAGGTATGTACACAATGAATAATATTTTGAAAAAATATATTTTATGAGTGCTGGTTGTCATAGCACTTTCTGGAAGGATCACAACAACATAGTTTTTCTAGCAACAGGGGTTTTTAACAGTATAATTTTTTTTCTTTTTTGTTTTTAAGTATTCAGTAGTTTTGTCACTGTGTTAGATTTGGGATTGTACTTTCTTCATTCAGCCAAGTTTTTGTATTATGGGTTTTGTTTCTTTGCTTTTTAATTAAAATCAGTAGTGTCTCAAGAAAGGTAAATCGGGATTTAAAGCAGAGGATAAAAAGGAGTGGAGTATCATGGAGGAAGGAAAAATTTCTTAGAGTCTTCAATATGTGATAAGGATTACAGAAACTGTCTGTATAAAATATCTTCATAGTAATATTGTTAATTTTGTTCATTAGAAGTGAAAAGTTGTGCAGGATTAAAAAGGCTGTACTCTGTTACCTTCAGTTAAAGGAGTCAATTCTGCTAAAATCAGTAAAACACTCAAACAACAGAGTGTAGTCAATTGTGGCTTTGGTCAAGATTCCTTAATTCTTGTTTAAAGCACAGAACACCAGTGAGTTAATGTAGCACTGGATCTAAAGTCACAGACTACAGACTTGATTCTAACCTGAGTTTGGAAATCACATTTCCTTAGTTGATAAGCTTTTTCCTGCGTATGGAATTGTAGTCACAGTGGTTTTGGATTGCCTTATGATACCTATTGTATATATTGGTTTAGAATGAAAATTTGTGCATCTCTGTTTGGAAAATTTTTGTTCTGCTTTTTATTTGTATTTTTATGTAGTCAGATTTACAGAATTTTCAGTAGCATTAGGTTTTATAGAAATCAAGATTTAGCAGTGTGCTGACTTTTGCTTGTGTAATCGTAAACTGCTACCACGTCTTATGTATGAATATACTGCTCATGCGGCTTAACTGCTTTCCAAAGTGATCTGATTACAGAGGCTATATGAAACCACTCAAATTTCTATTTGAGTAAGATTTTTGGTTTTAAGATATGGAGTTTCTTCTGTTAGCGTTGCTATAACTGGCATCAAGAGTGCAGAATGCCATCACATGCTGTGCTTCTCTGTTAATACTTTTAGGAGTAGCTGATATACAGGTGTAATAGCTTACAGCATATGTCATGCAGTGTACTGGTCCTTCAGTTTTCCTCACCCAGAGGGCATCACCTTAAATAGCAACCTTTCTTACCTAACATGTCAAGATTGAGAAACTCGTTGCATATCACAATTACAGTTCAGACAAGGAATTGAATTGCTGTCCTTGAAAACAGCAGGCATCTTGTTACCTCTTAAGTAGCAAATCTTAGCATGACCTTTGGATTGAGAGAAGTGAAACCATTCTTGGCTGATGTAGCTCAACAAATAAATGTATTGTTTTGCTTGGCTCCTGAAGTTGCTGGTTGAAAATCTGTCAACCTTTGTGTCCAATCCTGACATTTTTTAATAAATATCTGTGCCTACAATAAATTGTGAACTGTAAAACTTTAGTTGTAATCTTTTTCTTATTGAAAGAAGTTACAACCTTAAGGAGTAGCAAATCAGTAATAGATTAAATTTGTTCAAAATTCAACAAAGTAAAAATGAGCCTTTTTTCCCCTTCCCTTCTCCCTTTTTTTTTTTTCTCTGAGAGGTTTATCACAGCACTATTTTCAAGGAATCTAGGAATGGTATTTAGAATGTTGAATATGACAGCAAAATACAGACTGCTTTTTTTACAAGAAATATCCTTGTCATTTATCCATCTTTTAGTATGTGGGTGAGAATATTTTTTTTCCTCCAGTATGAAGCTAACCATCTTTAGATCAATTTCCTGCTCAGTCACAGTTTATTTAGTAGTGAAATATGTACCAGTGTCTGCTTTTTTAAGTATTTCCTAAGTAGCATATTCTTTGGTATAGGGTATTGAATCAGCTGGCTTTTATGGGTAAAGAGGCATGTATTTTAGAAAAGTAGATGTGGTAAAAATAGCTTATTGTCACGTAATCCTTTATTTCTTTTCCAATTAATCACATTGGGAAATCCTCTGATGTTTCACTTCTCTCTTAGCTTTAGAGAACTTTTAACTGTTTCATGAAGAAAACAACCACAGTCCCCTTAGTCTTGGAACAGTAGTAAATATGTGTCTGTGAGAATTAATAATATTTGAAATCCAAAATGTGCTTTCATGCTTCTGAATTTATGGGTAGGTTAACGGTTGCACTTGTACTGGAAGGCAACTATGTTTGTTCTCTTCTGATAGTAAAATGGAGGGGAAAAATATTTTTTTTATGTGTGTATATATATAGATATATGTGTATATGAGAGAGAGAAGTCAAAGGACTTCTCTAAGACCAAACAAAGAATATCAGATCTGACACTGCAAATTAAATGTCCTATGTGTGCAGCCCAGGGCATTGATTATTAACCAAGGCTTCACCCCTTGCCATCACCCTACTTCCCAATACTTCCCTAAGCCATTATGTCATTAGTTTAAATATAAACTGAATATATATAATTATTTTAATTTAGAGTTCTTTTTCGCTCTGACATAGTTAAACATAACTGTTATTGAGGCAAAAAATCCAAAGACAGAGACACCAGAAAGGACCCTGAAAAAAAATGTTTTGTTGCCAGAGGCCACATATCCTCATAGCAAATTCTCTGTGGTCAGTGAAGGAAATGAGGTACATCCTCTCCTGTGGCAGTTTCTGAGGGCAACTCAATGGAGATATGAAGCAAGTACCAGAGCACGTGCAGACAAAAGCCAGCTTGCACACTGGAGGTCTCTATCAGTGCAAGGCTCTCTGGGATGCTGTCCGACAATTTAATTGTAACTTTGAATGCTGTGACATGTGAACAAGATATTGCATGTCAGCTACTCTACAGAAACTGTTTATGAATAAGCTCTCAGCATGAATGCAAGGTAAATTAAGGTTGCAACAAAGGGTTGTAAGGTGTATAAACTAGTTTGGGACACCACAGAGTAGGAGAATAAACACGGATAACTTGCTGAGGAGCAAAAGATGGACAGTATTGTATTAATGTGTTGTATCTTGTTTGTATAAAAATAATGATGAATGAAATGTCTCTTTATCTTAGATGCTTGCAAGAGCAGTTAGGACTTTTGAACATTAATATGCAGTGCCATCTGATCAATTTTTATGGCTGGAAGCAGAAAGGTGTTTTGTCCTTGTTTGCTCAGTCACAGAAAAGCTTGATAAAGGGCCATTTTAGCACTCGTGAAATTAGAAGTTAGAAATTTTGGGTTGAACTACAACAGATGGAAAAAATGAGAGACTCTTTTGTTTTCAGAATATAAGGAACATGGGTTAGGATTTAGGAAGAAGAATATAAAGTTTTTGATCTAGGACTGAGGTTGTTGAAGTTGTCAATCCATTCTTGACGTGTCTCAGACTCACTGTAATGCAATGAAATATTAACTGCTCTTACTACTATATGTAAAGTAAAGGAATGATGTCTGACTATAAAAGTGCAATGCCATCATTCTGTAACTTCACAAAAGGCTGAAAAAGCAGAACAACCCATAAAACGTGAAATTGAAGAATCTATGTTACCTAGATTTTCTGTGGTTTGAATTTGTGATAGTATAATTTCAAAATCATGGCAGAAATTTATCATATACAGAAGAAATATTTTAAGCCTCTCCCACAGTTATAAGATCTCCCTTCTAAAAGGTGTGAATTGTTAGGATTGTTTAAATGGAGTAAGTTTTTTAAAACAACATGTTTGTTGTGCTTAAACTTTACTAATTAAAAAAATGTGGTGTATTTTCCGTGTTACTACAATGATTTGGTGCTTGATTAAGCAATCTGTGCCTGTATTTTTATAGGAAAGGTATGATATTTATTGGGGAAATTCTATGTACTGGAGATATAAATATTTCAAAGAGTAGAAAAAGCAAGTAAAAGATCAAATTGCTCCCCCTCAATTGAAGGAACTCTGTGGGGGTGTGTGTGTGTAGGGTTGGGGTGCATAAAAGTTAGAAGAAAATCTAAGCATCTGGAAGAGTGTTTTTATCTTTGCAATTATATAATCTGATCTAATGAGTGATTATTACCTCTGCCTACAAATCTTACCCACGTATGTCCTAATTATTTTAGAATATGAAAGATAAAGGCTGGAGTTTCTGGTTCAGGCCAATTCTTCTACTGCCATTGGTTCATTTATTCACTGTAGCTGGAAAATCAACTTATAGTGGCATAAGGGGAATTTTGATAGTGGCTGTGAGACTCCTTAACATGTAAGATTGTGTTTGGATGTTAAAATTATATAGAGAATTAAACTGCTCATTTTTATGTTATATATGCCAATATACCTGAATGCTTATTTTGATAAGCCGTTTTCTTTGCCTGTATTTATATGCAAAATGGGTAGCAATCATTTTTAACTAGGTATGTGTAAGTCAGACCTGAACTTTTGGCTTATGGCTTTGGCATGTATTTCAGGAATTTGCGTGGTGTTATTGTGCAGGTTTTCTTTCTTAGCATAGGGAATAACAGGAATAACAATTTGCTGCTGTACATGAAATCTTGTGAAGGAGAAGGCAAGAAGAAAATACACAGGGTATCTTGAATTGTTTTACTTTTTCTTCCTGCTTCTAAATGTTCATGTTTTTGCATTGAAGTAGCCTATAAAAAAGACTTGGGCATAGTTTATAGGTAAGGTGACCATTACAGTCTTGCTTATGGCATCATACTTTGGGAACTGAAAACTCCTACAAGTTCCTTTGGGAACTCTGTAGACTCCCACTCTGTATAATTAAATTTCTTCAAAGGTCAAAATACTGGCTCTCATGCAGATGCTGGTGTAAGGGAAAAGAGCCCCTGTTGCCAGCTGTGGCAGAGATCAGGCATTCATGGACTTGGCTTGGAAGCATCAGCCTGGGAATATCCAGAAATCCTGAACAACGAAGTTGCTCTCCCTGCAGGAAGAACTCTGGCAGGATGCCTGTAATGTCTTTATTGGTGACCTGGAGGATATGGCAGAGTTCACTCTAAAGTTTTCAGACTACAGCAAGCTGGGGGGGAGCACTTGGTACATGCAGGAGCAATGCTGTGGCTCAGAAAGATCTTGCCAGGCTGCAGGAGAGGGTTGACAGAGAACTCATGAAATGAGGACTCACCCCTTGTAATGATACATACTGGGGACCATCTCTGCTGAGAAGGAGATGGGGACCCTGGCAGAAAACAAGCTCAGTGTGAGGCAGCAACAAAGGCTGACTGCCTCCTGGGATGTACTAACAGGGGCATAGTCCATAGGCAGATGGAAGAGATTTGTCTCCCATTACTCAGCTCTCATTAGACTGTACCTGGGATAACATTTACCTGATTTTGATCCCCCAGTAAAAAGAAGGCACATACCAGAGCAAGTCCAGCAGTACAACCCCAAGCTAGCCAGGGAGCTGGAGCACCTCACTTTGGGGGAGCCTGATAGCAGACCCGCAGTACCTAGGAGGAGGTTATGAAGAAGACCAGCATGGGCTCATTCTGGGAGGGTGAGAGACAATTATTCTTGGAAGTTGGGGGGGTTTACCTTGCTAGTATGATATACACTAAGAAGCTAAATATTCTAGAGTGCAAGAGCTTATAAGACATATAGGCAGAGGAGAAATAGAGAAAGAGGATACATGAGACATTTAGTAATTGTGTAAGTGAGCCAAGGACCTGAGAACCCTGACCTATAGAAAAAGTGTGATTTTCTAGGTGGCTGCTCATGGCATTTGTCCCATATTGGAAATTCATTTTTCAGAAAAGATTTAACATTTGCTTCCACATGTTCTTGTACAGTTTCATGAAACCTTTTAGCATCAGCTTTTCGTCAGAAATTTTAAGAATTATATTTTGTTCCTATTGATTGCTGTAGAAATGTTCATAAAGTTGGAAGAAACAGATTGAAAAAAAAGTCCTGATAATATTTTTTTTTTCTCTTAAGAATTCAGAAAGAACTTGCAGAAATTACATTAGACCCTCCTCCAAACTGTAGGTAAGTTCACCTGGATTTTATTAATTTTGAATATGGAAATGAAATATATGGAATTATGGAAACTTCATAGGGGACTGGAGTAAATTGTAGCTATTCCTTTGTGCTGATTACTTAGTAATTTTGGAATAAAAACTGATCGATAATATGTTGCCTACATGTTAAGGACATGTAGGCAACATACGACATATTTCCCAGTAACCTAAGTAATGGTAAAAATGGGTGAACTCTGTAATGCATGGATGTATACAGGGCAAAAATCAAATGACCCTTCATTTGAGGCATTAAATTGATAGCATTTTGTTTGATTCTGTAAAATGTAATCTTGGTGGAGGTTGCTTGGTATGTTTGATTCCTTTTTCTTGCAATTTGTTAAAACACTGTGAATATAAAGGAGAAAAAAATATGTTATAGGCACAAACTATTATTAATTTTCTGACTGTGTTTGTGGTGATAAATTATGATGTTGGGTGGAAACTTCCTGAAATAGAGTATCTAATCATGTAGACTTTCTAATAACGTCGATCTGTTTGTTTGGTTTGGTGGGTTTTTCTTGGTCAGGTACATTTACTTTTGGTGTGTTTAAAATTGGCTTTGCAGTGACTGATGAGGTAGACCTCGAAACCCTCGCTGTCTGGTGGCAGGGGCTGTATGCAGTTGTTTTCAGATGGCTGTCTCGGGCTTCTTATCTGTCAGCTTGACATACGGTCAGTGTTGGAGCTGGGCCAGGGCTGCACAGCGCTGCTTAAAGGAGCCCGTGCCCCTGCACTTCTTGTGGTGGGAGGTTGGGCTTGATGGAGAAAAATAGCTTCCACCCAGTCCCACCAACTCATTTCAACTGATGTGGTTAGTAGGTTTCGTTCTATTAGTGCAGGAAAAAGAAATAGCTGATTGCATGCAGCTTTTGTGATGAATCCCAGTACGTTTCAGTATCGAATTAACTAAGCAGCTGGTAGTAAAAATGACAGTCAGCTTTATTGTTTTGGTCTCGTGACAAAAGTATGTGTGAGAAAATAGTCTAACAAGATTTGATGTGGTTGTGCTGGATCTCAAGATATATATAAGTTAAGTGGCTACATACTGAAGCTCTGTGTAGTGAAGTAGCCTTGCAATAATAGTGTTCAAGGAGTATTTCAGTCAATTAGGATCAACAGTTTTTTGCTAGATAAAACATTTTAATAGCTAAGCTGTTCTGTCATACTTACGACTATGTGTGAGTCTTCAATCACATCAAAGCAGTTTCATATGGCAGGTTTTACTTCAGTGTTGATGACTGATGCCTATTAGTGGACTGATTTGCTGAGATGAATATAAAACTTTAGTCTGTTGTAGAAGAATGCATGTCTTTGAACTGAGTGTAAAAGGCTTGCAGTTTTTACAGCAGTGTCATTTTTTCTAGTTTTCTGAAGCCTTCTCTTTATAACAAAACAGTTGTTTCAGTATACAAGATAGTGTTATATTTGATTTTCTTTTGCTAGCAAGTGTAAACTGAGCATTGACTGTCTTAGTGAAAAGCCCTTTGGTGGATTGCAATTTAAAAAAAACCTAAGCGAGCTGGAGATTTCCTGGGTTTGTTGAATTATTTACACTAATGATAAAATAGCAATAAAGTGCACTGCATGACGCTGTTTTGCAAAATCACAAAATTACATCTAACTTCATGTGTCTGCTGCTTTAACACAGTTCTGAAGATGCAGAATTACTTCATGTTGTGATCTTGATAGATAACCATTAGTAACTTTACTATTATCAAATATGTTTTTATAGTCAATACAGAATCACTTCATTTAGTTTTATGCTCTGTTGACATAGTCTAAACAGTGTTTTCATTTAAACTTCATCTATTTTCTATTATAGTTAAACATTACAAAATAAATACATCAGCCAGACATGATTCTTCAGATAATAATGAAGAAACCTGAGCTATTATATAGTATATCTTACCCTAAAGTATTGATACGTTCTTTCTTGGGTTTAGTGAAATTTAGATCATTGTTATAAGATGTTATATTTTCTGTTAAAAAAACCCAGCCATATTTTATAAATATAAATTCCTTACAGATGTAGGCCACTTGAAATGGTTGTGATTCTGGCTTGCCTTCACTATGTGTACTGTTTTATATATAAAATAAACTAAGATTGGGCAATAGGAATGTGATAAATCCCCAAACTAAATGTCATAGAAGGCATGAAGAAAGTTTTATTAATCAAGAGTAGTCTTAAGTAGTTACTTAGGAAGTTCTGATAGGGAGGATATGGAACTGTATTGGAACTTGGGTGGAATATTGCAAGTAGGTTTGCAAGACTTTCTGTTAAATACAGCAGGCCAAAGCTTCAGGTTTTTCCCATTCAGGAAAAAAACCCAAAATGGAACAGTGTCTGTAGTACATCATCCTCAGCATCCCTCAATGGCATGTTGGCTACACAGTCGGTACAAGCTCCAAAGCAGTTGCAGCTTCCACTGCTGCAGCAGCTGCAATCTTAGCATTTCCCCTGCCTCATCCTCATGAAGAGATTAGGCTGTATAATCTTTGTGTTTGTCTGGAAGAAAAAAAAAGTCTTGCTCACGAATGTGCCTTGTAATTGGCAGATTATCACTGCCTGCGACTTGCAGCATCTTTCCAAAAATGTGGAAAGCTGTGGGTTTTAGAGTTCATAAAAAAAAAATCTGTCACTTTTGGCTTTAAAAGAAGATTTAGTGTTATAAGAAACTAAGAGTTGCCTGCCTCCCTAGGTATTCATATTCTGTAGTTTGGGTACTGGGTGATGGAAAGAGTCCTCTGGACTCCACAAACTTTGGCTTCTTCCTCAAGACTGAGAATGTATAATGTTCTAAGCATAAAAAAGCCAAGCTGAGGAGGGGAGTGTGGGAGTTGAACAGTGTAATCATTGCTATTTTTGGAGGAAGGCATGTAATAAAAAAGCCTGTTATGCTTCACATTTAACAGAAATAACTGGATGGTTTTCAGTATATGTTGTCCCATCCCTCCCCCCGTTTTACTTTTTTGTTGAGCTGAATTTGCTGTCAAGGAGAGTCCTTAATGCGAAGGAGGTACATTTGTGTTTTAAATTTGCAGTATTGTGAAATTTCAGTTTGTCAGGAGACAATAGGCCTAAATTGTAGACATTGGCCACTCTTCTTTTTTTGCCACCTCATTGAAATGCCAAAGCTTTATTACAAGAAGTGTTGCACATACTATACCTCTGAGTAGTGCAGAGTATACCTTTTCTCTCATGCGATAAAAACTTCATATTTAGGTATCATTTTCATATATTACCTTGCGGAAAGCAGGGAATAGTTGGGAAATCTTGTAGCTAAAATAATACCTTTTCAAACTTTCCCATATTTTGGACTGCCTCTTGTCCAAGACAATAGATGTCATAGAATACAACTTCTATTGTCAGCATTGTATACTATTTCCCTTCTCACTGGCAAGAGAACAACATCTCTGTGGCAACTTATACCAATTGCTTACGTGGGAAAATAATATTTGGAAAGTATTTATTGTATTTTTAGCTTCTTTCAATGTGAACTTAACAGCTGGAAACAAGGAGAGCCAGCACAAAGTGAATAGCAGCTCTCAGTGGACACCACTTGGAGCAACTGCTCAAAATTTTTCCTGTTAAGTCACTGATATTACCTGTCTTCCCCTTCATGTTTCCTTTTGATGTTCTTTAGTGTATTTTTCACCATTCTTCTATTTTCTGTGTATTTACTGCAATTTCTATTATGTTTTATATGTTTTATTTCTTTTTCCCTGTAGCAATATAGGTAGTGCTTGCGGCTCAGAAGTGTACTGTAAAGGACTGTGCAACTTAGTTGGCAAATTGTCTGGTTCTCGCTCCAAAACCATCAGTTTAAAACCCTGCATGCAGTTTTATCTCTTCTATTAGTTTGAAATCATTACGTTAATTCCTTGCTTTTTAAACTATCTGCAAAATTGATAAGAACCCAAAATTGATCCTAGTATTTTGCTTGTGAAAACTAATCACACTGAAAATACTTAAAACATGCTTCTTTTTGGGGTGATGTAGTGAAATGGAGTGGCAAAATATTCTATTTGGCTTAGGGAGAGTTCACTGCGCCTCATGGATGTCTCTTGCTATTAATGACTGTATGGAGCCCAGCACTCCTGTTTAATATTGCTCTGACTCTGTTTTTGCTGAAATGCTGAGGCTGGATCCTCACAACTCAGAGACTATGTGAATTCTATCAATTTCAGTTATTGTTCTCAGGGCCACCTGTTTAAACTCCTACCTAGTGCTACTTAAAAGCTAAAGAGATGTCACAAGTATCAGGAGCAGAAAACGAATGTTAGCACAATATCCTGGGAAGACTGGGAGGCAGAAGGTAGTGAGCCTTGCTCTACAATGCAGAGAGAGAGAAGTGAAGGGACTTAGAGAAGCAGGTACAGCAAGTATCTGCTGTGCAATTGTGCTCAGTGATTTTGATTGTTTGAGTTAGGGATGCCTCAGTCTCTTGCCACAGACACATGACTGCGATGCATGTGATGCTAATGTGTGAGCAGGATGAAAACTGGAGTAACAAATGCTTTCTTTGAATGTTTTTTCTTACGAACATTTCCAGCCTGAATCCAGGCTGCGTTTCCATTCTGTTATCCATGGAGTTTACCTTCTGCCTATATAGGCTTACTTTTATAGGCTGCTGGTTCCCTATAACCTTCTAGAGAAAATGTAACACAGAAGATTGTATATAATTTTGCCTGCCCTCTTTAGAATTTACAGGAAATAACAAAATGTAATCAAAAAGATTAGCATACAAGTGGTTGATATTAATCTGCAGGATACTGTTGGTTTTAAATCCATGAGGTATTAACAACTGAGGGTAGGGATGAATGAAAAATCTATTTGAGTGCTCACTGTAACTGCTTTGTTTTTAAATTTTGAGTCCCTTTCTGCTTCAAAAGAATCAAGAAACATGTCCCAAAAACATGCAAGTTAACGATCACACTGGGATTATATTTTATCACTTGAGTTAGCTTGCCTGTTTTTTATAACTAGTGAGGTTTTTCGATTTATTACCTTGGGACCTTGAAGTACCTCAGATGAAAAATGTCAGGTTACTTTTTAATATGTAATCATTTCATTCCTTTAGTCATTTTCTTTTAAGGCAGTGCAGGGCTGTCATTTGTGCTTTCAGGTCTGAAGCATATAGCTATATTAAAACATCTATTTAAAATAGCTATTTATTTTCACTGTAAAAGTGACCTTTCAATGTTCACAGAGAATCTTTTTTAAAAAAATAATGCACAGATGTTTCTTTTCATGGGTCTTCCATGTGTCGAGATGCAGTGTACTTGGAAGGCCATCTAAAATATAGCTGGTGTTTCTTCAGCGATCTGATATCTTTGAAAATATATGTTTGATATGAAAAAATTGAATTAGAGAGCAATGAGCTTTTTGTTTGTTTGTTTTCATTGAATAAACTGAGTTCTGAATATCTGCTTGATTGCATTTCTGCTTGCGGTTGTGGGATGATTTTAGGATGATTAGATGCAACACTCAAAAGCTTCAGGATGTATTGTGGCTATTGGTGGCTTGAAACATTAGCAACTTTCATGAAGACGAGAGGGGAAATAGAAAAAAGGCAGTAAAGGGAACCTGCCACTGGCTGCTTGCCAGGTCTGGCAATGATGAGGAAGTAAAGAACTGTCTGACAACATCCATTAATACCTCCCAGCATAACAATACCTCCACGTGATTTCTGCCAGTTCTCCCAGTTTTTGAATGATGACAACTCTCCCAGGAGGAAAAGAAAAGAGAAACTAATATTAGAGAAGAATACGAATACTTCAGCAAGCACTGTGTGAGTGCAGATTTGGAAGGTCAGGGAGATGCCAGAGCACATCCCATGGCATAGTTGAAGCAGGGAAATGAGACTGGGGCATAAGGAAGGGTCATGATGATCACGCATTCCTTGAAGCAGAAAAGGGCAGAAAAGTACTCAAAAAGCAGCCTGTGATGGAAATGGAAGGGTTCCTTGATATTTGCAGTGTGCTTAGGGTGGAAGATAACTAAAGCTCCAGATTAAATTGTAAGTTGGGGGAGGTAGTGTGAAGAACTGCAACAAGGGTAAAATGAAACACTTTGATGCTTTTAGTGTGGGGAATTCTGAACAGAGAAATTCTCTTCCAGCCGTTTCATATTGAGTTGCAGCTGGTCTTTGTAAGTCAGTCTCCTAGGAAGTACAGGAGCAATCCCCAATGCTTTCAGCTCCAGAATTTTTCAGACCACCTTTCATAGGCATTTCTTTTGCCTTCTCCTAAGTAGCTAAACAAAGATGGGGTTTTGGTTTGTTTGTTTGTGGGTTTTTTGGTTGTTTTTTCCCTCCTGTGAGCCAGAATTTGGTTTATAGTATAAAACTGATATTTATATGCATGTTTTTCTAATCTCCTCAGTACAGCCCTCATAAAACACACAGAAAGACCTTTTCCCACCACCAAAACCTAAAATAAATGTGTAAAACAATCATTGCTTGCCATCAAGAGAAACAAAACTACCTAGACTGAGACTTTACACCATTGTTAGGAGACTTCGCAGAGAAATATCTGAACGTGTGGCTATTTCTGTGGGGCTTTTTTCCTATTTTTTCCCTTGAATATAGACTAATGTCTCATATGAAAACTATGTAAGGATCAATTTCTTTACAGAAATTTGATAGAGTGGAATTATTTGAAAGTGTGACTGTGGTAGGGATGTTGCACTGAACAAGCAGTCACTGCCATTTCATGATAATAATGTAAAAAACATGCTTTTATTAGCAACTCATTACCCTTTAGTAATTTACTCATTATTGAATAAATGGGGGAAATGGAAGAAAATGGAAGATATTTTGTCTGTTGGTTGGAACTGACAGCATTACTGATAATGAAATATTTGTTTCCTTAAATAAATGACACAATCTCAGAAGTGCCTAACACTGTAGTCTTCAGTACACTCACATTTGAGCAGAATTTGAACTCTGCAAATATTTAAAAATTTCCTTTTTAAGAAAACTTTAAGAAAGCATATGACAAATTCATGTCATTTCCTGTGTGCTATTGTGTGCCTCTTATTCCTTCCAAAGAAAAAATAGTGGTTTTCCCTCTCCTTGGAAATCAATTAAAAAAAAAATTAAAAAAAAAAAGTCTTTCTCAGTTTCAATACCACAATTGTACAGCTTTTTAACTTAGTACACTTTATTATTTTGGGGGTATGTTTGTTTGTTTGTTTTGGCTTTTTGTTGTTGCTGGTTTTGTTTTGTGGGGTTTTTTTGCCTAGGCATGACAGTCTAAGGCAACACTGTAATTTTTCTTTTATTCTTGGTATACATGGAATGTATACAGATTAACAATTAATAGTCTGAATTTAATGAAATTGTTTTCCAAAATCTCCCGGCAGAAAAGCTGCTATTTAAGACTAAAAAGTCATGAACTAGTACCACAGCATGCTTTACAGCATTTTGGAAACAAACTATGAAATTGATCTGGGTGCTGTTTTTTTGGTGTGCAATAAAACTTATTTATGCTGTAGTTACACATTTGCAGCTTTGTTACAAGCTTTTTGGGGTATCTAATTGGCTGCAGCTTTGAGTCATATCATAAACATGCCAAATGTTGCTAATTACGATTAAGATATCTACTTGAAATAATCTTTGTTTTCATTTTTCTGATAATTTTTTTTCACTTATTTACATGCCTTTAATTTTTCATTTTAACAGTTCTTGCAACACTTTAATTTATTTTTGTTTCAAGGCTGTGGAATTGGATTAAACAGGGTTTTTTAAATACTTCCATGTTTCTTGGAAAGAAGCCAGGTACTGTGTATTGGCTTAATAGAAACCATGCTTAGCAGTGCCTCACATATGGCAACTCGTGTTTGTGTGGTAAGGCATTATGTATTTTAAATATTACCTTTTATACGATAGTCAAATTTATGCCAGAATCTGAAGTTTCCTCTGATTAATGTTAACATTCTGGTTTTTTAGGGAGAAATATGTAATCAAATACATAATTCAGTATCTGCTCTGTACAAAAGCCACATTTATGTGGCCTTTATTAACTTGAGATACATACTGTGCCTAGAGGAGGCTATAGGTGAGTGATAATATGCTTTTGTGATACTTGCAGCCTTTTAATGTTGTAAATATTGTGGAGATCAAGATGGTGATTCTGTAGCAACAACTGAAATGTAAGGGTTTGTGTTTAATTTAATAGATTTTTATTTGAATAAGTGGTACACAGTGACAGCAATTACTCTTGAGTAACACTTGACACAGCCGACAACTTAAAATTTCTCCAGGTTTTTTCTGGTTTGGGTGTTGTTGTTATGTTCCTTTTTTTAAATTATTTATATCTTACTGTAACTTTTATGGAATTTGGAGCTTAGTATAGCATTTAAGAATTTTAAAGCTTTTACAGGCATTTGTTCTGGATTATCTGGCTGTAGACAATCTTTTTGTATAAAATTCATAATGAAATTTCTTTATCAGAAAATATTATTGTTCAGTGGGGAAATAGTGACTAATTTCATTCTTTCAAAATTATTGCCTCATTTTTAGTACAGGTTGGTTTTGGGGGAAGGAGGGCTTTTTGTTTCTGCAAGATTAGCTGAAGTTCGATTTAACTTTTGTTTGGGAGGTATTGACAGTAATCACCACCGAATATATACATCGTAAAGCTAATAGAGATTTTTATCCTTTTTATTATAACTTTAAAATTGCCAAAAGAAATTTTTTCTTTCTGTGACACCGGTGCAGTATTTTCTGCATGTATCAAAATTCTATGGGTAATGTGTGTTACCTGTATTAATGGTAATATTGTTACCGGTAGTAACAAACTGGATTTATTTTACATTTTAAAATGTTCTAATTCTAAAATGGCTTATATTTTTAAGTGGTTTATTACATTAATTTATGATTAGTCTGTTTACACATAAGAAGGCAGTATTTAGGACTTTGTACTTCTGAGCTAAATAGGTTTGGGTTTTTAAAGATAATTATAGTATGCTTAAGATAACTATATGGTGTCAACTGTAAGGTCATTTTTACCATAGATGTGATTCAGAGAATTTTAAAATTCTGTACAGTCTCATTATTTGCTATTATAGGTAATCTAAATAGGATAAATATATGTATTATCTATAAAATTAGGTATGTTATAACCTATGAAGAGAGGATGGATGGAATGTAATGGATTTAATTTTCAGAGTTTATGACTGAAAAATTATATGTCTGCCTATCATGCAATTTCAAAATTGTTGATATAAGTAATTGATTGCTAAGCTCATAGCTGTGGCAAAACTAGGGATTAAAAATGAAGTTTGAAATTTGGCTCTTGCAGCCAGGATGGGTTCACAAGAATATTAGTTTCAGAACCACTGTGGTAAATGCAGCACTCGCTTTTGCAGTGAACTAACTGTGGATGGGAATCATTAAGTGTTCTAGGTTGAGCTGTTGGCTGAAGTTAACTGGGCTTGAGTTTTGCACAGGAATTTTGCCTGAGTCTCTAGTGTGAAAATGGACCATTCCCATTATTTCAGATTTTGTTGGATAGCTAGAAAAGCAGGGCGTTCTTGACTGAACCATTTTTGGAAGTGTGTCTGGCTTTTGATTACTGGAGAAAAGTTAGCCTTTCTCCATTTTGTGTTGGAGTAAGTTCATTTTTCTGCAGGGGACATCGTGGAATACACTCAGGCTTGCTCATTCAAAATGCTTTGTGGGAGTGCAATTTTTAACACTGCACCTCTCAGAGAACTAATATTGCTTCCTGGGTCAGAAACACAACTGTGGCTTCTTGTATCTCCTGCATACAATCTACAACATTACCTGCCAAAAACAATCCTCTGGAGTGAGTTTGTGCCACAGGTACAAAGACTGGGTTCTTAGTCTCCCTTTCCTGAGGTACTTGTATGAGATCTGCTGTAGTTTAGCTCAGAGAAAATAGTCAGCTCTTGCTGGGGGTAAAAACACAGCACCCAATGTGCCCTTCCACACAATTGTCTGTTTGTTTATTTGTGTTCTGTTACAGACAAAATAAGACCTGTCAGTCTATAAAAATATTTCTAAAAGAAGGCTTGCTTCACTGCCATGTCTTATTCACAGCAATGTCCTGTCGGTAGCAGCAAGAACAGTAAAACACTTTGACACACAGTGTGCACATTACAAAAATGAAGCGTCATATGGCTGTAAACATTTTCACAGTCACTTGTCATGGTGTGTTTAAAAGTGGGAAATTTTTAGGGAAGATGACTCAATTTTCTTCCTTCCCTGTGTGTCCAGGCTGCCTAGAAGGGAAGAAGCATCTACTTAAGAGGCATTTCAATGGACTGTTGTGAACAGAACTGCTGCAGTCCTGGTTGTCTGAGTACATTCCTCAACAGTCTTATCAACACAGTGGTTTAAGCATCCATTTAAGAGGACTATTTTGAATTTTGATCCAATGTTAGCAAAATTGGAGTTTTGGGTTTTGTTGTTGTTGGGGTTTTTTGTGCTTTTGTTTGTAAGCAGTAATCTTGGAAGAATTAAGATCAAGCGATCACGGGTATCATTGGGATGGGAAACTGTCTAGCTGATAGGCATCACATATTCAACTTGAAAATCTCATTTGTGTCTGGAATTACTGGAGTGCAAATCAGTATCGCAAACCTCCCTAAGAGGTATTTAATTAATAATGTATAGTAACTGTGAGTCTTTTGGTATACCTGTGTCACACATTTTCAGGTAGCCACAAATGCAACCTCAAAAGCCAACAGTGTGGCGAAGATGTTCTGCAACAATCTGCTGTGCTCCTTACTAAATACAAATAGTTGAGGGATGACAACTATCTCAGTTTCAGTAGAATCTTTATGATTTATATGATAATGATAATTTTATTCTGCTGCCAGTACAGAGCACTTTGCAGACTGATATCAAGGTTAATTGTCACTTTGAGAAGAACTGAAGCACAGTCTGCCAACCTGATGCTCTGCTCAGCTGAGAAAGATAGTTGTTATTCAAGTAGTATTTAAATGAGCCCAAATGCTGATAAATACACAACCAAAATACTTGATTTTTTTTCTCTCATGTTTATTCACTGTGTTAGAGAACGAGGTCATCACTGTGTATAAATATCACTAATGGACGCAGTAGTAAAAACATGCCAATTATTTACAGAACTTACAAGGAGTAGGTCCCTACACCCCTGTGTGGGCTAAGAGGAATTACTTTAAGCTTGAGTTCCTCTTGTCAACACATCCTAATTCTTCTGTGTCGGTGGCTGCTTTTGGCAGTTGTACTGTTACCTTTTATGTGACACCTTACACACTGTGACCTGACCTTATTGATATATCTGAGAGGTTCACAATTTGTACTATGCCTCACAAGTTGCTAGGATTATTCCATGCTCCACATGTCTCACGTTGGTTCTAAAGATAACTTTAATTTTTTTCCCTCTGGGCTTGGGGAATTGTAAGCTTCCCAGTGCCCAGAGAAACAGTGCAGAAACATGTAAATATTGCTGTAAGTTAGGTTGGATCTTTTTGTGTTCTTGGTAGCTGCATGACTTTTTCAGGAAGCTGGTCAGCTCTATGCAGTTCTATATCCCAGAGAGCGATGAGGCTTCCCGAAAATCTGGGACTGGCTTTGTTCAATTTACATAACCCCTTTCACCCTAGGGTCTTCAAAATTATGATTTTACTGTGAATTTTGAAACATTTCAGTTGAATAGAATGCACACACTTTATTCCACCTGCTACCCCCTGAGAGATATTTTTTTCCTCCTGTGCTGTTTAAAAATTATTGGTTGCAGGGATCTCTTAACCTTGAGAATTTTTAATTTATTTTGCTACAGTATTACCTGTCTTTATACTAATGCTGTGGTTCTTTCCAACACTGTCAAACTAACTTTTTCCTTATTCACGTGAAAACTTCTGGCTTATGTTTAGTGATCTGTTTGTTGCTAATATTTCAGCAAAGTGGGTTCTGTTTGTTTGGGGTTTGTTTTTGTTATTATTATTTAGGATGTTAATTTGATGCAAATTTTGTATTAAATAAAACTGGACTTTTGGACTGAATTAAAACTCTACTAGACAGACTACATTATAAATATGTAAAAAATTTGCATGAAGCACAGTAAAATGATAGACTAATTACTTTTAAGACTTCAAGAAGTGTAGATAAACTTATCTTAGTGGTTTATGTCAAGAGAATTATTTTTGCCATGACAGTGCATAAATTCCTGGCTAAGGTGTTTGCATATTAGTACTTTGTAGGAGGACAGTTCATTACTTAACTGGTAAGAGACCACTTGCTTGTTAATTTAATTCTGTTATTTGATATGCATTATAGTCCTGTGGCTAAGAAACATAAATGCTTAAATGGATTGTTTTCAGTCCTAAATGTTTCCATACGTTTCTGTAACATTTGTAGATTCTGTATGGCTTAGTAGTTTTCCACATGACTAATGAAGATTTTAACAAGCAAAATGGAAAAGGGCCAACTTGTAATTGTTAGTACAGTGGCATAATCATCCATACGTGGTTTGTTTGTTATAGCTCAGCAACAGAAGAATGTTTCAAAGAGAAAACACACAGAGATGATTAGTAAGTAGCACAGTGATGTGGGACTGTCCAACTACAGAAGCCGTCTAACCGTCTACTATACTTCAGTGTCTGCTTTCATTTTTCTTATCATAAGGGGCGCCGATAATGTCAAATTTTAGTAGCCGTTTACACTGAGTTACTAAGAAGAAATACATGAAAGGGGGTTTTTTCTTGGATAAATGTTATAGAAGTGCAGTGAATGCTACATGTTGTGCACGCTACCAAACTGATTAGAGCTTACTTAATGCAAATAGGAAAAGAGAAAAAATGTCTAGCAGGAAGACGGCTATTTTTAAACAATATAATGTTTATCATATACCTGTCAAAGATATAGATAAGTAACTTCAGCATTTATATTGTAACAATTACAAAGGCTACAAAATAAGCATTCTTTCTGGCTGTGTATCGATTGAAATGAAATGAAATTCGAAATAGCAGTGCACTGTGATAAGTAATGGAGAGAAGACTCAATTGCATAATAGTTGCTGTTACTGCATTTCAATTTATTTTGCTGAATTTGTTGGAAGCAAGTTTTAAAACAAAACCAAAAAGAAACAAAAAATACTTGTCTAGAAAATAGAAAAAGGTAAATTTGCTGCTTATAGGTGGAGAGACAATGTATTAGTATCTGTTTTTCAAGTGTAAATGCCATTCAGTCCTAAAATTTCCACTGAGTTTACAGATTAACTTTGCCCACCACTTCATTCACCCTTTAGCAAAACAGTTGGCTTGCAAGCCTTATGCTCTTTTCTTCCAGCTTCTGCTCCATGTTCTTCCATACCCTTGATACAGTGGCTTGAATCATCAGCATTTTCTAAAAATGCAGGCTACAAAAACTGATGAATTGGTTGAATTAGTTTTGAACTTAATTAAAATGTGTCCAGATAGATTTATTTTTTTTTAATTCCTTGTTTTTTGTCTTATTTAGAGTTATATTAAGTCTATTGATTTTAAACTGAATCAATGTAAACCTTGTTTCTAAGTGTTCTTTCCATTTTTTTGACTGTTTTAGCTAAAAATAGTGTTGAATCATGTTTTTCTTGAACAGTGAAAGTTTAGACATAGGCAAGCCTTCAGCTAGATGTCCATTTGCTTCTTTATTCCTTGGTTCTTCCTGAAGAAAAAAACAGAAAGTCCAGTTGTGCATTGGAGAAATGTCAACTAATCATAGCTAACTTCTTCACCTTTACAAATTTAATTTTCAATGATTTTATTGGACAGGTAACTTATTTTAACACAAAAGATATTTTTGAAGGCAAGATTAACGTATGTTGTACATCATCAATTTTGGTGGTATCTGCTGTATAGCTTCTGTTAAAGTGAAATTCTTTAGGGAAGAGGAAGCCCAGGGGGATCTTACCCAAGTTTTTAAATAGCAAGAGGGTGTAAAGAAGATGGAGCCTTTTCAAATGTGCCACTGACAGGACAAGAGGCAATGGGTGCAAACTGAAACAAGGAGGCTCAGTCTGAACATCAGAAAACACTTTTTCACTATGAAGTTGACTAAGCACTGGCACAGGTTGCCCAGGGAGGTTGTGGAGTCTCCATCCTCGATGATATTCAAAAGCAGTCTGGACAGTCCTGGGCAACTGGCTGCAAGTGGCCCTGCTTGACGAGGAGAGTTGGAGAAGATGACCTCCAGAGGCCCCTTCCAACCTCATCCTGTTCTGGAATTCTTTGATAATTATAATGTAATTTGTTTGTTGGTTTTGGCTTTTGGGGTTTGTTTTCTTGTTAAGAAGCATGATTTTTCCAGCATTTTTTTTGAGTTTACGGGTCATTAAAAGAACCTAAGGTTCAGGTTTTTTGGACTGAAACAATGAGGGTAAGATGTGGTTTAAAAATAGACGTGTGGTTGTTGGCTCACATTCTGTGGTTTTACCTTTCTGTAATATATGAACATGTTCATTGCAAATTTTGCTTCTGTTGTACCTTAAGAAACTAGGTGCAGTGTTTCTTGCTAGAGCAGAATGTGGCTTGTGTTTGGCAATGATTGATTTAAATTAAACGTTGAACTTAGAGAAGCCATGGAATAGATGTGCCCAACTTTTGCCCTTTTGAATTGGCTGTTAATTTTTGGCATGAAATTTAAATTCACGGATTAAATCTTTGATTGAATATTTTGCAGAACTATTTTGTTTAAGCAGCATGCAACTATTTTAATCACCTGGATTGCACTGTTTTATATTTAGACTTCTAATAAATGAAATTAGCTGACTGTTGTCTTTTAACACTGAAGGTTTATGCTGTTAAGTGCTTCCACTTGTGTGTTTTTGTGGAGTTTATAAACAGTCATGAAGAACTCTTCTTATACTGAACAATTTTATTTTTTTTTTTACATACTTGAAAGTTACTGGACTCCTTTGCATTTTTTGCATTTCCTTTTGAATAAAAACCAAGAGCCAACCAGATCCTTAAGGCTTTCTAAATAGATGCAGCTGAAATCCCTCCTAAATATATAACCCATTTCACATACTCAGACGCATCTAACTCCAAATGCAGGAAGAGATCAACCAACAACTAACTTCAGAGTCATCCTGCAGAATCGCCAAGCCCCTGTTATGATCAGTGGTCTGCATGAAGGAGGATCTCTAGCACTCTCTCCCTGGTGTGCCAAAAGGGTAGTAAGTAGTTTAAAAAAATGCCACCCTTAATACTCAAAATGTTCTTTTATATCAGAGCAGTAAATGTTCTAGTCCTTTCATTTGCTTCTAAAAGCAGTTAGTAAATAGATCAACAAAAAAAGGAGTAAATGATACGCTTAAACTTCAGTTACCTTACATGGTATTCAAACCTCAAAATAGATCTTGCTGAGGACATGTTGAGCACAATGTAGATTAGATGAAGAACTGGTCTTGAATACACTAATTAAAAATGTGGACCTGTATTGGCTTGTTACAGTCATATTACATACCACTGTACTAAGTTTCAGAAGATGATTCTTAAGAGGCAGGAGTGGCATTCCTGAGATGGCAAATAGAAGCATCTTTCACCAAAGATGAGGAGGAAGAAATGATCTGAGGGATGTGTAGCTAAAAGGTCAGGAGACGTTAATTCATCATACAGAGTACATTAAAAACGTAGTTATGTGATGATTTTTTTTATTTGAAAAATAATCTGAAAGGCTGTCAAAGGAGTGTATGTGTATTAATACAATATACATCGGTGTTGAAATTTCTTTAGAAGTTTACAAATTTTTAAAAATAAAGTTTAAAAATTTATGAACGTGTATTTCTTAAAACGTTTCTTCTGTTTCAGCACTTTTTGTTTAAAGAAGCCAAAACGTAACCTCAAATCTTTTAAAGACACCCTTTGAAGGACTACACATTAAGCCTAAGTATATTGATCGATCTGGAATGCAGTTTTTGCATCATTTTGATGGGTTTTGGTTTTTTCTTCTTTCAGTTTAACCAAATATAAGCAAAAAATTAAGTTGTTTCTTGAAGTCCATTAACTTTATAAACCTTTTTAATTTCATTTGTGGACAGTTTGGTCCATTCCTGTTACTGCAGAGCTTTGATGCTCTTATATGGAGGCTTAACAGTTAACACTTGTGATTTTCAATTCTTTGACTTGCTCCAGTAATTTTATTATTTAATTACAGTTTAATGAGAGCGGGCAGAGTAACTTCAACATTGTGTCAGATAAGGGTAACAGTAGGAGAGGAGCATCCTGTTACTGATGGTCCACATACTACTTAAAAGAGATACTTTCCTTCCTAAAGAGCCCAATGATTCCTCATGTAAGAAATAAAGATTGCTGAAAAAGCTTTTGAAAATAGCTTTTAAATTGCTATCCAGTTTGAAGTAACCAAACCAGAGGATAAATTTAACAAGAGCACCTTTGCTGCCAGTTTGTTCTTGTATAAACTTTCATATGTCATATGTTTAAGTAAGAACTTTATTTAGACCTTGTGGTTGGTGAACCTGTTCATCATTAAAAATGCCAGGAACAGAGCACATGATACAGCAGTGGCCTTTTCATACCACATAAACTAAAAGAAACTATATTAACCTAGTAATCTGGATAAATGTTGAAATTAGAGGGAAGACTGAGTGTATTCATTGGGACTTCACTGGGTTCTATGTAAAAGGCAAGAATTTATATGTAGATCAACCACTGAATTGTAGTTGCATTTAGTGTTTAGATTGTCTTCAGCAGAATTTAGGAAAAATACTCCCTGTAATGGTAATTGCCTGAAATAACAGTGGCATTAAGACCAAAAAAAATTGGGTACTTGAAACTAGGAGCATTTTTCTTACTCTGGTAGCTTCTGTTCTTCTTCCTAACTACTTGGAAAACCAGCTGTTTAACATTTTTGGTAACAAGATGTTCATCCCTTGTGGTGTTTCATGGTTTCTCCTAGAGATTTCAGTTACCTCCCTATTTTTATTTATATTCTTCTACTTCTTATTACAAAGGGGAAATGAGCCCTCTGGACTTGTCACTTAGGTCTATGTGGATAAAATTAACAACTCCAGAATGCATTTTTGGACTGTCGTTGTTAATATTACTTACTTACTAGAACAATCTTGCAAAGCTTTGGACAGCACCCATCAGTATTCTTCTGAACAAACTCTGAGCAGGCCTTGGCAGAAGGGAAGCTGAAAGACATTTCCATTCAACAGTTGTATACTTTGAAGGGTAAGGGAGTACGAACACAGGTTTTTCTGTGCCAGCTGGCCTTAGTGCCAGTAGACAGTCTTGGCATGTTTAATTTACTATTATAGGCAGTCTTTGTCTTATACACCATCCCATACAGAAACTATGCAAATCTGGGCACCTTTCCATGCTGAGGGCATACATATGAGGGCTTATATATCATTTGTCTATTAGATTATTTGCAGGTTTCTCCACTCAGCGCTGGGTGCTGCTGACAGAGTAACTTTCATAGCTGTGATTACGCTGTATTTACTCAGAGCAAAGGCCACCAGGTGATGCTGGGAAATACATTGGTGGGCCATGCTTTTTCATAATTGTCTAGACAGGATGTTTTGGGAATGTAACCCACTCTTCTGAATGCAATGTTGTGTTAGTATTTTGGAATTGCTGCGCAGCAATAATATGGTTATTCACGTCTCCTAAAATATTAACTTAATAACACTAATGTTAAAAGGTGATAGAAATTTCATGAAAATCATGTGTGAATTAAAAAGGACCCTTTGTACTGAAAGGGTACAAGGCAACTATATGCCTTGCTTGTACCAAGAGATCAGAAGTTTGGTGTGTGAGTCCAGCTGGCTGCCAAGGAATACCATTTCATTATTTGGGGCTCTTGGCATTGATGATGGCCACTGTTGCTGGCTTTGCAAAGGGGAAACACTATTTCAAGGCTGTCGCTTTTGGTACACCTCTGTAAACTTTTTCGATTGTGTCAAAAGGTGATATTGGGGAGGGAAAGAAAAAGGGAGTATTGGTATCATACTTTGGGCTTTGTTGGCCAGAAGTACGAGACTTTGCGGTGGCAGGAAATAATGCTTTTGCAAGTTCAACTTCTCAGATGCAAAATGTCTGAGAAGAGCTTCCAACCCTCTCCCAAAACAGAGTGGCGGTTAACCTGGTCACAAGTTACCAAAATATGCACTCTAATTCTTTAAATGGCTGCTTGGTGACTTTTTATATGGGAGCATAATTGATGGTGTCAGTTTTAATAAATAATTCAGTAGTTCTTTCTCTTTGATTATATAGCAGGATTTGTGGATAATAGAAGTCTGAGGACTAAGCGTGACTGATGAGAATGTATGGCACATTGCTATCAATCTTGTCACTTTTTATCACATGTAGAAATTGAGTCTGAGCTGTTGACCATCCCACAGCATATTTGTCTTCTCACTGTGTGTGGACCAAAAACATACTCAGAAGGCAATTATTAAATTTTGTGTGCCTGAAGTAAATAGTGCTAGTTACATAGCTGCAGTGTTAGTGTTACTGATTTTATTTATTTATTTATTTACTACATGGAGTGTGTGAGTTTTAATTTTTACATTTGTATTAATGCTTGCGAAGTCAAACTGTATTTAATCATTTCATGTGGTGAGAAAGTGTTTATTTGACTTTGATAATTATGATGAGTGCTTTGAAGTAAAATGCCATGATAAATAAATTAAGATATTATAATAACGTTTACTCTTCTCTCTGTCTTTGCTTGACATAAGGATAACTATCTTTGGCTAACTTTGGCTGACTCTGCCTAACTACCTGGTTGGTTTGTTTTTTTTCTTTCTCTCTTTTTTGCCTCAGCTGTAGTTCATGATTCATCAGCTTAGAATCTCTTCCATTCTCTATTTGTCTCCAGTCTGAATAGGAATTGTGATTGATTGTGCTTGATTCCTAACATACCTTTCTGTATGGTGATGTCCAATAATCAAAATATTGTTAGATTGTTTGTTTGTTTGTTTGTTTTAGATGAGTACAGGGAGACCAATAGACAGTTTCTGTCCACCATATTTCTTATTGGTTTTTCATTGGAGATTTTTGTTTTTCTTTATCAGTTTTGTTTCAGGATTCCCTGAGCACTTGATTATGATTGGACCATAGTAAATATTATCTCTGCCCTACCAGCCTTTGCCCTAAATTAAAACAGATCAGTCAATGATAATATAACATGATTCCAAGTCAAACAAACTTCTTCTCGTTTGAGAGAGAATATATTATTACTACTTTTGGGAACTGATTTGATCGGGGAGTATAGTAGAAGCTTAACATTCTTTTAGGTATTTTCCCATAAAATAACAGAGAAACTCTGCATGAATACATGGAGTGTTAAGCTTCACTTCTTCCACATCCCTAAGGATTGCATATGGATTGATTCCCCCTCTTCCTTCCTTCCCCCATGACTTCTGTTCAGGGATCAATGCTATTCAATCCAAGAGCTCTCCCTCTCAAAATAAATTTGAGTTCTTCCCTACACCAGTTTTTTCAATGCTCTCTTGTCAGTAGCCCAGGGAATAGTGTTAAAAACACTCCAGAGCATACAGCTCTGCACTCTGAGCCTGAAGCTTCTGCCTGACTCATAAATCTTGCTTCCTGATCTCTCCTAGCTCTTCCTCTATTGTCAATACTCTTAGGACCCATGGGGACTAGTTGCCCCCAAACTCCAATCTGGGATACTACACAGATGCCAAGTCAGGTCTGCTGCTTTGGTGCTTAGAAGTCTGGAAGTATGATCTTCTCTGACATAATTAAACTACTTGTGGTTTGATAGTTAATGCCATGTCCCTTTTCCTTCCCACTGGAGGACATTATTTCTCCTGAGCGTCTCCCAGGCATCAGTAATAGGGAATAATATTATGGGTGTCAATTGCTCTGTGCTATCCCTCATGTTGATGTATGTCTCTGCTTTTGTATGTTTGTTTTTAGGGTGGTTTGGTTTTCTTTGTAGTTTTTTTTTCTTTGTTTGGTTTGTGGGTTTTGGGGTTTTTTGTTTGGTTTGTGGTTGTTTGGTTTTTTCCATTTGGCCAAACTATCTTCAAAGAAGAGTATTCTTTATCTCTGGCATCTATAAGCTTATGAGCCTGCAACAGGTGCATAGATGCTGCACGTTACACATTGTACATTAACTGAGGAATCTTCAATTGCCAAGTTGGTTGTAAATGATTGTCTAAGGCCGTAGTGTGCCCCAGAAATTATTCTTGTTCATAGCTTTAGATGTATTGTGCCTCTGTGTGTTCCAGTAGAGGCTAGAAGGTTAGTGCATAGGTAGTACATACCTTTTTGTAGTCTGAGTGAATTATCGGCTTGATGACCTCCCTTCAGGATGCAGAGTACTAGGGCATATTGCAAAACCCTTGTTAAAGCCAAGAAATGCTTGAATTTAGGATTAGGGTTTGGATTTCATTAAAGAGAAATCTGTGGAGTTGAACTTCACCTTTTGATGGCGGACAGCACGGGGAGATATTTTGGTAGGCAATTGAAGGTCTATTAAAATAATTCAGAACACTAGTACAGATGAATAGACAATATTGTTAAGTTGATTGCTATGTGATGAACTGAAATGAAATGATAAGCATGTACTGTTTGCATCAGTGGATAAGGAACTGTGCCCTGTTTAAAACAGCCTCCCACCTGTCTGCACTCATTCAGCTTTGTCTACAACCCCGATTTACAATTTATATCCTCTACAGATGAATATATTGAATAGATGTAGTCACTATACATTTAAAATAAATTCATTTCTAATATGCCTGGAGGCTAGAAGCCTTTCATCAGGTATAGACCTCAATACTGTATTATTTTACTTGATGTATTGTTTCATTCACAAAACAGCATTTGTAATATTTGCAGGCATCCTAGCATAATATTGGGTTTCTAGAAATAGCTAAATAGCAAATAAGATTATGTTTTTGTATGTCAGTCATATGTACTCATATCCTTCCCCATTATTCTTGGGAAGGATAATGGAGTACTACTCTGTGGCTTAAACTGGCTTAGCTTCTGAACTCTATTTTAAACCTTCCTAGCAGTAAGCTTGTATGCTGTAATATATGCTCATTTCTGTAATGCTAAGCTTACATTTATTAAAGCTCCAGCTTCCAGTAAATATCCTTGTTTGTGAAAGCGTCTCTTCATACTACTCCTTCTTCTTGCCTTTATGATGAACTGAAATATAGTTTTTATGTTATATTTGTGTACTTTTTTAATCTGGTTTTCAATGGCAAAAGATTATACAATCACAGTGTTGTTTCTGAGAGGAAGCTCAGTGGCTAATTTCAACCAATTTGACAGGAAAGTAGGAGTCTAAAAAATGCTAAATTCCTACAATAAGCCTACACACCATATGGCCCAGAGCCCACTTGTAATCCTTGTAGCTATTCCTTTCGTGTGCCAGTGGCCAGGGGGCAACATGTTCCCTTTCATCACATATTCAACAGATCGTCTGGAAAACAAGAGAGCCAATTTCTTCCAACAGTTTCTCTAGTGAATAAGCTCAGAAGCAACACAAAGGGTCAGAACACGCTTCTCCACTTCCTTTGGATAGGCAGAAGTTCCTATTTAGGGATGCGTTTAATACTAAGAGGGAACTGAGTTTTGGAAGTACCTCCAAAATTGAGGGATCTGCTATTTTGGTAAGAGCTAGAGCAGACAATTTTCACTGTACCTTCTCTCTCTTTCTCTGTGTCTCAGGCTGCCAAATACCAGGTGTTGTGGGAGGACAGTGAGCTGACTGATGTTCTTTTGGTGTTACAAATTTCCTTTGAACTTCAGCCTTCAGAGATATAGTAGTGCTGTTGTTTTGCAGGCAATAATGTAAAGAAAATGTGTGCTTTTGTGAGAGGCTGTAGTCTCTGGGCTGGTTTCTGGTAAAGCTCTTGACTGTCAGTGAAGTGCCTGATTCAGGCAAGATTCATGATTTCTTTGGTCAACAAGGATGGGAAGATATTAATTCCTGCAGAGCTGTGATCACTCTATAAGTTCTTTAACTATTTTGACAAGAAGACTGTGCAGTATCTTTCTAGGTTGACAAGTAAGTGACATACCTTTTGGTATGCTCTAGCCAAGGAGATAAAAGTGCCCTCCACCACAGTTTTCATACTTCTCAAAAACCTTGACTGGAATTAATAACGTACTCTCCTTATGTTTGAGCATATGTGCAAACCTACATTTGTTGGTAGTTTAGGTGTTAGGTATATGGAATGAATATTCACCTTCCAAGTCATACACTATATAACTTTAGCATAGACCACACTTAAAAGTAGAACAGAGGATCAAAACAAACTGGTATTGTTTTGTAGTGGTTGGTGCATTCTGGAGAAGGAAGAAGGTCCAGCAAGGTGCCTATTAAGGAAATCGGAATTTCAGATTATTCTAGTTTCTTTGTTGTGACGGGGCCAGTTTTACTGGAGTTAAACTTAGGAGTTCCTCAATTCAGGTTTTCTTACTTTATGTCCGTGTAGAGGCGTGAATTTGTATGGTCTTGCTCAGATGATGTGCTTTTAGGGAGTGTTCTTGTGAAATGCAACTTAGTTTGCCTGTGTATGCCTCTCCATTCTGCCAGCTGCTTCTTTCTTCTCAGTAGAGTTCCCTCCCCTCAGTGGCTGAATTTCAGCCAAGGTTGACAGAAGGAAAGATGTTTCGGAGACATTAAATTCACATGAAGTTCCTGAAAATCAGATGACTAATAAAGAAGATACTTTTGTCCTGTGGGAATATTAATATGCAAATATAACATATATTAGGCATTAGAGAATCCCCATGGGAACTCAGTCCTGAGGCACAAACCCATAATAAGTTGTTGCTTGCTAGCACTGTCTTGTTTGTTTACTATTTTTACCAGTTGATCTCCACTTTGGGTTGTTTTGTGAGGACAGGGGAGAAAAATGAGGAAAATAGGATTCTCCCTAAAACTAAAAAACTGTTTCACTTCTGTTTCTTTTTAAATTGTAGCAAGTTTTGAAAACATTGTTACTGTTCTTTAAAGAAATAATTTTTGCTAAATCTGCTTTTTTTTTAAAGGACAGTATGATAAAGATTAGATGTCCTTGATTAAACATAGGTTGCAGTCTTTGAAAAATCTTATGCTTTAGCTTTTCTCGAGCAGTTGTAACTGGAAATACCTGTTGCATCTCAGTTCTTGAACTAGAGTTAGTCGATCAGTTAAGCAGCATTTTGGTTTATTTATCTTTTATTCTTAAATGGGGAAAAAATTAAAAATACTGCAGCTAAATATTAGGAAACAGACATGGGGCACAAAAGCCTTGTAAAAGAAAAAGCAGTGGAAAAAGAAATACTATGCAGCTAAATTCTGTGATTATGATTTGCAGTTATCAGAAGTGCTTGTTATATATAAACATATGGATAAATTTCAGGCTGGTCTGTAATGACTATATTGCCCTTCATCAAAACTGAGAACTTTTTCTTAAAGAAGCTGTTGACTTAATGCACAGGGAAGTTGGATCTACCAAAGCCACGTAACACTGTATGTACATTACTTAACAGTTTTAAGAATTTCTGCTTCTAGAGGGGCATAGGAAGATGCTGTATAGAATTTTTACCGAACTGTGTATACTCAGTCTTCAATTTTGTGGTTTCATAGTCTGTTTCTATCCATCCTGCACCCCCTGCCATAAATAAACCAAAACACAACAAAACCAAAAACCACCAAAACAAATGCACAACAATTTAGGCAGTCTGATTCTTTACTAGAAGATCTAAATCTCACATACATTTATGATTATCAGGTTCAGGTGTCCTGCAGGCTTCTGATTATTTCATTCTAGAATGAACATTAGATTGATAGGAGATGTCAATAAAATAGATAGCCATATAAAGGGAATAATTGATGTTACAGTGCTAAAGCAAGTCAGGAACTGTCAAATAGATTTCATTTAATGTATATATCTGGGACTACAGCACTGGATATCTAGGTAGCATTGGGATCAGCCTCCAGTTTCTCTTGGAATGCAAGCCACTACAGGAATTGCTTTTCCACCAGTCCTAGGAGGTGAGTTTGTCTCAACCTACCTTTTATGCTAGATATAGTTACTGATTCCAGCAGTGTGTGTTTCATTGGCCACCCTTTCCCTTATTTCTCCCCCACATCCTCCCTGCATTTTTCTGTCTGTTCTGAAACAACAGGGGTGTCCTTCTGTCGTCTGCAGTTTCTCACATGTTTTGCAAAGGAACTGTGCTGGGTCAGGTGTTACACTTTAATCGTTTGAGGAGCTGATTAGCATTAGACCTAATGACAGATATTTTTACTGATAGTGCTAAAATCCAAAGACTGAATGCAGCTCAGTATAAATAGATATGACTTTGCTTTTTAATATAATGTAAACAGAAAAGAAGCAGCACTCTTTGAAACGCAAATGATTTCAGCATTAGGGTGTATTAGTGTAACGATAATGTTGAAGTAATTTCTGCTGGCTTCTGAGTAAGTCAAGTAGTCTGTAGTTTTTTGAAGACCTGTGTTTTTTGTGCATGAATATGGCTCAAACTGAGACACAGCTTCTGTAAAATGAATTTATTCTAAAACAAAGACTGACTTATATTGAAACATGCTTGCATTGATCAAACTGATGTGAAGTGTTCTTAAGCTTTACTTCATTGCTCTAAAATTTTGTATTTTTTTTGTTATTCCAAAACCCCTAAAATAAATGAAGGTATCTTGTATTAAATAGCTGTATTTTAGCAGGAATTAGCATAAAAATGCTTGAGACTGAAAGTTTATAATGCCTTTTATCCTTTTTATGCTTATCTGTTTTAAGTAGCTTCTGTGCTCTGTGAAGACAAAGGCACTGGTGTACATGCCACTGATAATAGACAGTGTGACCGTATCATGTATGCTTCCTTAATAATGTCTGACATTATCAGATTGATTAACTCAGCAGGGGGCTTTAATCAGATTTAACTACTGTTGGCAGCTGTACACTGGCAGAATAGCAATACATCAGGGAGTCATATTGAACTTCTTTTATAAGCTGTATTAATCTTGAAACTAAAAAATGTAGCATAAAAATTATCATTATTTCTAGTACTAATGCAAGAAGTGAAACCTGCACGATGCTCACACAATCTCGGATCTCTTTTGGATTGTGCTTTCCCAGATTTTCTGTTTTCATCAGTGCTAAATGCTGATGATCTGCAGATTCTCCCTTGGTAGTTAAGGGGAGTGTATCTTAAATATAGATAGTTCTTTTATGATTCAAAAATCATAAAAGAGGACTCAATGACTTAAGCAGAAAAAATAATAAAAATATTTTCTAGCTACATATTTAAACAAGTGTGTATGTGACAAAGTAATAATAGTTGGGTTTTCTGCTTTGTCCTTTTCAAGTCAAATGCCATATTGTGACACATTGCTTTAGTTTCATCTGATGTAGAATATTCACAGTATTAATAAATAAAATGCAGGCTTCAAAGATGTTAATGTAACATTCATTCATAGATCAATAGGTCAGAAGGGACAACTGTGATCATCAAGTGTGACCTTCTGCCTATTACATGACATTAAGACTTTCTGAGTTCATTCTTATTTGAACTTAAGCATGCCTTCTTGAAAACACTGACTTTTGGTTGAAACAAATTAATGAAGGGGGCAAGTACAGTCCTTTACTATTTGTCTCAGTTATCCTTAGGTAAATTGCAGTCTGGAATAGTTTAACTTTCAGATACTACATTTCATTCTATCTTCCAGTTAAAATACAGTAGAAAAATACTACTACAATTAATTTAAGTGTTTGGGGGTGGGGGTGTTGTTGTTCTTTTGGGGGGTTTTAAGTGTAGTTAAACACTGATCCTGCTGTTGCTACTTCGTGTTTTTCATTTACTTTCCTTTTTTTGTGTTTCTCCATGAACTTTCTATTTGAAAGAAAAATAGTTCAATTCCCTAGAGTGTTCCTGTTCTAAAGTAAGCTTTTTAGGTTTTGAATGCTATTTTCTAGGGTTCTTGTGTTCAGCTGGGTTTTGTAGCACATTATTGAGTCTTCCTTCCCAAATCAAATTTTGTTGTTCTGAAAGTAACTGGCTCTATTTTTGTGTCTTGCATGTAAGACTTTGTGTTTCTTTGTATTCCAAAGTCTGCTATTTGTTTATACTTATCAAGAAATTCAGGTTGTTTTACCTAGACAGTGCAGAGTTTTCCATTTCTCCCATCTCTGTTGAAACTGTAATTGTTATCAGTGATGATTTAGTTTACTTCAGGTCATGAATATAAATGTGAAACTGCAGAACTCCAAGACTTGATCTTACAGGGTACTCTGAGGCTGTTTCAACTCCTCCTTTTTCAACTGAGCAAAAGGCCCTGCCATTTTGTTTTCTGAATTTCTTACATTGCAAGCAAAATGAAAAAGTTGTGAACTTTTCTTTTTACTCTCCGTATGACATCTTCCAAATTGTGAGTCTTAGATGACTGACATCTCATAATAGATACAGTAGACTGGGCTGTACTTAAAGAATAGTTTTTTCATCAGAACAATTTTTTTAAATTTTGTGGAAAATTATTTGTAAATAGTCTTTCCCATAGCTAAATACGTAATTGGAAGAATAAGTTAGTCTCTAGTTTGTGGAGTCTTTAGTGTCCTGTCTGGGTTTTTTTGTTTCTTTCTCAGACTGTGGGTATTAGGCTCTACATGAGCAAGCTTTACAGAAGGAATGATGCAGTTAACTGCAGCTTGGACAAATCCTTATTTACGTTTCGATGATCTAACAAATGTTCAAATTCATGTCTATATCTTCCACCACCTGCTGTAGTGGAAGGTTTCCCTGCCCATGGCAGGTGAGTTGGAACTAGGTGATCTTTGAGGTCCCTTCTGACCCAGACTATTTTGTGATTCTGAGATCATTGCTGAAACAGAATAAAATCATTGGTTGGAAGTTAGGTGAGGAAATTACTAAAAGTGCTCATAAAAAATAAAATTTTAATGAAATGTGTGAATTACTTTCTAGAAATATAGTTTATTTTTTCCCCAGAATACCAAACTTCTTGCTTCAAATGGTAGCGGTGATTACTGATCTTATATTACAACTGCTGCAATATTACTGCTGGTTTGCTGAGTTGATAATGGAAGCATCTCAGGTGATGACAGCTCTGTACACTTCATTATATATGACAGAGAATTTTCATTTATATAGTGTAAGCAAGAAAAGAGAAAATATTTTGAATGTATTTGTAATTACCCAGGAAAGTGCTGTCAGAGACCTATAAAATGGTTGAGCATTGATCACTATAGCAAAGGTGAAAGAGAGTCAGTAATAACATATTCAAACAAATCAAACTAGCATTTGTGCAGTTCAAAAATATTGTGATTTCAGTAAGATGCAGTAAGAACCATCAAAAGTGTTGATAGTTCTCCACTATTTCTGCATACTTGAGGGGGAGGGAGGTGGGAAAGATAGTAAGTTGATGAATATGTCAGGTACAGAGGAAATGCTTCTGAGAACGAGCAAATGTTTTAGCAGAATGTTACTAACATTGCAGTAGACATTGGCATCTGGCAGTCATGTAATTTATGACAGTGTATATTTAAGTAGCAATTGCCCAGAAAGGCAGCAGATTATAAAAATGTGCATTTTTTTATTATTATTTTTGTTGTACTTTTGTTATTGTGATTTTTTTTTGATTTGGCATCCATCCTTTGCATCTTAGTACCTTTGGGGCTGCCTTGCAGATCATTGAGATGTTTTGAAACTGCTTTTGGATGACAGTGTTTTACAGATTACTTTCCTTGCATGTGACAGAAAGTGTTTCATGCCACTCTTACAATAATAAAATTGTTACCAGTCTGATGTTTGGGAGTTCTATAGAGTATGCTTGTAAGTATTCACTGTGAAAGTGTGTTATTTACAATTCTCATTTGTTGTTTCATGTCTTAATTCTCTGCTTTACTTAAGGCCTAATTAAATTGTTTTTTGGATCAAACTGAGTCTCCAGATTAAAAAAAAAAAAAAAGTAACCCGAAACCACAAACAACCCCCCACCCCAAACAAATAACAGTAGTGATTCAAAAAAACCTTTTACTGCCATATTTTGCATAGTCTTATGTGATTGCTATCCCTAAATATGTATTTCCATTTTTTTTCATGTGTTCAGGATAGAATTGAATAGCTCTGACTGTTTAGGGTGTCCTCATTAGTACCTGTACGGTATTTCTGTCATGTCAAAGCTGTTCAGTTTAGCACAGGAAGCTACATTGAAGGAGTTCAAATAATCCAGTGTGTGTTAGTGTGGATTCAGGTGTTACTGGTAAGGCTGAAGAAAGAACATATTCTTCGAAAGGATGGAGATTTACTCACTGCTTCATAAAGTATCATAGGGGACACAAAGTCATGTTCTCTGCTTGTTGATAGATGCTTTGTGCTGTGTCCCCCTGATTATCTCCTGCTCTGGAGAGAATAAAATAAACTGCTTTACCAGGATAAATTAAGAAAACAAAACACAAAAAGCCCATGTCAGTAATAAAACAGTGAATTCAGTTATTGCAAGAAAAAACTTAATGTATGCAGCTCATTAAAATTACTGAAAGATAATGTATTACCTGTACCAATAAGAGATCTTAGGGAACTGCTCAGTTAGAGACTTTCCTTCCTTTGCGGCTTAGATTTTTGTAAAGGATTTTTGCCTGCTATATCAGTATCTGAATACAAAGTATCTTATGAATTTGAAGCTCCACTTGCCTCTAGCAGCTGAAAGGAACAGGCTGTCCAAAGTATTTTGGAGCCTGTGAGGCTGAATGCTAGGATTAGATCGCTTGCTTCTTTTGCAGCCTGCCTGCTGTTGCTTTAAAAGGGGATTTTTAAAGTCTTTCACACAGTTCCCCAGGGTTATCTGGGTTATCCTGAGTTATCTCTTTCCAATGAGTCATTGCTACTACTCATGATAAGGTTCTCTGTTTGTTTTTGGAGTTGGGTTTTTTTGTTTGGTGTTTGGTTTCCTGCCCCACCACTGGTAGAGTGAGATTCACATACTTATTGCTAGGTTGGTTTTGGCATATGGCTAAAAAAAAGAATCACAAGGAGAAGGAGAAAAAAGTATGTTAATTTTCATTCTGCTCCTGTGCGCAGCCAGATAGAATTTTCTTTAGGCTTGGGAATACAGCCTTACTGGTTTACAGTTGGTTATTAAGTTCATAATTGGAAAATTGCATTTTTACCCTAGAAAGAGAGGAAGCTACTTTTGCTGCAAAACATAATTATTTTTCATAAAAACTATTATTGAGTTAGGGGTTATAAACCATTTTCCACTTGTCACTACTGTTCAGAAGAGTGGAGTTTTACAGCCCTAGTGCCATGGACCATCACATTTTGTTCTAGGCAACTGAGTTGGGACTCAAAGACAGGACAAATAAAACCTGGGAATGTAGTCCCAAATGAAAGATCATACACTTTCTAGTAGGATGGAGGGCTCAATTTATTTAGTGTCTTAAAAGTGGCAGAACTTTATATCTGATGACAAAGCTTCTAATTGTCAGAGAAGGCAACAGTAATCTCTTGTATAAGATCCAGGGAAAAAAAATAACTGAATATAAAAGGGCAAAGAATGAGAGCAAACAGCTCGCCTCAATAGATGTGTTATAGTGAACTCAGCATGCTGGTAGATGTGTAGAATATATCATCATTCCTCTAAAGAAAGTGACATTTTCACTCCAATATTGAAGCAAATACAGAAACAGATACATTGACAATCTGCTTCTTAAGGGATTGCATCAAAAGAAAAGGTTTTCCTTTTGCTATGAATTATACCACTAAAATAACTAGAATGTAATAATTTGGGTCAGATCATTGTAACAGAGTTATTAATTTAAATATTCTTTTATTAATACTTTAATCCACATTAAAATTGCCAAACAGAGCAATCGGTACTGTGTCAAACATTGTTCCTGAAGTTGGAGTATTGAACAAAAGTGAAAATTTTCTGCTTTCAGAGTGGGAGGAGATTACTTTTAGTTTAGTAGTGTGGCAGTCTTGAAGCTAGAATGCTAAATTTTATTTGGATTAAAGACGCTGTTAATTGTTTTGTAGAATACTATTGAAAACCCATTAATATACGGGAGACCAAAATTGATTGTGCATCTGTTCACATGCTTACTGATCCTTGAGAAAAATGTCATCACAGATTAGAAGAGTTCTGTCATAGGATCTAAAAAATCTATATTCTTTAAGTTTTATTAAAAAAAGAACAGAGAAAATTGCTTGCAGTGTCAGTCAAGGCACACTATATCCATTAACTTCGCAAGAAGGACTTTGAAATTCTGTTATCATAAAAAGTGCTAAATTGTTCCCCTCCTGGGAAAACGTATCAAGAATTTGGTGGCATTTTACCTCAACTAAATAATTAATTCCTCCCTTCAGTGGCTAGGAAGCTTGCTTTTCTGGCTGACTCTCAAGGAAGGCTAGCTGATCTGCTCTCAGTGCTGTGCAGAGCTTTGCGTCTGAAAGACTGCAACTGTGGCAAAACAAACAGCTAACAGGAGAGTGGTGTGGGTGACATGATTGCAATTGCTTAGGTAGACATTGAGGACTTCTCTTTGTATGTTTTTATTAACCATCTTGGACTTTCTGAGCATTCTCATAATACTAAAAACTGTGTCCATCCAGCAAGCCATCACCATTTTTATGTAAAATGATGGAACTAAACAAGGATTCAGCGAGAGACGGGCATGAGTGACTGATTGCCACACTGATATCAGTTGTTCCAAATTTACACCAATGAAGTGCTGTAAGAGAATGAAAACCATAATAGTATTGAAGGTGGCAGTAGGACTTTAGGTCCTACTAAGTAGAACTTAAAACTTAGTAGTACGAAAACTTCAGTAGCAAGTCAAATATATGGGGCTTTTGTGTATCCCTTTTTAATTCAAATCTCAGCTGCCTTGCAGCTCTGTGAAGTTCCAAGTCAAGAGTTCTAGAATTCTTTATTGGGGTCATATTTTAATCAACCATTTATGTTAAATGAGCGTATTCAATCACGGACAATTCTAAGCAGCCTACTGTATGTAACACAGTTATTATGTAATTTTAATTGCAGCTATTTAACTTTAAAAAATACAGTGCTCTGTTTTTATATGCTGTTATTTAAAATACTGAAGAAAATAAACAAAGATTTAAGTAATCACCTGAAAATGTTAATAATTTGATTTTTTATTTTTACACTGAAAGACAGGCTAATAAAACCAAAAAGTAACCTTTACACATGCTTAAAAAGTGTTTCAAATAGTTACAGTTTCTAAAAAATACATTTTAGCCAAATTCAAGTACGTTCTTCAATTAAACATTTTAAATACCAAAATTGTATTGTTTGAGCCTTTGAATATTAAGAGTCCCTTATCAATCACATCATTACCCTTTATGGTTTTTTTACTCAAACCATTTGCAATATTCAGGGTTGCCAAGATGCCTTTTGAGAAAAAATCATGTTTCTTTGATTCAAACCATTTCATTTACAAACCTTAAATAAGCATCTCAACAATGAGGGAAACATTTTCAGTAACTGCAAGTTTCTCTAATTATTTTTCCACAAAATTTTTCTGTTTTGACTTTCTAGGCTACTGTGACAATCCAGAGGATTGTTATTCTTCTCAGTACTGAGAGTTGCCCACGTCTCTCTGGGTCAGCATGCAACTTTCACTAACAGATTCATTAGGAGAGCAGGTTGCATCCCCTGATGCATTTTGCCCCTCTGTTCATTTAAAAACTGCAAGACAGTGTCAGGATAAATTTTTGTGATGGATACACTGTTACTAAGCTTTGGGGGAGGGTGGAGTTGCTTTAGTTTAGTTTAAAAACTTTGATCTCATTTCAGAGTATTAGTGGACAAAAGGATGTAAATTATCTTGTAAAAATCAACTTTTCAAGTTTCATCCTTGGGGAGAAGTAACAAAAGCAAGTATTGGTTGCTCAGTTAGGCTAATCAAGGGACTCAGCTACAAAAATAGATCTTGAAAGAAACAGGAGGCAGAAAAGGCATGGACAAAAGAAAGGAACAAATAGGAGTGCTTGTAATTGCATAACAAATCACAACAAAAACTGACAGCAAGAAGGGGGAGAGAAAAAGCAATGTGTATAGACTGGGATCTTGTTTTCTGAACCTGAAAATTATTCAGTTAGGAAATAGTGAAACCTACAGGGAAGTGTCAAATAGGTTTTTCACTGTTATGTGTAGAAGTGTGCATATCCAGCCCTGCTTAAAATACAGACAGAGGGCTCCATATAGTGCTCAAAATGCCCATTCGTTTGACTTCTTCGTGTGCATGCCTTGAGAGATGAACTATAAATGCAGTGTTCACAAGGATGAAGCTCTGGGAAAATGTGCTAAGGCTGCTAAAGTATCTGGGAGCCATCACCTAAGGTTGTGTTTCCTTGAAGTATTTTCAGATAGAGCTTGTGTCTACGGAAGGTGTGCCAGAAATGCCGTAGGGCAGAGCACACCATCCCAGATGCAAGCAAACATGTTCTATCAGGATGACGGGAAGCTCATAATCTATACTTTTCTCAGGTTATCCTTGGCATCCCAGCATTTTTCTCTGCCCATGACCAGGAGAATGTCAAACCATGCCTGGATGCTTAAGGTGGCATTCTTCCTCCAGCAAAAGCCCATGCAGCTCCACCTCTAGTCAGGTTTTTACAAGCTGTGGTTGAGCCAGTGGTTTATATTGTTCTCAAATTGCTCAGTTCAAGAAGCTTATCTCTTACATTTATTCCAGCTAAAGAAAGTATGCCTTGCCCACCAGCTCATACAAGATTTTATGCAGTTTTCATCATACCAGGATGTCTTCTTGGGCATATAATAATTAACGTAGGCATTATAGTAGAAGGTAACAAACTGCTGCATCACTACACAAATCTGTTTGTCTAGTACTGCACCAGTGCCTTTAGATGGAAGAAGTTCCTCCTTATTGAATGAACTTCTTACATATGCTAAACATGCTAAAATCAGTCGTTTCAAAACTGAAACATTCAGTTTAATCTTTGTGCAAATCATACTGCTGATGATTCACCTGGGTTTCAATATAACAAAACAGTAATGGCATCCTAGTTAATGCATTAAACATGCCATTTTTAAAAGCTGTATTCATGAAATCAATAATTGGAGTTATTCTATTGAGTACACCATTCTTTTTCTTGCTTCGTGTTAAGCTTAGTCTCAGGTAGGGGTTTGAGCACCCTTGTAAAATAGCATTTGTGTTATGACTGTCTTAAGTTTATTGCAAAAGTAAGATCAGGTATAGGGAACAAATGTAGACGTTAAAATTACAGTGCCTGTTTTGCAAAGGATTGTTCAAACTGTGAATGCAGTTACATGGCGTCAGTATGTCAGTTAGTTTCAATACGTGATGCAGCAATTGCACGTTTTGTGTTGCAATCTTTGTGCCTGAATTCAACCTATATGTATGTATATTCTCTAAATGAATGGATTGAAAAATGACTGCCTAAGCAAATAGGGGTTGCAGAATCAGTGCTTTTGAGAGAACCAATCTAAGCAAAGGACTAAAGCCCCTGCTCCCATAGTTAGGTAATTGGATTCTGTCATACTTTGAGACAATATTAACAGCATAATTTTGTATTTATAGTAGCACTTAGATTTTATTTGGTAAGAACTGATGCAGACCAGTGGCAATGTCATTTTGAATTACCCAGTACTACTACATGTTACTACAATGTAACAAAAATGGAAAAATGTATAGAGGTGTGGGTTGCATGAAAAGCAATTGTGGCCAGCAGGTTGAGGGGGTGATCTTCCTCTCTACTCTGTTCTCCTGAGACTCTACTTGGAGTACTGTGCATGGAAAAGACGTGGAGCTGTTGGAATGGGTCGAGAGGAGAACCACAAAGATGCTCAGAGGATTGGAGTACCTCTCCAATCAGGAAAGTTTGAGAGAGTTGGGGTTGTTTAGCCTGGAGAAGAGAAAGCTCAGTGGAGATTTTTTTGTGGCCCTTCAGCACTTATAAACTGAAAGAGCGTAGATTCAGACTACATATAAGAAAGAAAATTTTATGATCAGGATAGTAAAAACTGGAGAAGGTTGCCATTAGAGGTGGTAGATGCCACATCCCTGAATAATTGGACAGAGTTGGACAAACCCCGTGTCACAGAAATTCACACCTGGCCCATGCCAACTGAGGAGAGAGGCTAGGGCACAAAGCTCAGAATTACAAGGGTAAGTATTTATTCCTGCACATGAAGCATCCCAGTCAAACTGGGGTACCTCAAATGTGGTTCACTATGATTTGACTAATCGCTAGCACTCTCACTACTGATTGCTAATTATAATAACACTTTGTAAAGCAATGCTGTTTCTGCAGCATTCTTGCTATTTGTCTGTTGATTCAGATGTCCCTGGAATCAGTCCTTCTAGAGTTACTTATCTAGTGACGCCAGATGATGCTGGGAGGATTTCAGAGATCTGTTAGAGGGGCTAGAGGAGGCGGTGTTATCTTGGTTGTCCAGGATTATCCTTTGTCCTTCATGGGCGGCTCTAAGCTTCCAAGAAGCAAAGTCCTTATTTACAGGGACAGGCTGTTTTTTAGTTTATTTCACTTTAGCATGAACAATACCAAAGTATTTAGTAAAATTCCACTACTTCATTACATGACAGTGTATAATATAAACTAATATATATGAACTAATATATATATTAACAAGTTAATACACTTTCACACTATAAAGGCTGTTTGATACGGTGATATCAGCCTGAATTTCAGCCTGTGAAATTGATTGCTCCAGGGAGACTTTATGGTGTCCTTTCAGTACCTAAAGGAGACCTAAAAGAAAGCTGGAGAGGGACTTTTTACAATGGCATGTAGTAAGAGGACAAGGGGAATGGCCTGAAGCTGTAGGAGGGTATGTTTATTTTAGAACTAGGAAGAAATTGTTTACTGTGAGGGTGGTGAGTCACTGGAACAGGTTGCCCAGAGTTGTGGACTCCCCATCTCTGGAAGTGTTCAAGGGGCTTTGTGCAACCTGGTCTAATGGAAGGTGTCCCTGTCTGTGGCAGGGGAGTTGGAACTAGGTGATCTTTAAGGTCCCTTCAAATCCAATCCCTTTTATGATTCTGTAATATAATAGTTAGGAAAAGGAATTTTCATAACACAGCTGTGAAGTAGTTCTCCTTTCTTACCTGAAAGAAGATTCCATGCACAAGGGAGTTCTGAGTGCAGTGGTGGCTTTTATCAGCCCTTCTTACAGAGCCTACAGCTTTCATAACACCAAACTGAAACATGGAAGTAGTTGATCTATATGAAGGGCAGCAAGCAGAGGAGTAACACAGACCAGGAAAGCCTCCATACATGGACCTAACCTGCTGTTGCAGTTGTCTGTGCTCTCTCCCTCATTCCCACGTGAAACCATCTAGCTCTTTGGAAGGGCTATTTGTTGCAATTTTTTGGGTTATTGCATCTCTCAAGATTATTAAGCAGGCTTTTCTAACTTCACCTGTAGTTCACAAGCAAAGTTGGAGTTGGATTGGATTAGAAATATAAAAGAGATGGCTCACCTGATAAATCATGTGTTCCCTCAGTTTCAATATGACACTGTTTGCTACTCCAGGCTGCTGGATTTTGGCTTAACTAATCCATGAAGATTTTACTTTTTCTAATATCAATCACAAATGTCAGATAATCCACCAAATTTTAACTCTGACTGGAATCACTCCTCAAGTAGTAAACAAAAATAAACAAAAAAGTGTTTCACATGAAGTGTTATATGTTTGCATAATTTCTCAGTACAGGTGACTCCAGTATAGCTGTTTCTTCTATAGTGATATATATATGCATCATTCTGCAGTAGTGTGCTGTATAAATGTGGGTTTGTATCCATTCTTCAATCCCAAAAGTGGTGAATTTATTAAAAATAACTGGGTCTTTTGCTTTAAGCCTTCAAGTATGCTCTACCAATTCTGCACTAAAGCTTTCTTGGTTTTGTCATTTTCTAATGCAGATGTTTACTTTTTTTCCTCTTAACTTTTTTTTTTTTTTTTTTTTTTAAGTAAAGTAAGCAAAACTATTGGCCTTGACACACAAGATCTGGCTTGTTTTGGCTGGTTGCAGATTCTGCTCACCTTGTTAGAGAAAAAAGACTTCATATTGAACACAAAGCTGCCCCCACAACCCCTGGTCCCTGTGGTGGAAATATATCTAAAATGCTTTTGACCTCCAATTTTGTCTGCCTGGTACAAAAAGAAGGCCAGGACAGGGGCTTGACACCTCTTGTAGGTCAGAGTAGTTTCCAGATATGTTTTTTGGGCTAGAGAGATGTAGAATAAAGAAGGCACTGTTCCAGTCTGTGTGCTGCCAGTCTGCTACTCTGAGCAGGTGCATTAGAGAGCCTTTACACTGGTAATGCCATGGGTTCTGTGTGGTATTAAAGTCATTCACTGAAGTAGGGAACCAAGAATGGTAAGCTCCCTTTCAGTGGCCCATTCTGTTGTTAATTGTGTGCATTTGTATATGTGGACACATATATGCACACCTATCTCAGCAGCTCATTTGCTGATTACCTACCTATATTGCACATAGATAATAAAAACATTAGCTGTAGTTGTTATGTTAGTTAACTCTAGCTGTTAGCTATAGTTTGTTGCAAACCCTGCTTTGCTAATTCACTTCCATAATGATCTGCTCTGTTGCAAGTTGCAAGCTTATTTTATTTGGCTTTGTATTACAAAATTGTAGTTGGCAGATTTATTACATCAAACGACCTGACTTCTTATTATTTGTCAGGTATTTGTTCAGTTACCATCTCTGCACAATCATCTCTGAAGATACTATTTTTGCAGTTAGGTGCCCTTTGTCAAATAAAAATACAGTGATGTGAAGTGGTGTAATTTAAAGATGATGTAGTTTTGCCAGACCTGTGACCAGTTGTTCAGTTGCCTCCTCCTGTTTTTCCTGAAGGAGTTAGTGTAGCAAAGCCAGGGAGCTTCTCTGTATGTGTATCTCCTATTGCTACTGAAACAGACTTTCAAATATCTAGTACTTGCTAAATCTCTAAGAAGAAAATTCAAGTGATTTAAGAGTATGGATTTACAGGGTAAATGGTTTCAAAAATAAGATAGCTAGAGTGGCAATACTTTATGTTTTCTTTTTTTTATCTTTGCTTACGTGAGTATAACTTCAGAATAGATCTTGTGAATGCTCCTTATAATTTAAAGTGTGTTTTACAAAATCCTCATTTAAAGTACTGTAACATTACTTTACTGTTCTATTTATTATAAGAAAGCGATTCTATCCTACTTGCCCAGTAGCATGACTGACAGTTGTTTTGAATCTGAAGTGGACATCCTCTGGTTTCTGAAAACAAATCTGCTACAATTACCCTGCTTTTCTCAGAGAATTCTTAACAGGTGTTGATTTAAAAGAAAATGCATTCAACTCATCAAAAGAATATAACATTTATTGAGATTTTAACTTAAGTTCCTCTTAATGCTCAAAGTATTATGCTACATTTTCGTAAATCTAGGGACTTTAAGATGCTGTTTTATACAATTTGGTGGAGTGTTGCAAGGTGATGGTAGATGTTTTCTGGTTGGTCCTGTTCCTCTCTGTTCCTCAGACAGCTCTGGTGGGGCTGCCTGCCACACTGCCTGCTCCTGGGCTCCAACAGCACTACAGGGCTTGACCCCTTCCCTGGCCCAGGGCTGGAAATGGGGAGGAGATGCCCTTCTACCTGGCAGCAGTCTGCTCCCAGCTGGTCCCTTAAAACTAGCTCTGCTTCATGGAAATTAATTAAAATAGCTCTGAGGGAAGAGATGAGGGACTTATTATGGAGTGCATTAGATTTCCTTTTCTGTCTTAAGGGTAGGGGTAGGAATCTAGGCTGTGAGAAACCCTTTTACTGAGACTTAATCTTTAACTTTTGCTTTTAGTTAAAGCTGACATTGAAAGCCAAGAGGTTGAGTGGGGAAAAGCAGCCTTGAAAAGGATGCTGCATCCCTCGGGCTCATGGAACTATGCACATCTTGTCTGACCCACATCTGGGGAGATGATGGCAGCTTCCTGCTGCCTCTAGACTCTGACAAATGAGTTCTGGCAGATAGTAGTGCAACAGCTTAAGGTGTTAGCATCCCCAGATGCTTCTGATCTCTCTGCTGGCACTTACTACCTGGGAGAGGGCTGCCTTTCGATAAAAATGATTTTTTCACTATGATACTCTGCTGTAAAATGCAGGGGTCAGTATATAGGCAAATGCCCTGTTTTCCTCTGTCATTGATAGGTGGTCAGAGGGTTGTGGATGAGTTTGTCTCAGACTCTTTCTACTAAATCTACCTAAGCTCATTTGTTAAAGATAGACAACTATACCTTCACTAGGAATTTACCTCTGGTATTCTGTTAGAAGCGGGTACTTACTTGGCAACATGTATTTATACAAAATGACTTATCTAATTTTCTGGCATTTAGCCATTTCGTATCGTTAGTCCAAAGTCCAAACTTTGTATTTACAGAAAAATAAATATAAGTTAGGAAATATATGTGCCTTTGCCGGAGTACTGACTTTTTCCAAGAACAGAAAATATATTCAAGTAAAGAGAATATCTGTATTACTCAGAGATAACAGAAGTGTTCTGGTTCACAATAAACGTGGCAGAAGGTTACTAATACAAATAGGAGAAAAGAAGTGGGTAAATTGCACAGTTTCAGTCATTTCACTTGCTCTAAAAATTTTGCTGTCGTACCGTGGCACTGATGTATGTTCAGGCATACGTTTTCCCCACTTCACTGCTCCTGATTAGCTGCAATATAGCATGGTGGCTTCATCTATAGTCATAAACAAGCAAACAAATTTGGAAAATTATTAACAAAAGGTTGATATGGTTCAGATAGTCTACTACTGCTTTATGGACAACTGCCTTCCTCATTTTGTCCTGATGGGAAAGTGCATCACCACTCTATTATGTTCAGTTCTTGTTCCCTTGTTCGCTTGGTGCCCACAGCCAGGCCAATATGTCATCAGACCATCTGCTGTCATAAAATGTTATTAGTTTTGGTTTTTTAAAAAACCTAATTTGAAATTGATTGTTTTAATACGTAAGATACTCTTGCTAATAATTTTTCCTGAATATACATATTCTTCTTCATATGTAAGTGCAACCTTATAGAAGAGAGAAGCTGTTATGCAGAGCTGACAACAATAAAATATGCGAACATTTCAAAGCTTAATTTGAAGAAAGGCAGTTTTAAGTTAGAGCATTGTATTTAACTTCCTAGTGGTTTCCCCCAATACAGATAGGACAAAAGGATAAACTGAAGCTGATTAATTTTTCATCTGCAGTGTGTTCTGTTTTTCTGTCAGATAATTACCAAGAAGGTTCCTGTTGATCACCTTTGCAGCAATGGCACATTAAGGTCTACTGAATTAGCGGATTAAGCAATTTATATTTATATAAAGAATACAACTGGATATATAAAATATAATCAACTGATGTGTACTGCTTGTGTCCTTGCATTCTTAGTAATTAGGCAACATTTATGCTTTCAGTGCAAAGTGAATAAATAAATGAATAAGGTAAACAGTGAACCCATTATGCAATTACTCATGGTTTGGATATATTCTCATTTTTTTACAAGACTATTCACCTACTAGCTGCTGTCTACACCAATATTAACCCTATGTAGTCTTCTTTTTGTGTCAGCCTCCAGATTTAACACTTTCCTTCAGGTTTTTCATATTCATCAGGTGGATAAATATATCTGGTTTATTGTGTGTTTTGAGAAGTTTTCAAGATTTCAGTTTGTCTTGGATATAGCTCACATGAAAAAAAAAATCATGCAGGTACTACTCATTTTTAACAGATCCATACCAGAGATCATGACCCAAGAGAAGTGAAATGATTGGTTTATACTAACAGATGAGTTTGTAGGGCCATATGAGGTGGGTTTGATAATCAGAACTGTGGTCAGAATTGAAAGAGCCTGTTACCCTCTGTCTTCTGGAATTAAATTCATTCAAAGAGACAGGCTGTCATAGCAACTTGTGAAATTAGCAGCTGACTCATTTATGGAGGGTTTCACAGAATACCTATTTAAGCTAGGGAAGTCCTTTCTGACAGTTCCCATGGAATTGAGGAGAGACTGGAATAGTGCCCAGAAGATAAATTCTTGCTACATCCATGATGCGTGTAGAAGCCACTTTTGCCTTAGCTGCAGAAGGTCTCTTGGTTGCAGAATGGGAAGCACTAGAAAATGTACTTTGTGTAGTCACCCTGCTGTGATCTCTTCTGTGCACATCCCTTTAAGCCAGTGTCGAAAACAAGATCCTGACCTGGGCAGTCTCCCTGTATCTCACAGGTGGAGATGAGAGTATATTCAATTATGCTCTGCTCACATTAACACCAGTGGAAGTTCTGTGGATGAACTGGTAAAAAAAGAATGCTTCTGACCATAGTAGCCTCTACAGCTTCAGAGCCATGTTTGATTTTTGAATGCCTTTGGTTTTTTCCTAGGAAATAGTAACTTTGGTGGATGAAATCAAGCTCATAGTTCTAGGATTTTTTTGATTAATATTTTGGGGACAGAAACTTTTACGAGTTTATCCTATGAGGTTTCCACTATGGCAAACCTTTATTGTGTTGTCTTGCACAGTAGCATGTAATCTGTCCTTCAGCATGAAACAAATTATTAACTTAGGTGGTGTAGCGAAAACAGAAGCTGTAGAAAGTATTTGCTTAACTGGGGCTGTAGAAAATATTTGCTTAACTGGGGCCTAAGCCTTTCCTTTTGTTGCCATGAGTGAGAGTAGAGCAAAATCCTGACAGTGCTCATGAAGTATCCTATTTAAACCTCAGTATACAACAAATGCTAAAATTGACCAGAAGGCATTATGTGCATATGAATGCAGAAACATGTCTAGGCTGTCTCATATGTCACAACCCTGGAGGTTTCCTTCTCTTAGCTGTATTTCTGGAGACATGTAAACTCCCTTCTCAAACACATGCAAACAGCCACAGCAGCTGAGGCGGATTTGCATCATCCACGTGGAATGACCCAGAGCTGTACACAGCTCTTCATGACTGCGTATGTGAATGGGGCTTCTGTGGTTACCAAGAGTGCCAGCTTCCAGACATTTTGTACAAAAGAGCGATATCTTTCTAGGTTTGCTTTTCATTCCTTTTTGAGAAGCAAGCTCAGTTTTACTGCCAAAAGAAAGAATAATCTCCAAGGAAGTTAGCATAGAAAAAAAGCCAAAAGAGAAAGTAAGTAAAACACAGAAAGTGGCTCATGCCTTAAGCTTACTTTGACCATTTGAATTTCTTTTCTATTATAATGTATTGCCTTAAAATTTGAAAGTTTTAATGTAATGTCTTGGATTAGCAACACAAAGCAGTTTGTGAAATCTCAAAGAGCCTCTTGGCAATGTTCATTTCAGGTTGATAGCAGTAATAAAATTTAACATCAAGCACACTCACAAGGATTAGTTTAAAATCTGCTGTTATGAAATATCAGAGTACAGTGAGGTCCTTGATAGCCTTCATGAGCTACTGGTAGGGTATGCAAACATTTTCCCTTAACCACAAAAGATAACCATTGAGGAAGTTCAATTACACCACCTCAGTACCACCAACCACTATTATTCAATGCATTCTAGGAAGACTGACTTTATTTTGGTGATAAATCATCCTTTGTTCATCCACAGTGTTATCATACACAAAACATATACCATGATTTTATGAATTCATTGTTTGGCTTCACTTTTGTGTTATCTTGTCTGGTTTCTAACATCTATTTTTACTTGTTCTATTTTTAATTAAGCACAGAATTTGGCTAGGTTTACAGAATCTGTTGCAAAAATGATGATTTTGCAATTTTTGAAAGTTAAATACTTCTTTTGCTGTGTTGCTTTTTTTTTTTTTTGCCTTCCTTTTCCTCCCTACCTGCACCTTCTCAAAATAAAATCTTTACTGAAATTAGAGTGGGAAACAGTAATCAGAAGAGAGAAAATTTTTTGAGAGTTTGGAATTTTCATCCTTCACCCTGCTATCTGCTTTTCAGTTACATTACATTACATTAGTGCCAGAACAACACCTTCTGCATATACAGTAGCTTTTTATCTCCTCTGCTCTGTAGGGCAACATTTCTTTTTCATATAAGATATCTTTCCACTTCGCACTTTACATTTGGTCCAGGTGGAATATTGTATTTAATGAGCACCAAGAATTTTCAAACAAACACATTTTTAACAATATATCCCCAATTAAATGAATCCTCTGGTAATACGATATTTTCACAGTCAGGGCAAAAATATTTACATGTATGGAGATGGTATAGTTTTGGCAGAGAAAAGGCCACCAAACATATGAGAAGTTTGCATGAAGAGAAGAGATTGCTGTCTGAAGTGAGATACCCCATATAATTTTTTGGTTTTCAGAAGAAGCAAACAAGATAATTCAGCAATACTATGGGGAAAGTTGTAGACTTACCACGGTGACAGCATTCTCGACTGCCTTGTTTCATCTGTAAAAACTATCAGGACCAAGTGTCAGCAAATATAATAATTACCAGAATCTCTCTTAATTCCATCCTGTGATATGCACTGCTTTGGCCAAGACCTTTTTTTTTGACAGCTTCAGTTTGTCTTCCCCGCAGGATGCCTTGGCTTGTGCCTCCCACAGAATGCAGAGGGCTTCCTTTGCATGGCTGCTTAAGGCACCAAAAGCCAGGCACAAGAATAGATACTTCTGAAACCAGAAAAAGCCATGTTTTCTTCTCCCACATCTATTCTATATTCTGCTTGTGGCTACCTGAATTACTCGGTTTTCTCTTTACTGGCATTTATTACTAGTAGACACTTATTCCAAGGTGTGTGTCACCTTGCTAGCAAAGCAGAACCTTTTCCAAGGAAATTCCAAATATTTCCTATTTTTATCTGTTAGTCTCTTTTTTCTCATCAGTTTACTTCCTGTGGTGTTCTTTATTGTATGTGGTAGCATATTTTCTACTTCCACTGCCAAAAGCTCTTTCTGAAGTGGCTCTCGGTCTCAGCAAATGTTTTCTTGAGGACTCGTATAGTCCTTACTTTAGTAGGAATATTTATAAAGGAAAAAAATGCTTGTTTTCTAATAGTCGTGAGGGTTATAGGCCCTCCACTAGAAAGCTCCACTGGCAGGCTTGTCAGGTGGGTAAACTGAAGAGTGGAAAAAATCAAAAGAATATGCACAGGTTTGTGATGATTTTTCATTGCTGTGATAGCCATGCTACTTTGATAGAGAATTAATGCCTAACATTAGTCTTAAGCAAAGAAACAGTTTTATTTAGATGTTTTATTTATAATGGTAGTGGAGTTAGCTAATATGATTTTTTTATTTATGCTGTAAATCGGGAAAAGAGGGAATAAAAAATGTCAAATTGATTCTAACAGACACAAAATTCTGTGGTGGCACTTGAAATTACTGACACATGTAAACTGTAGTGAATAATCTATAGAAAATATTTATGTAATCTCTAATCTAGTGCAACATCTATACTATAAATATGTTCACAATGACAAATGCAGTGGGAATATTCCATTAAATACAGATGAGTTTTCTGCAGCTCATTGATACAAGAAAACCTTTATAGGTCCTGCTATTATTTCACATTTTTCATAGAAGAGGAGAGATTAAGTACTGTATTAAAAGGCACACATAGCTGAAAAAGACTATAATTATGTCTAATTTCATAAGAAAATATTTTTACAAATCCTGTATTTCATATTTTATGTGCATCCTAATTAGTTCAATGGAGAAATATTAAATACTAGTTTTACCATGTCTGCCAAGATACCTGAAGGGTTATTTTAAAAGATATTATTAATGAGACTGAATACAATGTGTGTAGTTCCTTAATGGTATTAAATTCACTCAGGAGATAATCCTAACAAGCAGATGGGAAACCAAAATTTTAGACAAAAACATTCTGTTTAGTTGTGAAGTTCATCTGCTTTGTAGTGTAAGTTTGCTTGGGAGATAATTTAAATCAAACTGTTTTGTGTACCTATCAAAAAGTGTGTTGTTGGTATGCCTTGAACCATAAGTGAAATTTTATCATGAAAAATTACACACACACTTGATAAATATTCTCAAGATTAAGGCTAATTTTGTTAGGCCTGCTGGTATGATCACAGTTCATTTTCTTTGATTGCACTAATATTTTTTTTGCTTTGTACACAACTATTTTACCATTATGTCAGCTAAGTAATATTGATTTCTCACTGCAACAGTACTTAAAAGCTTTTGTGAAAATTAAATGAGGTTTTTTACACAGTTGCCAATTTAATTTAGACTTTTTAAGTGTCTACTAGAGAAATAGGAGATAAGTTTTATTTCACTGAAAATATTAATTTGGTGTTATTAAAGTTTAGCAGTTCAGCAAAAGAGAAGCCTAGAGAATATTGCATCAAATATTAATAGGTTTTTCTATCAGGGTACTGGGGGGTTTGTTTTGTTTTTAAGAAACATCACATCCATTTAGACTGCTAAATCATTCTTATGGACTCTGTTATTTTGTGTGCTGTTGAAGAATAAATTCACTGTATCTGTTCTCGTTGGCTTATTATATTACATGATTTCAATAATGATTTCTTTTGTACTTCTGGTTTAAATCTAAGAAAGAATGTAGGTATACAAAACAAAAATAACTGTGTCTGAAAACAGGTCTATTAAATAACAATAGTGTTAGTTATCTATTTACTGAGAAATACTTACGATAATTTTTAAGGCTTTATAGAAGGGGAAAGATCAGTCATACTTGCTGCACTTTTTATGCCCCCAAATTGTAATGCTGTAAAATCTCTAAATAATGCTTCAGATAGCTGCCAGTTTCTCCTACCTAAGACAAAGCAGGAAATTACCCATGTTGTTTATTGTAGCACTGTTAAATCAGCTAAATGGATCCAAGTCTTAGTCTGAAACAAGGTCACCTATGAGTTACCTCTTAGAGCATCTCAACTGTCATGTGCTCACTGTTTTTGCCCAAATATGTTATTAACTCTCCTGCCCCTGACAGAAACAACAAAATCATGGGAACAGCAATGATTAATCCACATAGTATTCTTAGGCTATGGGATTAAAGTTTTTTGATTAAAATTTTTGCCCTCATTTTTTAATGCTTTAATTGCAAACAAACCCAGATTTCTGGGTCAGGCAAAATCTGCCCTGGTGAAGAAGACAGAAATTTGTGGTGATAATTCCAGAACTGCCGGCTCTGGAGCCCATACCAGCTTCTGTTCCACCATGATAGTTGTTTGGCAGCAGGCAGCATCAAATCCCTTAAGGTACCTTCTGGGCTGCTTCCATACTGCAGTTTAAGTAGTTTGGGATACTACTAGGTTTTCTCAGGGAATAGTGCTTTTTTAAATGCTGGATATATTTTTATGTACTTTTTTAAACTAAAAATTAAATAGGATATTCTTTTGTGTAATTTCTTTGTAATGTTGGGAAAGCTGTAGCCTGAGGAACAATTATCTGTAACGTTTTAAAACTAACGAGGCATTTTTAATCTGGTTTGATTTGCAAGTTTGTTCCTGATTCCCTCCGTTGTGACTGTGTTCACTTGCTGTCCCATGTTTTGTGCCAGTGTTCTTAGCCACATCTGCTGAAAAGACCACGTGTTTTCTTCTGGTAGAAGTAGATACCTTTGTAGCTAGTGTCAGGTCCACTGAGGGCTTTGGGAGTAAGGACACTCGGCCTAAGATTTGGCAAATGAAATCCAGTAGCATCTAATGGAAGTTACAGAGTTCCGGATGAGTATATAGAAAGCTGGTCTGGAAAAGTAGTGCTCATATTTGTGACTCTGAAGATCATCTAGACCAACTTCTCTGCTCAAAGCAGGATCAGCTAGAGCAGGTTGTGTCCTGTTGATTGAGTATCTCCTGGATGCAGGAGCTTCATATTCCTGAAGGCAGGTATTACCTGCCTTACCAAGGCAGAAGAAGAAATTGAGTATCTTTTCCATATCCTCTGTGACTGGGGCCCATGTCCATTTAGCAGCAGGCCCACATTTTCCTTTGTCTTCCTTTCCTTTTGCTGCTTATGTAGAAGCCCTTTTTGCCTTCCACATACCTTCACCAGATTCAACTCTTGGTTGCTTTGGCTTTCCATCCCTGCAAGCTTAGAGTGTCCCTGTATTTCTCCTGGATCATCTTGATTCTCCTTCTGTCTCCTGTATACTTCCTTTTTGTGCTTGAGCTTTAGCAGGAGCTACTTGTTCCATGCAGGCCAGGCCTCCTGCTACCTTTGGTTGTGTGAATTGCAGTAGTCCAGGCTGGAGGTAACAAATGAAAAGATCATTGTAACCATTTTCTTATGCAAAGGTGGAAGTCTGACTGGGAATTGTAATGAAAAAAGTCAAGATTGAAAGAAGAAGGGACTTTGAGATACTGCTGCAGGCAGTACAATAGAATATGTTATGAAAATCTTTTAAAATATTTCAAAATAATAGACTAAAGGTACAGTAATAGCTTATTGTGAGCATAGCCCTCTAGAAGGTTATAGAATGTTATATGCAAGATTTAAAAGTGTTTTAAAATATTTGCTAGCATTTACAATGTGACTTTCAAATTCTTAAATGAAAATAGCTTGTCTTTTTTCAGTTGAAAAGCCTTCATAATATAACCAGTACTGATGTGGGTGACTAAGATTTAATAAACTTGTCCTCATGTAAGCACAGGCTGTCACCTAATCAATTACAGCATACCTACCTATGATGCAAAAGAAAATGGAAAGATTTAAATGATCAATAATGTTTACCAACAATGATTGGAATGCCAGATTTAAAAAAAAAAAAAAAAAAAAGAGTGGGACAGAGTGTCCAGGAAATAGGCACAGAATAGTCAATTTTCATTTTATTTTTTTAAATGAGGTTGAGATATGTTCTGGTTCCTCTGTACGGCAATCCTCAATGGATGCCATAGAATTAATGTTCTTTACCACTGTACCAGGTAAGTATAAGCATGAACCAGCACCTTAGACAGCAGCACTTTGGAATTTTGCAAGGGACTGATGGAGGGAAGTAATATTGTCCAGTTGAAGATAAGAGCTGACAAAATGAGAAATGGTCAAGTGTAATTAGGGCATGAAGTGAAGACAAATAATTTGCATTTAATAAGATGGAGGAGCAGGTGTTAATAGGGGGAACTTATAAAGAGGGTTACATGGTGATTCAAAGAGCTTAGGAAACTGATCCTTGCAGGTGCACTCTGAGCAGTTGTGAATGGGGTAAACTGTTATTTGCTAAAGAAATGAAAAAGGTCAGAGAAATAGAAGGTGCAATGAGGAAATTTGACATGATCAGAGCCTAGATGGGAATAGACCTCATGAAGCGTGCGAAAATGCAAGTCATGGGGCAGTGAAAGCTATGGTTGAAATGCAAAGAACTAGGATATCTGAATAGAAATACATCACCTCAACTATAAGTTTGTATGATGATGAGATGAGGATAGTGCTTGCAAAGCTGAAGGAAGGAGGCAGGGCTTGATCCCTCGATGTGAGCTGGCAGATATTTGGAGAGATGGGGCTATATTTTGATTTGGTCAAGAGAATCCAGCGTATCTAAAACAGTGGCAGATGTCTGAGTGGTCTTTTGGAAGTGGTAGTTGAGTTTGTTTGGTGGTGGCTTTATCTGGCGAAAATTTGCAAAGAACGAAAGGAATTAATTAGAAAAAGACTCGTAGAATGTGTCCTCTCTATCTGAAGGGGGGCTTCAGTTCTTGAGTCCAGATGGAGTAGCTACGTTTTACATCAGTTCAAAATACCAAAATGGAAAAGGATATGAAAGTATTAATATTTCAACAGCCAATCAATCATTTTTGATACTGGTGGAGGCTAGAGGTGATGAAAGGCAGAACACAAATCTATACCATAAGAGGGGCAGGAAGATTCCTTACAAGTAAGGCTCATCATTTGTCAGTTTATCATTGTGGAGGAGAGTATTCTTAGAGACAAGTGGATGTGGAAAGGTAAGTTTCTTTTTATACTACTTAATGAGAAATACGTGACATTTATTTTTAAGAGAAACAAAGATTAGAAGAGAGAGACTGGGGAGGGCAGATGGAGGAAAGTGTGAAAGGGTAGATATACAATTCATACTCGTCTGTCAATCTTCCCCATCTCTGTTATCTCAACAACCTTGCTTTTCATCATAAATTGGTCTGATAGAGAAACTGGTGAGGCACCAGGAAGATGTAAGTGTGTAATTGTCTGTGTGTATAAAATAAATGAGAAGGCTGAAAAAGAAAGAGATTGTATTTGGGAGTATATTTTACAGAAAAAGAACAGGACCGTGAAGTATTTCATTAGTAATTGTCAGGAAAATCAGCAGCTAAAAGAAATATGCAATTTTTGTTTTAAATTAATTTCTTTAGCTTCCTTGTTTTCCCTTCCCCAGCTACAATAAAAAGTGATACATAGGGAGAATGTTATCACATATATCAGTGAAGCATATATTACGGTGATGCTCATGGTTTGCAACCTGAGGGTTGAACATACTCCTCTCACCAAAAGGTTAAGAGACCACAGCATGTATTTTGACATACTTTCTCTGCTGTGTTTTGTCTTTTTACACAAAATGTAAAAGAAATGCAAATTCCACCAAAGAGACCACCAACCACTATAGATATCCCAGCAGGGCAGAGCCAAAACTGCTGAGCCCAGAGGCAGACAGGAACTCAGGGTGCTAGAGGAGGGTATCTCCGTTTTTATTCATAGCTTTTGATGACCTAAGGTAGAATAATTTCTTCTTTGGCTTGCCTAGCAAGGAGGAGAGGGCAATGTGTTTTTGCTCCCAGATTCTGCACTGGCCTTCTGCTAGGCTGGCTGTATGAGTGAAATAAGAAACAACTACTTGCAGGGAAGCACATGCTGTAAGCGAGCAGTGGGTTCCAAAGAGAGAGGCCGTGCTCTGGGAGGCAGTGGAGCAGCTGAGCTCCCTCACATCCCTCTGCTGCAGCCAGCAGAGCCTGTTGAGCAGCTGCGACTGGGACAAGGCAGTAGTTGCTTGGATGGGTCAGCCCCGATCCACTGCTTTGTGTATGACATAAGGTGTCTTTCATGCAAGTAATTCTACTTTGGGTAGTGAATTTGTATTGCCTCCAGCTGTAGGGTTGATCTTTAATGATGAGAAACACTCCAGTGTGTTTGAAACTTGACATTTCTTCCTAAATATTTAGGGATATTTTTAATAATAAAGTTCACATTCTTTGGGCTTACTGTTGATAAACTACTCAGAAGTTGTGACACAGGGTACTGAGCTTAACAATGTCGACAAACAAAATTAACACTGTTCTGAGTCATCAGATTCTCAGCTGATGGTATCACTAGCTCAAGCACTCAGAAAACATATCACTGTTTAGAAGTTTGTTGTTCTAATAAACCAAGACACAGTTACTATTTTTGTACTGATTCAAAACTTTGTCATCTGTTGGAATCAACAAAAGCTTAAAACTGAAATATTCCCCTGAATTTTTGCTTTGCCTATATTGCCTATATAAGGATTTGTTGCATGTGAGGGTTTGGCTGCTGATGTACTAGTATTTTTTTCAGAGAAAATAGTTGACTTATTTTACATTAAGAAACAAAGAAAAATCCATCAATATGCTCTTCTTTGGATGGGTATACTCTAAGGAAGGAAAGTAAAAAAATGCATTTATCTTATTTTTCTTTAGTGTTACAAAACATAATTCGCCAGCATGCATAGGCCTTAAAACTAAGGACAGCTTATATCCATCAATGAGTGGCTAAGGATCTGGAAATTTTTAGAAATAATTAAAATTATCTAAATCATCTGAGGTTTCTTTTGAGTTTACAGTGTGTGGGGAGGATGGGGTGTGGGGATGTTACTAGGTGACAGAGCTCTGTAAATGATAGAATTTCCAAAAGCAGGTGATTTAATGAGGAAAATCTTCAGATTAATCCCTGCTACCCAGCATTGCCACATCCTAAAAAATCTCTCCAGTATGTAACAGGCTTCTAGTACTTTCTCTAAATTACTCCATTTCCTTTGTAATACCAAGACTGTCCTTTGGGCATTTTCTTTTAGCTGCAGATTAAGCATTTGATGTTGTCAAATAAGTCTAAATTATTTTATATAAAGTCTACTTCAATGAATTAAAATGAAAATCTCTTGCTCTGTTCAGAATGCAAGGCAGGAGAACATCAGCTGCAGGATTTTCAGGTCTTTCTTTGTTTTTATTATTCCCTGGCAATAACTTGGACTGAGGGTAGAGAAAAGCCATAGAAAACATAATGGAAGTGAGTGAATGAGTGTGCTGCTTAAACTGAATCCTCTTCAGCTTTTATGATCAGACCCTTGTCCACCTCCACTATTATATGTTATACATGGATCCCTTGGGTTTATTTCCCAATGGAATGAGTTTGTGCAGGCTAAATTCAAGGTACGTGGTGAATTACTCTGCTGCTTCTTCACAAAACAGTGAAGGATGTCCCACGTCATCCTTTAGATAAAGGTTGTCTCATCACATTCTCTAAGTGTAATAAATGCACAGCCAAATATTTATTTTCATCAGAATTTTAGTGTTCTTATCTGAATAAGATAAAGAAATAATATTCTGAGGGTAGTTAGATGGGAAATCATATTTTCATTTTGGGAATATTAGAGTTATTTAGTGATATTTGAGAACAGGATATCTCACAGAGGTTTGTTTCCTCAGTTGTCTGAATTTTAAAGTTATGTCACCGTATAAAAGTTATACCGCCAGTTATGTCACCATTAGTATTATACAGAATTCAAGATATTTTTTAACCAAATCAATTAACAGCATAAGGAGTGTTGTGTAGGATTTGTTGGTCTTCATTGTAGACCAAAAAAAGATAGATACATCCATCATTATGGCCTCTGTTGGGGCTCTTAGAAAGGGTTAATTATTTTTTTTGTCATTCAGTCCTGATCAGCAGTTACACTAGCATATGCTAGTCCATATCTTGTGACGCCTCTGTGCTCATGGCCATTGTTTCTTTCTGAAGAATCACGATTTTTTTCCTAAAGCAGCAGCAGCTTGTAGGATCTCATCTCATGCTGATATTTTTCTCTGTGTTTTTAGTGCTATGTGTATTTACAGCCCTTCAATGACTGGAACATCCATTTTACGTTTAGAATTAATTAATTGTTGTTTTCAGTTTTTGAGACCGAAACAGCAACAGGTGACAATCTGTACTTCATTACTGCCACTCCAGTAATGAAGTAACATTGGATTGGATTGGATTGAAGTAACAGCATTGGATTTGCACCAGTGAGCACTAGACAATTCTTGCCATTTACTATTTTAGAGGGAACGGTGAATTGCAGCAACAGTTTTGAAACCATATTTCATGGCAACCTGGCGAAAGCTCATGCACAGTATAACTGTGGCTATTTCTTTTCTTTAGTTTTCATTTGTTGGTTTAGACAGATAAACAAATAAGGAACACAAATTGATCTGTCCACATATGTTAATCAGTGGTAAAAGCAAGGCCTTTGAGGATCATGAAATATGAGTAAACTGATTTGAATTATCTCACTTTTTCTAGAAGTACCTGATTGAAGAGGAAAAAAAAATGAAATTTCGCTTGGGGTACAAATTTGTTTGCTTGTTTGTTTACAAAATTAGGTGGTTTTTTTAAAGACTAATTATAAATATTTATATTCTATTTTTACAAGAAGAACATATGGTTCTTTTTAAAATCATACCAACTTATATTAGTTTCAGCTTCTAAGCTAAGTGAATGTAATATTGCTGGCATAGGAATACAACCTCAGCTGAATAAAGTAGTCATGCTTTCTGCTAAATAGATGGTGGAAGTGCTATGTGGATGATAAATACTTTACCTGGGACCATCTGGATTCTTGCCAGTAATACAAGACTGTTATCAAGAGCTTTCTTCCAATTATTTGGAATAAAAATTAATCTAGGAATAAGCTGTCTCTCTTAGCAGCACCTAACTGTGATATCAGGAGAAGTGGTTTGGCCATTCACACTATTAGATTCTGCAATTTTGCTCGCATGACAGTAAGCTTTTTCATATGGTTCTTACTCTTTAGCAGCTGTTAAACTGGGCATATTCAGAGTTTCAAGGGTTGTCATTTTAATTTGTGGGTTTTTATGAGCTCAGTTACTGATAACTTATTTGTGATTTAATGAGCAAATCCATCTTCCTTTTGGTTGATGGGATATGCGTGTAGGTAACCTTTGTGGTCTGCCCAGTCCCCAGTAAATGTGCTGAGACGGTTTTTTCTGACAATGACAGAGCTCTCAGGTTCTGTTTCCACAATGTGCCACAAAAAAAACTTTATTTTTTTTTCCTTAATCTTGTTAGCTTTGATCTGTTGAGTTTAAAAATGTCGTGTGTATTTTTATATTTTACTAGTCATAGCTTAGACCATTGTGGGGGAGGTTAAACCTCATGTTGGGGTATGAGGTATGGATAGGTGGTAGAATGAAAAATTCTCTAGATGTTATAAAGACCTGCTATATTTGTCCTAGTGACCACAAAGGTACCACGAATTTAGTTCAGTAAATTTAATTTGGTTACTGGTTTTGTGTGTTCACGTATAAGACTGGTATAATTAAGACTGCTCATGTCAGTGTATCAGGAACAAACATTTTGTGTTATTAGTTGTGGCAGAAGTTGCATGAAAGGGGTTTCAAATTGCTATAAACATATCTGATCCTGACTGCTTGCTGTTGACGAGAAGTATTCCCAATCTACGGGTCAGCTTTATGCTAAAGTCTGATCAAGGCTCCCATCTCACAAATTTGAAATGCTTTCCCAAGTATGAATAAATTAACTTTCACAGTATCTGGAAAAGTAAACAAATATTATCTCGTTTAAACTGTGGGAAAAGCAATTTAGGCAGATTAAATTATTCGTCACATAAAGAAAAGCTGTATCAGAGCCAGAAATGGAAGCCAGATTTCCTTATGGCATGGCATGTCCTGCTTTATTAAACTTTCCTCCCATGGTTGACATATGTCATCACATGCTATTGTCCATCAGTATTTCCACTTTGGATATTACAAACATTGGAATAAGTTACTGGAATACAATGTCTCCCTGAAGGTCACCCTTCAATCCACACACTGTGGTACTTGAGCTGAAGGAGTGAAACCACAAAGTACAGAAGTGAATTATTGACTATTAGATGAGCCACAGAAGTAGGACACAACACACTCTTTGCCAGTGTCTTATTTAATTTTCAAAACAGTTGTTTTCATAAACAGTTTGTGATGCTCGTGTATACAGAATAAAAGAGTTCTTTTCAAAGGGTGAATGTATTAAAAATTCATTTATTCGGAATTCATATTTACCTACTTTAATGTATTTGTACAGCAGGGAACCCTTTGTACCTTTTTAATTGTTATTTTTCTCTAGATGTTTAAATCAGTTACTACTGAGCATTTACACTCTGGTAGCTTTTCTTAAGTTTAGAAAGGAAGAATTATGGAACTCAAAGTAAAGCAGGCAGTTCGATCCCTCAAAATTAAATTCCCTTTTCTTATGATGACAGAAGAATGTTCTGATGTCAAGGCTACTCACTTCAAAAATAACTGTTTAAAAATAAGCCCTTAAATGATTTTCTCTTCTTAAAGCTTTTTTTGGTTATTGTTTCTGAATAGATGAGCATTTATTTTTGGATGCTGATGCTTAACATTTAAATCCTGTTTTTACAAAGCTTTCACTAGTGCTCTGTAAAACCTAGGAGCTGTAAAAGTGTAGTTCTTAGCTGATGTGGTGTTGGATTCCGTTAGACACTGTCTCATCAGAATTCAGAAAGAAAGGTGCTCTCATGAGGCAGGATGTAAGAGTTTATAACATGGCAACAATATTTCAAGCCATGTATATAAAAATAAAATTGATGTATAAAAACTAAGAATTGTTTCTCTTACTTTATTCCTGGATTTATGGTTTTCTACATGGCTACTACTGTTGTTAAATTTTCTTTGAAATTGTAATAATGGTCAGACTATTCCATTGAGAATTATAATCAGATAACTGACTAGGAAAGTTGTAGAATCATCACTATCTACCTTTTAAAAGTGAACTGATAGTTACAGATTTCTTTTTTTTCTTCTAATTTCAGGCTGGGATCAAGTCCAAGTTACATACTTATAAAAATTGAATATATAATACTATCACGACATGTGAAAATATCTTTTCAGACATATAAATTCAGTTCTTCTTGCCATCTTGCATCACCAGCAACTTGACTCCTTACTCCTTTTGAATTGGAATTGCTCCACTTTGAATTGGCCTCTGACTGATTTTGTTATAGAAATTATAGCTTTTACAGCGTGATGCTGGTGGACTTCTCCAACTTTAAATTTTCCTGAGTGGTTTCCAAACCCACAGGGGCCACCAGAGTAGTTACAGATGCCAATGATTCTGACTTATTCTCTGGTCCTCACATGAATCATACTACCAGGCGTGCCTGTGCATATTTTACCCCAAAAAGTTTCTGTTTGTTGGTTGTAAAGAACAATAAGATGTTAAGTTAGTTGTGAATTACTTATTTTGCAAATACATTGATTAGTGGGGAAAAAAAACATAAAACATTTGGAACCCAAGCCCTAAACCAGCACATTTCCTAAATACCAATCTACAACCACCTACAATATTTGCACATAGTGAATCTATTTCTCTGGTAAAATCTGCACCTATCTATAACTTGTTCTTGCTTTTTATCATCAGTTTCCCTTTGGGTGTTTTTAAAACTGAACTAAACAAAATATTTCCTGAACAGATTATATATTTCACCTTCTGAAGTGCTTCTTAGTGTAAAACCAGCTGAATTATCTGCTTCTCTTAACTTCTGATTTATACAACTACACTGAGTTTCTAAAGCAGATTCTATCTCCTATTTATGTATCTGTGTCTAGGTGCAGATTTTAGAAATACCACTATATTGCAACAAATACATTAAGGACATATTTGGGCCTCCCTATTAGGGGTTTCAGTTTGCATGTTTATAGCCAGCCAAGCTTAGGCTATTTCTTCTGCGCTAAACCCTACTGTGCAAAACAGGGCTCGCTCCAGCGTGTGTTGGCAAGGTCTTAAGGGGGGCTAAAATTTACAGGTGCAAACTGTCTGCTCCTCTTCCCCAACCTTACCATATAATGGCTGCAGCTGGCAAATACTGAAGCAGATGTAGTTGAGGTTTAAATTATTAATTAAACTCTGAGAGTATAACTACAAATTACCTAGTCATTGTCACCAATGCTTTTTAAGTATGCTTCTCTAATTATACTTCATTACCTGTGCTGATCAAGCAGTACATTCTGCAAGTTCTCACTTTTAATTATTGGTATCAGAGCATAGAATCACTAACATAGTCTGGCATTTCATGTGCTCTTCTGACAGATTTTCATACCTGGGTTCTATTTGGGCTTCTATATGAGAAAGTTCATATATCAATAATCCACTCCCATAGCTACTGGTAACCTCTGCAAAAGAAACTTTTGTGTAGCCTCACCATTAGACACGAGTGTTCCTATTGAAGAAAATATACTGTGTCCAGAGTTGTTGAAATGTCTTTCATACTCAAGAGTTTGAATAATATTTTAATTATTTTTTGCATCAACATTCTTTTAGTATTTTTTATTGCTTCCTATTTTCAAAAGCATTTTTTCATCTATCTTTCCTTAATTATTGAAGATGTTTATTCCAATAAACTTTTTTTTAATATGCAAGACTAAGTGCAAGTTTAGCACGATACAGCAGAATATGCTTTTGCAGATTTTTATAAACTGTTAAAATATTCAATGAAATTTCCTAAATATATCAGCTAGTATTTTTACTGTACTATACTGTAGTTTTAGACAATGCATTGAGAGGAAACAGCTTAAAATCATTCCCACTGAAATTTAAGTATATGGCAAAAATATTTTGTACGGAATATTTTTAGAAGGTTAACAAAAAACCTCCTCTGGCATGTTTCTTTGCTAAATGCATTTAACTGTGCTGTGTCTAATTTTAAAAGGCTGGTGTGAATTTGTAGAAAGAAACTATTGGTAAGGTTTCTTTAATTAGACGAAGCAGTTGTATCCCTAAATATTATGCATATATTTTATTAATCAATTTATTTAAAATAGAGGAGTAATCCATTGGAACAGCATATTTAATGAATATACATTTCATTTATTTAAAGAGATTTGGTAGCATATTCTAGAATCATTTAATTTTCAGGCTTAATATACTCATCTAGGGATAATCCTAAATTTAACAACTGTAAGTAGATTTAATGTGTTGTGTATAGGCAGTAAAACAATAAACATGTTTTACTGTAATAATTAGGATAAACCAGCAAATGGATCTCCATAGAACTTGTGCTGTTTTTCCTAGCACAACTAAGGGATGCTCTGCTTTACCAAAACAAACAAACAAACAAACAAACAAACATATTATTTATAAAAATTGAGGCAATAAATGCTAGCAATTGTGTTGATTTCCATGCTGCTGAAGAAAAATTTTTTTTAATACTAAACCCATACAGTTTTGCTTTGAAATAAACCCTGATCTTTTAAATTTGCATGTTTGCAAGTCAGAGCCTTGCTGTTCAGATTTCTCAACAAGTATGCCTGCTGCACGGACATGTGTTCTGTTTAAAACTGGGGTATTTAGGACTGGTAGCTTTTATTGCTCTTTTGTTGATTCTATTCAAATGATACTCAGTGTTTCATCTTAAAGTGTCAACCAGCATTTTATGTCTGGATAATAAAAAACACTGTTGAAATTCAAATTTCACGCCAATTATTAATTGTAACACATCCTCAGGGCTTCAACAAACATGGTATCTGAGGGTTAATAAAAACGATTTTCTAAGAATGCTGTGCAGAAGCACGCCTCTATAAATAGCCTTTGTGAGTTACAGTACATACATTAGCAGCTCTGGAAAGTGTTAAGAAACTATGAACCTAATTCTCTTGTTTGTTTTTTTGTAAAGTATTTATAAAATAGGCTATAGTCACATTGATCTTACAGTTTCACTTGCAGCGGTGCATTGTGTAGAATAATTGACTTTCTGTCCCATTTATACGCTATTCGGTCATTATTGGAGTGAATAATGTAATACCAATGTTTAAAGGGCTTTCACAGGAGGAAAAAGTGGTGTGGCTCAGTTTACTGCATTGCCTGTCAGCATTTTATTTGTCTACAGAAGCATATGCCACACCATTTCAGTTTTACTAAAGAAGCACTATGTGTTCTTCAGCTATGAGGAAAGCTATAATAAGAAGTAGGTCAATGTTTGAATGCAAGTCTCTCTCGTTGGTCCTGGATCTTTGCTGTTATTTTGAGTCTGTGAACAGTTTTTCTCTTTATTTAAAAGAAAAGAGAAACCAAACATGTTCCTCACCATGTCTGGTAAGTTTTTGTGGAGTAAAAGTGAAAACTTCAAGGTTTTGCACTTAAGGTCTGGTCAGTTAAGGGGTATCAGTGAACTGTGAATCTTAACATCTTTACTAAATTGCACCTATATATTCAACAGACCAAAAGGTCTATTAAGCAACTCTAAGATGTATATGAATGTGTATATATATATATATATATATATATATGAAAAGATATGTCCTCTATCATTGTGTCCTCTACAAATTTTGAGTGAAGGGGAAACAGTGAAAATACCAAAAAAAGAAAGTATTTAAATTCTATCTTGCAAAATACCTGTGTGACACTGGTGCAGCTCATTATCCTGCTTTTCTTCGAATTGCAAGCGCTCTTGGCCAGAAAATCAGATGATGATCCCGTAATTTGAGTCTCAAAGAGTGTTTCTGAAAAGGCTATCATAATAACTCAGAAACTCTTAGGATGAAGTACAAAATGCTGTTTATTTTTTGTTCCCTAGCTTGCTGCATTCATACTTGACTTCTCTAATTGCAAAACCTTGTGGAAGCTAGATTTCAGACAGGGCCTGTTGCCCAACTCTTAAGAAAAATAAGCAAACTACAGTTTCCATGGTTTCAGACAGTGCTGCTCATCCTCTCAAAGCTGTTCTACTCTTGGTAGGAGAAATTCAACCACTGAGAATGTGTGAAAGACTAAAAGTATGATTATTTGTTTCAGGGTTATTTTTTTATTTTATTTTGTGCTTACTGTAACGGCTAGAGATTTTCCAGATTGTCAAAGCTGAAGAAATATTTTATCTAGTGTAAGAAAGATTTCTCAATGATTTTATGAGCTTTCTTTCTCAAAGAAGGCAGTCTTATGAATTTTTTTTCTGAACAAAAAAAGGTATCTCAGTATTCACATTAGGAGTGTTTCTCTTGGTTTCAGAGATGGGACATCAATAGACAGTTTTTATTTATCTGTAAATATGGTTATTTCAAATAAAATGGGTTCGTTAGCCACAGGCTTCTGTTTCTAAAGGAACAATGTCTAGTTTTGGTGGATTATCTCAGTTTGAGGGGAGGGGAGAAGAGAAGAGGGGAGGAGAAGGGAGAGAAGGTCTATTTTGTATTTATTTTATTATTTTTATGGCTTCCTATTAAGAGTCTGGGAGGGAGAGGATTTCTGATTTTCAAAACTTTTGATGTAGTACAAAACCCACTTGTCCTTTCCTTCAGCTCCCATGTTTAAAACAAGATCATAGGGGGTTAAACAGTTCCAGTTGGCATCAGAGTCCTTCTGATGTTTGTAGAAGCGATGAACTCCAGGTGTTGGTAGTCCTGGTCCTTCTCAGATATTGTTATACATGTAGCTGAGTTGCAGTGGTCTACACGCAGCTGGAGGTAGTGGATCAGCTAGAGAGGACCCAGTCTGATTCTCATCATCCAGGGTGAGTTTTGATGGCTCAGCTATCTACATCAGATTTGTTTGGTTAATATAAATAAAAAATTTTATGCTACTTTAGGTTCTTTCCTTGGTATTTTTGAGAAGATAATAAGTAAAACCAACTGGAATAGAATAAATTCTTATTTTTTCCTTTTTCTCCCCCCTCAGTCTTTCTGGGGGTAGAGGAGGATGAGAGACATTGCTCAGAAGAGACATTCCTGAACACTAGACCATAAAACAAACTGTGAAAGCAGCCAGTTCTAGTAAAATATCTTATTCTGAAACCGTTGGCCCTGACTAAGTAATAGTCAAACTAACGTAATATTTGGTGCGTCACTTAATTCAGTGTTCTGGTGAGTTACTCGCTTTCCGTAAGAGTAGAAGCTCTTTAGCTTTTCAACGCAGGAAAGGATACCATTGCTCATCAGGAAAGGGATTCCTCCTTGCAGACTCTTTAAGTGCTATCATGCTAAATGTAAAAGTAATAACACTGCGAAATACATATTAGGATTTTTTTCCCAATTAGTTTGCATGTAATTTTACTATCTAAAATCTAATAACTTTGTGAAAAACAAACACATAAACATGTTTTTCCAGAATCTCTCTTTCCTTTCTATTAAATATTAGAGCTTTGTTATGAGGAAATTACGTAAAAATTAACTGTTACTTACAAGAAAAATGATTAGTGGCCCACAAGTTTGAAAACATTTCCTTTGCTCTAGCAGAACCTTAATGTTGTTGGAATACTACTTTGATCCATTTCCCTATTATTTATGCAAAGTCAAATGAATTCCTTTAAGTATCTTACTGTACTATTTCTCAGCTTGTCACCAAATGTCATCTCCCCAGAACCTCTGTTTAACTGCCACTTCCCAGCACCATCCCATGAGCTGTTAGAAGGAGTGAACAGCTGCTTTTCCCACTGCCAAGTGCCACTACTTGGATAGTTAGCAAAAGATGCTGATTTATGGAGTGATTGGTTTCCTCTGTCCCAGAGGCTGGATGAGTCACTCTGGAAGGAGCGTTGTGCTCTTTGTCTTTGCATCTGAGCTCATACTTCCCCTGCCTTCATGTTTCCCACTGCTAATACAATGAGCTGTTCCCCAGGGAACTCCTTTGCAGGGGGCAACCGTACCCTTTCAACACAGCTTAAAAGCCTAAAATAAGTATTTTCTCCTGTGCTGTTGAATCATCTGTTCCAGTGGCTTCTCTGCTTTCAGCACCACTCACCTCTTCAGAGTTCCCCAACCACCATTCATTGCACATCCGCTGCTGACCTTTTGAAGGGTCTTTTGTGTTTCACAGATGCAAATAAAGTGTTCTGGGCTGTATCAGCTCTATTCCAAGAAGAAAAGGAAGATAAAACCACTTTGGAGACTTTGGGGACTACTTGGACTAGAAGTGAAAAGAAAGCAAATTAAGGAAAGATTGTGGTACAGTGGAGGGAGACCCAGAACTAGCAAACATGAGGGTGGCAAGTCTGGCTAATTTAATTTATTTCAGGAGGCAGTTGCAACTCTGAATGGATAACTGAGAAGTTTTCTGGGTTTGCTTTTGACTTATTTATTGTTGTGGAGGTGAGCCTGTGTAGGAAGTGGTGGGGGAGGAAGCATGCCTGCACTGGAAAGTGTGTCAGTGCTCTGACTCAACTCATGAAGTGCTTCCATTCCCTTTGCTGAAAAGTAGTAGTCATCATCTTTGTTCCTCTTTCACCAGTCTCTGTCTATCCTGACACAGGGATATTCATGGGTTGCGGACTTTCCCTTGTAAGTGTAACACCTGTGGTAGGCACTCCTGTGAAAAACAACATGAAGCTGAACAGAAAAAGAAGTGACATGATACAGAGTGAGAACCTTTTGTCTTGCTCTTTCTGTACCACAACCACTTTCACTAGGTTTTTTAACACTGATGTTCTTTCTCTGAACATTCCAGTCTTCAGACAAATGGTATTTTTGTGTAAGTAGTATGTGTCACCGATCTGCTTATTTACCCTGTAGAATCTGAATAAAATTCATAGACACTTTTTTCCCTACCATCAGGATCAACATCAACTGTTACTCATTCACCTTCCCCATATTCACCAGAAGGCATTTCTTAGTGCTTTCAGCCATAGCAGTACACTTCTTCAGTGAGTGAATGTCACAGAAAGCAACAGTTCTGCTCTGGTTATTTAACTCCTGAGAGATTACTGCCTCATTTTCTGTACCATCACATTAAAAGCAGTAAATGAGAATGGAAGTCTGAAAATTTGTTTTATGGAATAACAAGGAAGTAATCATGTCATCACACCAATCTGCAGCCATGCAATGAGACAAATACTTAACACAGGACAAGTGGTGAAAGTGACCTGCCTGGATTATCTCCAGATGTGGGACTGAGCAGAAGCGTAGTCATAATTTGACTTGAGAACCCCCAGTTTGGAGAGGTATGAGAAACGTGGTCCCTCCTCTGGGAGCAGCAGAGCTACTAGCTCTGTTCTATACCTGAACTTTGAGTGAATGTTCATGATGCCTTGGGGTCCTGCACTTGAGTTTGGGCTTGGGAAGTGTTATCTGTAGTTCTTTATGCCTTTAGCTATTATATACCAGTGCATATTTTTAGGTATGTTAGATAAATGCTGCTAATACTGTCTGTCGTGAAAACATCCATTGCTCCCCCTTCAGAAAAAGCTTATTATTTTCTATAGAGCTTTCCAAAAATAAACACTTAAAACCAATAGAAATTTGGTATTTTAACAACTCTTTATTAGTGAGAAGCAGTAATTTCATATTTAGAACTCTTTAGAATATGTTGAAAGCCAATTTAGTGGCCAACAAGAAATACAAGTAATTTATTACTGCTTTTCTTCTGCTAATTAGCTGAGATACATTGTGATCTGATTTGTGATGAGATTATAATTTTCCAGTATTTTGACTGTCTCATTAGCTTAATACTTAAGTAATAAGTTGCTTCAGATAAAGTATTTAAGTGTTTTGTCAGTGTAAATATATGAAGAAAATAGTTTTTCTTTGTGTTTGTTAGATGCTGTGATGATATATTGAAAATTACCAACTATAAGCAGCAACGTATAAACAGTCTGTGGTGGGTTGGGCCTGGCTGGATGCCAGATCTCCACCAAGTTGCTCTCTCTCTTCCCTCCTCAACTGGACAGGAGAGAGAAAATAAAGAACAGGAAGAGATCACTCACCAGTTACCATCATGAGCAAAACGGACTCGACTTGGGGGAAATTAATTGAATTTATTACCAATGAGATCAGAGTTGGATAATGAGAAATAAAACCAAATCTTAAAAACACCTTTCCCCCGCCCTGCTGTTCTTCCTGATCTCAACTTCACTCCTGATTTTCTCTACCTCCTTCCCCCCGTGGTGTAGGGGGAGAGAGGACGGAGGCTACATTCAATTCATCACACACTGTCCATGCTGCTCCATGCTCTTCAGTGGGAGGACTCTTCACAGTGCTCCCCTACTCCAGGATGGAATCCTTCTTAAATCTGTTATCTCAGAGCTGCTGCCACCGTGGCTGATGGGCTTGGCCTTGGCTGGTGGCAGATCTGTCTTGGAGCCAGCTGGCATTGGCTCTGTCAGACCTGGGGAAGTTTCTAACAGCTTCTTACAGAAGCACTACAGCATCTATCCCCCCTGCTACCAAAACCTTACCACTTTAACTTAATACAGTCTAACCAAGTCCTTTCGGTCTGATGAAAATTTAAATATATATTTAGAGGCCCTATAGTTACTAAATTAGGTAGATTTTACTCAATTCCTGTCCAGCAAGGTGCTTGCTACCCATTCTGTTGTCTGAGTTGAATTAATTACATAACTTAGAGATTGTGAGGTTTTGTTGCACCTGTAAAAAGCAAACAAGTCACTTAGCTCAGTGGTTTGGGTTTTTTTCAGTCATGGAGAATTTAGGGTGGGATAGGTCTGGATGCATCTATGATGCAAATAGGGAAATTGCCTAAGCTTGTAGGCTACATTGTACTCCCCTCAGCCTCCACATAAAGTCTGTCCTTGTTTGGAGGACAGCTCTTGATGTTTAATTCTGAAGCAAAGCATTAATGTGTGAACAGATAGCCTTTCTCATCCTGCACGAAACAGCGCTTTCTTAAGAGAATTCTTTACTTCAAAATATTAAATTATTGCTATTGGTTAGTCTTAAATTGAACGAATGAGACTTGCTGTTATCAAACAGAAACTTACAGTATTATTACAAGAATATTGAATGATTGTCAGTTTTTCTTTCCACAGTCTGTTTCCATTTTGATTAGCTAATAATAATTAGCTGATATAATAATGATTTTTCTCTCTCTCTCAAAAAAAATATCTCATGTTTTGGTGTGATGAAGAGGAACATCATGGATATCACATTATATGTCATCTGGAGGAAGCCGAAACGGAGCTTGTAGTAACCCTCTAGTCCTTAGAAATAAGGAAACCCTTAGTAGGGTAGTAATAAGGTTGTAATCCTACAAAAACTTACAGACCTGCTTAACTTGGCTCACTCTGCTTAGTCCTCTTCACTTCTCACAGCATGTACAAGTTTCCAAAACCAGGGTCGAATACGAAGTTGTAATGCAAAGATTACCTACTCTATCCTTGCACCATTTGCAACACTGTTTATCAACCTCTATTATGAAACTATTCCAGCTTTTTATACCATTTTAACATCACTCTAAATAAAGTATGAATGAATGGCAGAAGGACATAGTGAAATTGAGTAGCAGGAGCTCAAAGTATTACAGAATAGATGGTGTAATACGGGAAACATAATTTTTCTAGAATTTGACTTTTGTGGTTCCTGGTTTTGATCTTTGATCCCTAAAATTAAAAAAACAAAACAAAACAAACAAACAGTCTTTTTTAATTATGTAAGGTTAAATTTAATGCTCTCATTATTTTTGTTAGAGCATAATTGAAATAGTGTTTCCAGAACTTTTTACTCTTTGGTTAATAATTTTATTAGGACTTGTATGGAGGAAAAAGATGCTCACAAACAAGGTAGGAGGGAAAAGAGAGGAGCAGGGAGAATTTATTTCTAATGGAAATATTTCTTTCTCACTAGTCTGAAGTAGTGTTTTCAGATACATTCAGCTGAAAACATCATGCAATGATAAGTTGGTCCTTTTTTAGTCTAGTGTTATTAATGATCTTTTTGCACTCTTAAGTCTTAAATTGTTTAGTCATCATTCTTTTTGTTCAGCAAGACATACGATTTAGTATAGCTGTAATGCTTTGAAGACATTGTGGAGTGTATGTGGAGCATAACTGTAATAACCAGAAGATCCTTTCAATATTAATAAGAAGCTGAAAGCAGCACTTTGACCTGCTTTTTAAATTAAATAAACTGAAATGGTGGCTTACGTTTATTCAACCAGTCTAAGTCTAGCCAAATACAACTTTGCATCTGGTATATCCTCTTTTCTATTGTAAGGCTCTGAATGAAAGAGGACAGTCTGCTCACATTCCTTATAATCATATCCTTGTATTTTCTCTATCTTCTGTTTAACACAACTAGGTGTAATTATTTTTCCTGTATAGAGGAGTTTCTAGATACTTTATGTTTTGCATACATGGTTGATTTGAAGGCAGTCTTACATTTCTTCAAGTTGTTACCTTATTATTCTACAGAGTTGTTTTAAAATATGCACCTGGGTCCTCTCTTACATGTCCTGGGTGCAGCCAAGATATAACATAAGTTATTGTCCTCCCTCTTTCCCCTTTACTCCTCTTTTTTCTTCTTCCTTCCCTCCCTCTTCAGATAATTACCTGCACCATTTTGACAAATACAGCATCAGAAATTACTTTAATAACAACAACCAAAATCTTGCCCTGTCCTCCTTGTGTGAGGCATGTAATAAATTCCTGGAGAAACATGGAAACTAGATCAGAATTAGAAGCTGACATTCAGAAGTCTTTAGTCCAGCAAGCTCTCATTCTTTTTCCCCTCTTTTTAATTTAATTGAAATTCAATATCATACTCTTTTCTGTAAGCAAATATTTAATATTAACAAAAATTATGGATATGATTATAGCCTGTCCTTGATATCATTTTTAGGTGAAGTAGTGGAAAGACTAATGTAGGTCCCCATTGATACAGAAATAAAGGGGAGAGGTGTAACATACACCAATCAATATTTGTTTAACTGTGCATCCATCTTTATTAGATTAAAACTGTGGTTGATGAAAGCTAATATTGTTACTACGAGATACAAGAATTCTGTAAAGCATGACATAGTCCTGCCTAATCTTCTTTTTTTTTAAATAATAGTACGAGATAAATCTGTCATTCTAACTGAATTAAAAATCGGAAAATGAAGGGAGGTTAATACACCTGTAAATGAGGCTCATTTTTAATTGGGATCTTGTTGGAATCAGTTCTTCACTCTTTATTGCATAATGTTTTAATCAGTAAGCTGATAGTAATAAAACTACTTGCACTGTTTGATTCACACAAGTGATTGAGGGAGTGGGTAACAAACAACATGAGTTATTCTTATAGAACAACATAGATAATTGATAAAGTGGATGTGCGCAAGTGAAATATTTGCATATGAGTAATTTTTGAGGGAACGAACAAAGGGCATCTTCTGAAATTGACCTCCCAATTCAATCTGTTGGAAAGGCTAACATCCTCGTTTTGAGTTATTGTATGGAAAGGCTAATGTCCTCTTTCTAAGTTGCGATATGATCAGTTTGTAACTTTGGTTCATAGTTGAGGTAGTTTTGGTTGGCTTTATTTATATGTTTGGGTAGTTGTTTGTGATGGGTGAAGTCGATGGGGAAACATAGATGAATGTCCAAGTCCCAGACCCAACACCAAAATACCTCCAGCACAGTGCTAAAGAAAAAAAAAAAAAAAACCACAAAAAATCCAAACTAGCCAAACTTATATGAAAATAAATGTATTTACGTATATTACAAATGAAATAGTATATACAATTCTAAAAGGAGAAGAGAAAGGCGAAGGGGAAAGGAACAAAAACAAAATAAAATATACACGATCAAAAACTCAAGATCTAACAACTAAAGAATTAGCAAAGGAATATCTTACTACTCTCCTTGGGGCAACAGAAATCACACTGGAGGACTGCCGGCAACCTCTGCCTCCCAAAGTCAACAAGGCCTTACCAGTCCTCGCTCCCCAACACGGCAGACCTGACAGCAGGGAACCTGCACCTCCAGAGCCACCGGAAGGAAAGAGCGCAGGCCTCTCCTCCTTTCTTCTTTATAGCCCGGCTTATGTAAAAATCGTAGGGAATACCGGGTAATCTGGCCACTTCCTTGGTTACAAACTGGTCACCAAGGAAGGCCTAGACTAAAACTACCACGATGAAGAATTGTTAAATCTGTGTGAGGTGATTTCTGCAGTTGAACCCTCTAATATACTACTTCAGTTAGGCTGGCTGCTATAAATCTCTAGAAAAAGAAGCAATTAGGCTTGTGTGATGTGAGTGCTAGTGTGTGATTTGGAAGACGAAAGTTCAATTCTACATTCTTTTATACCATGGCTTGTTTCTTAGTTTTGGTGTGTTTTAGTTGCTTGTTTGTAAAATGGGAATAGTAAATTTTCCTATCTTGCAGGGTGGTTGTAAAGATAAATTTCCTGAAATTTTTCGTATGCACTGATGGTACAACAGTGAAAGCCGTATAAATGTATTTTCTTCTAATAATATTTCATGTAAAAAACCATTTTCAAATACTTCCCTGTCTGCTTTTTAAAGCCTAGGTAACAATTAGATCCTCACAGATTTATGGTTGTGGGTTTTTTGTTCTTTTTTTTTTAATTTTTTATCTTTAAGAAGTGAGTTGGCAAGCAAACAAAACAGCAACTGAAATATTCTACAAGAAATATTCTGCAAGAGTATATCAGACTTTAATGGTCAATAGTGTATGCAATTGTGCAGAAAAATTCCATTGCAACTGAAATATGCACTCAATATAACTAAATTTCAATAATTTAGTAGATTGGTATAATGCAAAATATAGAAAAAAGGATTTGGGAATCTTGAAGGTATTGGGGCTGAAAAATTGAATGCAATGGTAGGAACTTAAGATGACTGAGAAAGCTTTTTTCCCATGTTTCCTCACTTTTCTTCTTTTGCATCTGTTTTGCTGTGATCTTGTGTGTAGCACACATCTGAAAAGGAACATTCATATTACAAAACTGAATCACAAGAGTGGCTTGAACAGAGCTTAATTAGTACAAGCAACTTCTCACTGTAAAAAGCTGCTCCCTCTTCAAATCACATATACTTACTTAGTAACCATATCTGAGCCTATGTGGACTTTGTCAAGAGAACAGCAATGAAGTTGTATGCTCAGTGCCCACATACGTTACAGAGCTAAACACGCTGAACTATAATGTCAAATCAAACTTGTTACCTGGTCCAACTTATCTTGTATTCTTAGTGTGCAGAAAATTTATAAATTTCTAGGTTTATTGTGAAACTAAATTAAAGTTATTGTAGCATTTTCATTAAAGGCTTTTTGGCTTGGCTGTTTAACCCTTTTGTAGCCCAGTGAGGAAATTGTAAAACACTTTAACTTGACAGATATATTTGATGGATTAATGTAATATGAAACAACTCTGAAGCACTGAAACTGTTTTTATTTCTGATAGCATTTTAAAACTTAAAGGAAAAGGTAAGAAATGAAACTACAATTAAGAGCCGCTGGTTATCTAATGTCTACTGTTTTGAATATATGCCTCAAGAAAGAATGTGTGCTAGCTGATGCAAACATGCTCATTACTAACACAGGGGTAAACACTGTAGACTTGTGTTTCTGAGCACATGAGGCTTGACTCACTGAGGCCTGAAGCTACTCCAGGAAAGATATAAGAAACCCAGTGCTCTTTTCCCTCAAGATTCATCAAAGGATGAGTCATCTGTTAAAAACAGAGTAATCATCAGGCTATTCTGCTTTTCTACTGACTACTACTATCAGAACAAAGCCTTTGAGCCAAAAATTTAAAAAAAAAAAAAAAGAAAGGGAGAAAAAAGAAAACGTGGCTTTGATCTCATTCACGGGACTCAGGCTGGTTTGTGCATTCAAGTTCTGCCATTGTGATTGTTTCAGTCACAAGGTGGAAAATGCTGTGCCACCACCAGGCATAGCTCCAGTGACAAAACCTCTTGGTTGGGATGCAGTTAAGGCTGTGTGAAAGCAGCTCCCTTGCTGATGAAGTGCTGTATCCCATCCAAGACACTGGTGTAAGCTCCAGAGCAGGGAAGTGCTTTTCTTTCCCTCCTTACAACTTTTTCTCTTTAAACCTGTAGTCTCTCAAGTATGCATATACTTTATTTCAGATGGCAGCTTTAATAAAGTGATCAACAATGAAATTATTCAGTTTTACTCAGACAATATCCAAGAAGAAGCATGAAGAAGTGGGGATGAAGATCCTTCACCAACACAGTCTCTCAATACAAAATAAACATCCCTGACTAATTAATTACATGAAGCCAGAGAAAATGTCTGCAAAACTATTCTCTTCAAAAAAGCTTCATCTCACAGAAAAGACAGTGTTCATAACTGGGGGTGAGGGGCTGCCCTAGACTCTTATCTGCAAGAAATCCTCCTGCCTGTCTAACAGGCAAAGGAAAGAATTCATAAGAAAACTTGTGGCATAGTATTTCTTTTACAGGAGAGAAATGCTAGGTGATGTTTTGTGAGGTCTACAGAGGTTTTTTAACACAAGGTACTTCATGAAGTCTGATACTAAAACGAATCATACCATCAGGCTTTTAAATAAAAATTCTGTTATTATAAATAAAGGTATTTCACACATCTGTCTCAGAATTACAGCTTAGAAAATCTTTTATGATTGCAGGTGACTGTTCAAATCCTATAAAACACACTGAAAGACAAGATTATATTTCTTTTCTCTATGTACTTAGAAGGGCTTTGACATTGTGCTTAATCCATTTACATTTAAATTTGAAGCATAGATATCAAACACAGAAGTAGCTGAATGTAACAAGGTGAAAGTACTTCTGAAAATGGTATTTATTTAGGTGCTGTATTGTAACTGTTGTTTAATCCTTTATTCCTGGTATTGGTGCGTGGTATTGTAGACATTGAGATTACTCTCAGTTTCACAAAAATAAACCTTGCAGAAAATGGTAATATACCAGAACATTTTCCAGTCTGGTTCCTGAGTGACAGCCGTGGGCTGCCTCTTTGATAAGTTATAATTTCTCCCTTCCTCAACAAGCTTGTTGCTTTTTCCTTTCACATTATAATCTTAAGGTTGCAAGGAGATTTTAATTGTTGTGTTGATCCTTTGTTCTGCTGTTTTAGATAGGATGGGAAAACTACCATCTCCAGAGAGTGATAAATTCAAGTACTGTGTCCCCTAAGTTGAGTGCTCCCTTTCATCAAGTGAACTAATTCTCCCTTCCTTCATTTTAAAAATTCATTTTATTATGTTTTGCACAGTGGATTCTACTGCCTTCTTAGTAAGTTCTTTGCTATGGGAATGTAATATTTGACATATCATTCAGAGTCAAAACTGTCTGCTTTGGGGGGAAATATAAGATCTTTCCAAGTGGCAAACATAAGATCATTTTCTCTTAATGGAATCACATACAAGTTTCTAACAGAATTTGCTGTTACATTAGCAGCTGACAAAGACCTTAATGTGATTCCTTTCTTTTATGTACAGTACAGGTTATAAACAAACCTGTACTTGTGCCAAGTATACAGTGGTATGAAACTTTGCATAGAGGTAGTGCAACACTGTAGTGGCCTGAAGCCACTCAAGTCTCCTCCAGGCTGAACAGACCAAGTGCTCTCAGATGCTCCTCATATGGCTTCTCCTCAAGGCCCTTTACCATCTTCGTAGCAGTATTCATCCTTGCATTCTGATCCTGGTAACAGAAAGGAAGAGAAAGGACAAGTTCCTCCTTGTGGGACTGGCTTGCACATTAAAGACAAGGTCTGAGAAATAAATCTTGAAAGTTGTGAAGATTTCTCCCTTTTTAATAAAAAAAAATCCGTCCTGTGCAGAAAAACAAAATGAAACATTGCTCACACTCCCAGCTGGATATTGTAAATGCACACTTCACAGAATCACAGAATATTCCAAGTTGGAAGGGACCCACAAGGATCAATTCACTACTTAACACAGCAATACATCTGAGGTGAAAACAGAATTTGGTATTTAACTGATCTTTAGATATAGTTTCATTATTCTCTGTCTCACCTTGTTTCCTTTCCACCCCATTCCCTCAGCTGCACAGGGACTTTCCCTAATTGTTTTTCTTTCTAAGACACAGGTGAACACTGAATGGCATTGGAGTGTGAAGCTATAGCTTTTTAAGTTTGAATGTAAGTTAGGACAACCAAAGAAATGTGGGTTAGCTGCTATATAAATTATCATGAAATATTGCAATTTTTCTTTTTTATTATTTATATGTCATTATTTGTGCACTAAAGGGTAGGATCAAGTCTTTCATTACCAATTTCCTGTTCATGTTTACAGGTGGCTCTTGGTAACGTGATTTCCTATCATTTCATACAATTTCTGCTGAGTTATAGGTATTTAGTTATTCAGTTGATGCTAAGCAGCCAACTAATGCAGTGGTAGCTTGCTTTAATTACACGTATATTAAGGAATTAAAAGCTCACCTCAGATAATTGTACTTCTCGGCTCCACAGATCCACATCCTAATCTCTGGCTGAGGGATGAGGATAAAGTGAAGAGAATTTTGATTAGGATGATAAAGAAAACAGCTTTTTATTGCCCCTCTAGTCAGAGGGAGTCATGAAATAGTTGTTCTTGGGACAGGGATAGGAGTGTTAAGCATATCCCTTCTGCAGGGACTGTCACCTGTGTTGGACACCAGAGGTCTGTGCAAACTGGTGGTGACTTACTCTCAAACTGCAGGCAGTCTAGGAACCTAAAGTGAGAAGTCCTGAAAGACATAACCATTAGCATCAACTCTTCATCAGAATTGGGGTCTGTTGTAGTTCGCAGACCCTGTCTAGGTCAACCTAGTGTCTGAATGTCCTGTGCAAACATTTCTCGTTGGTTTGGTACTATCTTGTGGATCTCTTAACCACACCTCATTGTTGAAGCAGACAGGCTTATCTTTCAGTTGAACCCTGAGAACATAAATCGTTGTTGGCATTTCATTTCCCCTACTGCCCACTACCAAAAAAAGCAACCAAACAAACAAACCCCCCAAAAACCCCACAAACAAAAAAAACCCCCGAAACCTCAAAAAACTGACACATGTTTACATGGCTCCTCATACAATAGGTATTAATTTAGCCCAGGGTAAACAGTGCTGTTCCTGATATTTCACACCCAACAATTTGAAAGCCACCAAGATGATGAAGAAGTGGAGTAGCACTGAACTGAGAAAAAGAGTTAAAGAAATAATGCTGCTTTAGGCTGAGCCATTAATGAGCAGAAGAAAAGAAACCTCATGTAGAAGACCGCCTGTCACTTTGACTGTTATGCAATGAATATTTAAATGAAAACATTAAAAAAGACATACCATTTTTCTCTTCTAAAAATCAGAAACTAATACATTGTGCTGTAGATAAACTACATAAAAAGATTCTGTGGTTTTAGAGAAGGTGATGTGTTGCTAATTTGAAAGAGGAAAAGACCAAGTGCCAGTGGTACAGAACTTCATGGACAACTAGGACACACTTTATAGCAGCATGGGAACCCCAAGACAATGAGAAGGAAAGGAGTCTCACAAACTTAATTATTTTCCATAAAGTGGGAGAGGAAAGAAGTACTCTTGCTAGCTGCTCTATGGAAGCTTCTCTTGCCCCATTTTTTTCCCCCTTATATGGCTGACTAGAAGTTAATTAACATGACTAACATTAGGCAACTATCTCTGCCTCTCACAAAATAAAAAAAAAGGAAAACATAAAACAAAGACATCTCTGACACTGTACTGAACAATTTTGGCAGCTGAAGCTGTGTTTAATCTATAAACAGGTTAGTAATATTTAATACTTCAATTTGTATGCTGAGAGATTTTCTTTTGTTCCTAACAATTCTATATTTAAGATTACCAGGGCTTCAGGCAGAACAGTTTGGGTAGTAAAGTGATAAACTGACACCAGAATACTGAGCAGAAAAAAACCCATTACACTAACAGCAGCCAACAGCAGTAAATGGTTTTCAGCTGTTGCAGATCTAATTGATCTTGTTGCTATAACAGAAAGCATTTCTCTGTGATTCATATGCTTTCTTACTGGAACATATTCTACTCCCTTGCTGTTTTTAAGCCTCACTAACTCTGTTTTTTCCCTTTCCTTAAATGCCATTGCTAACAACACATTCTATTTAAAGCTAATATTAGTCAAATAAAAATTCTGTTTAGTTTACTGAGCCTTAAATTTTCTCTCTTCATTAAAAGGAAAGGCCAAACTACTTAAATTCAATTGTGCATTTCTTATACTCAGTAATCCCCTTCTTTGAAGTGTCATACCCAGTGCTCGTTATTCTTGATTTATATGTACCTTGAAATCCTTATCTGCCATGAATGTATTGAATGTGACTAAAATGAAGTAAATATTTGCCGTCAGCTGCAGTCCGATACCAGTGGTGCATGTGGAGCTTCCATTGATTTCAACAGGATCCAGTGTGTTTTCTGCAGGATATGGTTTTAGCAGTATGACTGATGTAGCTGCCTGTACCATTTGGGTTCTGTTGTAATGTATAAATTTTACAGAAGCATTAATTTGAAGCATTTAACTCAAATTTTAGAATCACTATATTAGAATGTTCTCTTGGTGTGATTTTTTTGTCAAAAAGAAACTGGAAAAATAGGAATTGTGTGAAAATCAATAGAAACTTGCATTCACAGTTGAAATTCTAACTCATCAAAGGAGAGTTTGTTTTCTTATTATAAATATGAACACACATCAATGGGAAATTTCAGTAAAAGTCTTAGGAATCTCAGTGGAAATGCACACTGTGTTTTGATATTCTTCAGATATCTTCTTCACTTTGAGAGCTGCCTGTATCCCTAAGCGGGCAAACTGCTCTACAAAATTACTTTGCCTACCAGTTTTGTGTGAAAAGAATCTTGGCTCTCAGCCTTTGCTGTAGCTACATTGCTCCCTGTATTATTTAAGTTAAATACCATGTATTAAGAAACTTGAATCATCTTTCTCCAGGGGGAAAAAAAAGAGTTTTGTAACTGTTTAAGTGTTAGAAAGTCTAATTATACCTCCTGTTCATTCCCTTTTGTTCTTGTAAAGGCATCCATTGCTGTAACAGAAGATAAAGTAACATTTCCAGACAGGAAAGAAGTGGGGAAATTTTCCTTTCTTCCTTTCTTGTTTCTGTTGTTGCACTGTTCTGATTTGTTTTTTTAAAGGTTGACACAGAGCCCTCTGAGAATTTCTAACATATGAGAGTAGATAACCTTGTTCTTTTGTTCACTCATCCCTGCCCTGTTCTGATTGCCTGAGGCTGTTTACTGAATATTCCATTTCATATCCGTTTAACACTTTCTCCATTCTTCTCTCTGCCTTCATTCATCAGTTCAGCATAATGTTACATCCAGTGTATCAGCAGAAAGCATAACATAGGCCTTCAGACAGTCTCATCAGTGCCTCATTGCATAAAGAGCCACTAAGAACAAACCAAGGTTGTATAAAAACAGAGAAGAACCCCATGGCAGGAAAAGGCTCAGGTTCAAATGAACATTTTCTTTAATCCTTTTGCTTATCAGAGACTTAACACTTAAAAGATTCTGCTGTTTTTACCTATGATGAGAAGCTCTTCATATGCTGCCCTCCCTGGTGTCCAGTGCTTTTGTCACAGAACATTGTCCTCAGGGAAATATGGTATCACAGAACTCAGAATAAATCCTGAGGTATAAAAAGACTTAAGAAACTCCAATACACCTAGCTCAACTCAACATCAGAAAAAAAATTCCATATACTTAAACAGCCCTCTCCCCTTTTAACCAAAAGAACAATAGCATCTTGCCACCCTGGTTAAAGACAAGGACTTTGAATGAAAAGTTTACAAAGGAGCATCTTGGCTTACCTGAAGAATAAACATAGCCTCAGAAACTATTTTACATAAAATGTGAATGATTTCTGAAATCACCCTTAACTGTGGTATAAGTGCAGGTTTGAGAAACACTTTTTTTCCGAATAGAATTTTTTTTCCTTTCACATACTTTCACAAAGGAGTGTGAATTCAACAATTACAATGTGAGGCAAGGCAGAGAGAAGAGTAATAGGAAAAGTGATGCAAATGTGTGAATGAACGTGCCTCATTTTCCCAAACAAGGCACACGCACAATTAGAAAAGGTGTGTATGCTTTGAAAATTAGGCTTCTTTTGTACTCATATTTTATACATAAGCTTAGGAAAGTAACATTTTAACTTTCAATGTTAAAACTTTATTGGTAGGGTAAAAGCCTTCTGTTTCTGAGAGGAAAAATTGAAGTGCTTACAGGAAATTAACAGTAAAATAATCAAATACACAAATTCATTTTCTTTAGGTTTTATGAAGGCTGATAAAATAAAAGTTTCAGGAGACATAAAACTTAACCAAAAAAAAGTGAAACTTACTCTGCAAATGACACAACAGCAAATAAAGTGTACACTAGAAACCAAAGCCATCTGGCAAATTAAGTGAAAATTAATGATTAAAGAAAATCTCACTATGTTTGTAGTATATTTTCATCCATCTGTGCCCAATTATAAAGGAGTTGTCAAAGAAAGCAAGCCACCGGTGGTTAATGCCAAACTAATCCAGAAAGCCTGAAAACGTCCATCAGTGTTTTTCTTACAGTTTCTAATCTCTGCAGGTTTCTGATAAGAGCAGCAGTAAACTACGGTGTCATGAATCTTGGCTCTTACATTTGGAACTAACAGAGATGTACTACCTGTGATCATTTCCGATTAAGGAAATACTATCTTTCAAAAGCATACTAGAGACAGAATTTATAAAGGGGAAAAACTATGTTCAGATCCCTTTCTGTCATTTGCAGCCAGCAGAGCAATTGCAATTAACAATATCTAGACTCTAAAACCGTCAGCTGTGACCCAAGCAGATACTGCTGAAGTGCTGTGTTGTGCTGCCAGAGTAGGCGGTGTTGGAGATGCAACACGCCTCGCGCCGGCTCTGTGTCCTGTTAGGTTCACAGGGCTTTGGGCCCCAGGCACAGTAGTTGAGGCTGTGAATTTGCAAATTTCCTGACACCTCGCATTGTAGGAGCATTGCAATTTCACACCCTTAGCTTACTGCACAGCCACCTGCATGGACTTACTCCGTGCCTGAGATCCACAGACCAGCTGCCTTACATTGTTCTCTCTGCAGAGAAGAGGCTGTTCTCTATTTCAAGGGGAAAGACCCTGTGATTCCTTTCTTTATTTTGGGCCCTCAGATTATTTTTAAGTGCTAAGTGTGGCATGATTCTAGGCCATTGGGACTTCTGACTACATTTGCTCCCCAATGGAGCACATGGTGACATGGCGATGAGTAGAACTAGTGGATAACCTTCCTGGGCTTTGGTCCTTCTCTAGAACAAGTGAAAAGAGAGATATATCTAAAAGGCAATTTCAGAGAGCAGGTACCGAAATTACTTCTTCTCTTGATGTCCTTAACCACTAATTGAAAAGGAAAATTAATCTCCATACACTAAAGTTAACCTTAATGAAACTGCTCCGTATTTAGACCTAACACCAATTTAGACCCAACAGTAGGTGCACACCAGAAGAAATAGTGAGGAACAAGCATGGAGAAGAGCAAGTAATTTCCTTAGTGTTCTTTCTTTCCCAGTGATTTTATGTCAAAGAAGTGAGTGACAGAAGGACATTGCCAACACTTTTTTTTGTGGATTCTTTGGTACCTGCTAGTAAGAGATGAGCTTGCTTTTGAATGGGCTTTTTGGTTAAGGGTTTTGTTGTTGTGGTGGTGGTGATGGGGTTTTTTTTTGTTTTCTATTAGTTTAGTAAAGGATTATTTTTGTACTCTGGTTTCTTGCTCACAAAATATTTAGGAGAGCAGTTTGGAACTGTGATCAGGGAAAAAAGGCAAAAAGTATTGGGAGAGGTGTCATTGCTCTCCAGTGCTTCTCCAGTGCTACACTGTTCACCATCAGCCTCCTAGTATTGCCTCTAAAGGCTAGACATTTTATTAATTCTCAAAGTCTTTGTACAAGTCCTTGCTCCTGGGGTTCTTCTATATTAGAATTCACACAGAAGTGAGAAGTGCATATATATGAAACATTTACAGTTGTAGAACTTAAAACTCAGTGACATCTGTTTTCTCCAGTGGAGCCATATGAGGCTGTTGTGCCCAACCCCTTTAAATAAAGCACTTGAATTAACCCATTACACTCTTCTGACAGCAGACACCATAAATCAATGTTATCAGCTAGCTGGTAATCATAACATTTACAGACCTCTCAACGTCCCTTACATCTAGTACACTAAAATTGTCTGCTCAAACATATACCATAGTTTGACATGTAATTGGTTTTGGCTGCAGTTCAGGCTTATACAGCCCTTGTAGCTCCTTGGTTGTGTTGGTAGAAGTATTTGTGCAGCTATGCAGTGAACCATATCAGGGACCTGAGCCAAGTTAGAGGGGAAAAAAAAGAGGTTATTTTTGAGCTAGAGCAGTTCCCTGTACTAGCAAACTGGAGGCAGCAACAAAAAAAGCAGGGAAGAATGAGAACTAGTGCCAGCATACCATTGAAATGGAGGCAAGTCAGGCCATGTTTTCAATGTAAACTTCCAGTGCAGTGTAAAAGATTGCTCCATCTAAATACCAACATTAAACAGTAATTCAGGAAAGCTCTTTGTTATTGCCAAAGCAGAAATTACTGTCTTGACAAATTGATCTAGAATGCAAAACACATTTTTTAAGCTCGAATTGTCTAATTCTTTGGTAAACATTATTATTGGGGAGGTGATAAATTGATTGTTATGTTACATAGATGACTGATAATGCTATTTTAATATTGCAAATTAGATTCTGCTTCAAATGAAAAAGCCAAACATAGCTACAAGGGGCTAGATTATGCCTCGGTTTATACCTGTGTATTCCCGTTTATGTCAGTGATGCTGATTAAAAAGTAATTTAGGGCTCAATTTTGCCTGAAAAGTTTCAGTTTAGTCCTTACATACAAAGCATTCTTTGTTGTATGTCTTTTAATATAGTTTACGCCATCTATGGCTTCCTATAAGTGTTTTCAAGTCCTGTAGGAATTTATGTTGCACATCACATCTGTTATTTCCAGACGTGTGAGGTAGTAAAAGAGGAAATTCTGGTGTGGTAGTTTAGAAGTTCTGATATATTATTTCCTTTCCACTTTTTCTCTTCTGTAGACACCCATTTTGAATGCTGTAGCTGCATGCACCATGTGCACATACAAAAATTGCCTGGCATATGTCACAAGAAATATCATCTACATGAACTGAATTTTGATTTTGCATAACCACGGCTCAAAAAATTAGAAAATACTAATATTAAACTTACCCACGTAACATTTTGCCTGTGTCTTGTCTGAAAGTTCAGCAAGCAGAACCTGGCTTGATGTTGGAATGAAGCATTCATGGTGCTGGGGAAATGCCGTGGGATTTTAATAATCAGCCTCTAGTAAACTCTGCTCAGCCTGAAACTGCTCAGCCAGTCACGGCTCAGAAGTTGGAGCTGTAAAATAATTTAAAGTTGAGGCCAGTTTAGATTGGAGATCCTGGAGCCAGGATAGGTGTTTTCTACAAAGTATTTTTTTTCTTTTTGCTATTGAGAGTTAGTATTAGAGCTCCTAAGAAAACTTTTTTATTTGTAAAATAGGGAAAATATTTACATAACGACTTAAATATTCCTTGACAACAAGTTTTTCTAAATTAAAGCAATTATTAAATGTCAGGTTTGGCATGGAAGTTTCCCTTTAGCCCACTCTCAGTTTCCAACTTGATGTTTCCAGCCTCAGAAACAGCTGCCATATTCCTGAAATAACTCTCCTCTACATAATGTTATCAAGAGTACTGCCTGTGGGAAATTCATTCCTTCTCAAAGCTGTCCCCTTTCCAAAACTTTATTGTGGGAAGGACTACCAAACACTTACTATTCTGTAATGAAATCACCATCCTTTTAAGACCCATTTTGAAAATTGAGAAATATGCAAAAATTCTTGGGTTACATTAAAATTATTACAGATATGAAAAAGCTAATATTCTGTGAAGAAATCCAACATCTGGAAACAGCAGCAAACACTTGGCATGGGTTCTATGCATCATCCCACTAGTTCATTTATATAGAAATATAAGTGTATGTATATTTTTTGGATATATTTGGATATGTGAAGAGTTTTATCTTGCATTTCTTTTCCTTTCAGAGACAGTGGAAGATAAAACAGATTAGTGCTTCCTGAAAAATAAATAAGAAATCACTAAAGCAGTCACAGTAAAATCAAGCCACAGGCAAACTTGTATCTTGTACAGTAACATGATATTCTGGTTGTATGCCTGTTTAATATCTTTTAAGCCACCCTTGGGCAGGACCCCACTGTAAACAAGCTGTCGAGTTTGACTTAGAACATCCTTTTAAAAATAACACTAATAAATAAACATTCTGTCTTCACACATTTTGCTGCCAGGGATCCTCCATTTCTAAACTTAAAAGTGTAATGATTTTTAAAGGTTTGATGTATTAACTGCAGTCTCCTTTATTTTCATAAATATGAATTCTTCCCTTCCCGTTTATTTAATGTTTTAAAATTAAAACGTCTATTTTATTTTATAATTATATACAGTCATTCTAAGCAAAACTTTTATTGAAATCAGCTCTGTCTATTAAATTCTCTGTCTGGCAGTGTTACATAAATCAATAATAGTAATATTAGGTAATAAAAGAAAAGGAATTCAAGTTCAGATTATTAAGAGCTGAAGTAGAAAAGCTGCGCAAAGGACATCGTTTGCTGTGTACAGCAAGATCCATGCATTAAACAAAAGCCAGTGAAATACATGGCCTTGAATCCCTGCTATGATGCTTCATCTGCAAACAGTTTATCTAAATATATCTTTCATCTCTTCTTTTCTTTGCTACTTTTAACTCCTTGTAGTTACTCACTCTTCCCTCAAAGTTTTCGTTGACTCCAACATTTCCTACCCCAGGGCTCTGCGGGAGGTTTGGGATCTCTCTGGATTCCTTACAGTGTTGCATGGAAGATCCTGTGAAGATGACTCTGCCATAAAGAGGTCAACAGTAAAGGGCTTTGAGCACTCTTGTCCCCCTGAAAAGTCAAATGGATTATCCCACATTCTGTTTTCATGAGTGGCCAAATGTTACCTCCGCTCACGGGTACTTCCATGCAAACAGAGGTCTGTCTGGGCTCTTTCCATTTTTGTGACCTCCAGGCACAGAAGAAACAGGAATTCTGAATGTGACATTTCACCACATCTGAATCTGAATTAAAAATGTGTTTTCTGAATAGCAAGCCTAAAGAATGTATTCAATTAGATGAATTTATGAACAACCTGAGATTCTGTTGCCGCAGCATTTGAGAGGAACCACATTTACTGGACTTCAAAAGTGACATTTCACTCCACAATATTTGACCCTCAATTTGTTGTTGATTTAATCTTGCTTGCTGCAGCTCCTAACCTGTGTTTTTAACTTTTTTTTTTAAAAGTTCTAGTACTATTTAGCTTTATTATACATTTTCCCTTTGGAGAAGATGGATGCAGGTACATACAATATGAACAAGTCTTTAAGTTTCATTGGCACTCATACATCTTATGTGTGTGCGTGCACGTGCAGTGCTTTAGGAGATATGCATGCATGTTAAAAACTCAGCCTTTGTTTAAGAATGAGATGTCTAATTCTTATGATTTTGGAGAAAACCAAAAGAATACTTTCCTAAAAGTTAGTAATAAAGTTAAATAAATAGAATTCTGAATACATGTTATTCCTTTATCATTTTTATTTGAGTGCTTGTAGTTGGTAATGTTGGGTTTATCATTCTGTGTGTGTTTAAGACTTCTACAGAGAATAAAGGTGCATTTTAAAAGCCATGGGACAACTAGATATGTTTCTCAGTAACACAGACAACACTGCTGTCAAAATCAATGAAAACTGCAGAAGAATTCAGTGAGTTCTGTGTTACTGTCACTTCACATAAGTATTACTGGCCCTATAATGCTGTTAATTCTTACTGGGTCACAAAGACAAGGGTAACATGTAAGATACTCTGTGTATAGAATGGCACAATGATAGTGGAATAGTTTCATTGAAAGACCATTGAACTGTACTGGAAGTTCAAAGGAATTTTAAAGGAAGTTCAAAGGAATTTCTTTAGCAGTAGCTGAATGTTCTTCAATGAACATTGTTTCTAAGTTTTTACTTTTTTACTTACTTATACTTTTTTCTTTTAGTTCATTTTGAAAGATACGTAAGTAGTTTTTTAGAACTAATATTCTCTGCTGTGTTTCTCTGCATGGGATACAAATACCATCTCAGTGTTGAGTATTACGGTGCTTTTGAAAGATACTCAGTACACGAGATATGTTTTGTGCGTATGTTCTGTGTTTGACAGTGGAACTTCTGTGACAGATTGTGGAACCATGAGATAAATTTCACTTACAATGCCTGTTTACCTGCCTCACCTTCATTCTTGTCTCTATTCATTTTGATTTGGACTCACTATTATGTGGAAGTGTCACCCTGGAAGACATAAACATTTATTTTCCCCTGCACCATATGCATTTTGTAAACCAAAATCTAAAATGCTTTTGTCGTATTTTGCCTTACTTAGTGATCTAAGAGCCAATATTTTTTGAGCCATTAAAAGCTTAATCAATAGAGCTGAAAATTCTGTTTTCTGATATTGCAAAACATTCTTTTCAATTCATGGAAGGTTGTGAGTTATTAGATGTTAAAACTGTAGTACCATGACTTATAGGGAATAAATTTTAATAATTTTCTTAGATTATTGAAATATATTCCTTATCATTTTATTCTCCCTTTAAGGCCTATAAAGTTGAACTCATTATAATAAAATCAAGTGGCATTACATGTAGATATATAAGAAATATTATTAATAAAAAAGTAAATCTCCAACATAGATCTAAAATAGATTGTCTGCAAAATATGTGTAATAAATATGATAAACAGTGGTGCAAAACAGAGGTGTTATGAGCACTCTCTTGGGATGATATACATTAAAATAAGGCAATAATGCTGACCTCATAAATGGTAAAACCTTAGCTATAAAATTCATTGGGTAAGTGTAACAATTTAGATCCATGAGGGTGTGTTACAATCATGTATGTGTATCTGACTTTTTTTATATAACTGACAAACTTAATTTTCATTAAAGATCTGTTCAATCCTTAGCCTTCACCACAGCTGCACCAAGCACATTAAACATTTATTTTACTTTGGTTTTGGTGAACATCATAGATGTTGCAAAAATTCATGTTGTTTGGATATAAAATTTGACTTCCAGTATGAAATGAGTTTGTGGGTTTGTGTTTTGTTGTGTTTTTTAGAAGAATTATAATTTCTTTAGTTCAATTATTTAGTCTTTTTTCAATCTTCATTGTTTAATGGCACTCCTTTGGAATTTGACATAACAGCAGTAGGGTAGCAATGATGTCATATGAAATTTGAGTGGATCACATTTGACTTCTAGGTAATTTCTCCGAGGCTTTGATTTTCATATTCTGAAGTGCCATTTCCACCTTTTTACCTCTGGCTTCTGCATTTTACATGAAATCTGACTTCAGTACTTAGGATATTAAAAGTATGTATTAATAAACCATGCACCTTTGAAAAGAGCTATGGAATATATTCCCTGAGGGCCAGTGATAACCTTGTGGTTCATGGTCCGCAGATAATTTCAATCCTTCAAGCTTAGTATGTGCTTTCATTCAAAGAGTTAGGTACCCAGGCTTCTGAATAGCTTCACAGAGCTGCATAAACAAGTGGTTACACCTCCATATTTCTCCTCCATGCCTTAATTTATGTATGTTCCTGGGTTCACTGGAAGAAATGGGTCACTTTGTATTAACTTTATGGCTACTTCACTCTAAAGATTCATGAACCATTGTTATGGGATTTTTTTTTATTTTTTTTTAATACGGAGGAACGGAATTCATGTATGTCCCTCCAGATGACAGATGTTAGAAAAAGTTAAAAGGCAGGAAAAGGAAGTAACAGAGAATGAATGGCTAGGTTTTGAAGAATGGAGGTTATTTCAGATGGAGGCTGAACATGGAAAATCCTCAATAGCATGGAAGGTATAGGCACTGATCAAAACTAAGCTGGAGCAGGAAGAGAAAAGTAGAATTGAGAGACTTCACAAATGAGGAGAAGTCTCACAGAAAACCTTAGTTTCCCAAAGCACCTGATAGTTCACGTTCTTACTTATGTAAGAGTAGAAATAGGGGAAGCTGATTGCTGAGCTCAAGCCAAAGAGGCAGACACAGAAATAGAAAGAACCCTTGCACTCTGGTGTAAAGGGAAAAGAACAAGTTGATAGGATAGACTGCAGAAAAGACAAAAGAGTATAAGTAGCAGCAGAAAGGAAAGCAGAATGAAAGCTTTAATTTGGAGACAGCAGTCATGGGAGACTCAGCAATAGGTGATGTTACAGAGTTTTGCAAGACTGAACAGATAGTGCTGCATTAGATAAAGTAAAATTAATAGAGAATAGTGGAGGTGGAGAAAAAGGCATATAGTTGAGTTTCTTTCTAAAGAACATAAGAAAATTCAAAACCTGCCTCTTTTCTGAGGTCTAAAGGAATGGGAAAGAAAATATGAAAAAAAATCAAGCATAAAACGGCACTTTCTTTTGCAGAGTTCAAGTGCTGCTGAGACATTATCAAAGTTTGGGTTTGCTGCTTTAGGGAAGTGCAGGGTTAATCTGTACGTGGCATTGTTTCCTAGACTGGTAAGAACAGTGCACCCAAGTAGTTCTGCTTTGCTGAGGGAGAGTGGGAAGTCTGGGTTATGGACCTTGGTGACTTAATGGTGAATATTTTTGCTAGAACTGTTTGATTCAAAAGTTTCCCACTGTACTCATTGTTCAGTCTATGTATGTTTTAATATTAAGGGATAGTAAATTGCTTATTCAAGCAAATATCTTATTCAGGTAACAAAGTACTCAAGTCATTGCGATGGATTTCTGTATTTGTGGGTTTTGCTCATTTGCAATGGTTTAATTGGGCATCCTTAGTTTAGTGTGCGTGCTAAATACACAGGTACAGAGAAAAAGAAGTGTAAAAAAGCTTCAATAAGAAAACAAAATTTGCTTTATGATTTAACACTAATCAACCATAGCTAATGTGCTATAAAATAATACTTAAGGTAGATACTGATTTTCATTATTAAAGCTAATGGTCTTAGTTGCCTCATCTGCCTTATTCCAATATATTAAGCATGCAGGCCCCATAATTTAATTATCACCTGTTAATATTGGTTCTAAATTCATTTTTGTGCTTTTGGGCTGAAGCTGCAGTGATGAGCCAATTAAAAACCATTATCTGGCTGCTCAAAGCATCACATTTGTAGTTATGCTCAATAGTACATGATTCTACAGGGACTTTCAGGATGGAACATGCTGCCCTAATGCCTTTAGGGATTAGCCAAACAAAAGAAAAAATGTAAAGGAAATTTTAAATATTTTCTCTCCTGCAGGATTTTAATTTTCAGATCTCTTCCTTTGCTGTACATCACAGCTTTCCTTGAAGCTAATTTGCATAGCTGTAAAAGTGTAGCATGTAGCTGAATTACAAGAGAGACTCCTGAGACCCTCAGTTTTCTTTAAATCCCAGAGGAGGAATTTGGTTCAAGAATGTACATAAGGTACTAATTGCAAGGATCGTGTTAGATAGCTACTGTTTGAATGTGACTGCTGAACTAATAAAATACAGCACATCATAACCTCAGAGATTTGATAATGAAAAAAGGAACATTTAATTTATGTAGATGTTCTCAAAGCAACTTGAAAGAACAATAGCCACACATTGTATCAGTTCCATTACATTGTTTATTAATATGAATGATTTCTTTTCTCTAATGTTATCAGCTTGATGCTGATGTGGAATTTCAAGTACAGGTGTTTCAAGTTGATCGAAATCTGTGCTTTTGTAATGGCTGACTGAGAAATGGCTGATATAGACGATGCACTGTGAAATTTGTTAGAAGGATAGATGGATTGCACTTAGAAACATATATTTGTGTTTTGTGCATCAGCCTGTAACACCGCATTAAAACTTCCCAGCTCTTTGTGTGGTGTGGATATATGTTAATCTCGTGGTAGACTATTTGATCTACTGTAGCTATATTCACAGAATCATAGAATACCGGGTTGAAAGGGACCCTCAAGGATCACCTGGTCTAACCTTTCTTGGCAAAAGCACAGTCTAGACAAGATGGCCCAACACCCTGTCCAGCTGACTCTTAAAAGTGTCTGTGTTGGGGAATTTACCACTTATTCCCTGGAGAGATTATTCCAATGGCTGATTGTTCTCACTGTGAAAAGTTTTCCTCTTGTGTCTAATTGGAATCTCTCCAGGAGTAACTCGTACTCATTACCCCTTGTCTTTTCGATTTGACTCCTTTTAAAAAGGAAGTCTCCATCTTCTTTGTAGCCACCCTTTAAATACTAGAACATGGTAATAAGGTCTCTCCACAGCCTTCTTTTCTCAAAAGAAGCAAACCAGTTCTGAACAAACTCAGTTCTCTCAACCTTTGATCATATGGCAGCCTGCCCAGTCCTTTGCTCGTATTTGTGGCCCTTCTCTGGACTCTTTCCAACCTGTCCACATGGCTTTTGTATAGTAGGTACCAAAACTGAACACAGAATTTCAGGTGTGGCCTGACAAGTGCTGATTGGAGTGGGATAACAACTTCTTTGTTTCTGATGGTGATGCCCTTGTTGATGCAGCCCAGCAGCCCGTTGGCTCTCTACCCCAGCAGCACACTGTTCACTCAGACTGAGTGTGTTGCCCACCAAGACCCCCAGGGCCTTTTTCACAGAGCTGCTCCCTCCCAGTCTGTGCTGCACTCCTGGATTATCTTTTCTGGTTTATTTGGGGTAAACATAAACACAACAGCAGGACTTAAAAGTAGAGGAGGTAGAGCATCTTCCTCTGTAGAGAAATCCTCTCTTCTGGAGCACACATGACCTAGAAGGTCTTTTAGGGACGTTGCTTACCTATGGTATAATGAGAGACTGTCCTTTTGCGTCAATTTTTTGGAGCACCATTGTCTTACGGATTTGAACTTGACTCTGCTCGGGCCATTTCATCAAGTGAATCAAGCATCTTGGACTACTGCAGAGTTTCTTGGCCTCTGTATAGAAACATCCTGTTATTAGCCACTCAAAACTAACAGAAAGTGGAATAACTGCTGAACATACTTAGCCAGGTTTTAAATACGCTTGGTGCTTTGCAGGGGAACAGAAAGCTGCCAAAGAAAAAGCTAGCCACAGATGAAGTCTGTGAGAATTCCCCGGCTGATAGATATGTGTGCATGATTGGGGTGCTGGTTTGTTTTGGTTTGGTTGCTTTCTGCTTATAATTTTTTCACTATTGTATTATAGGCACATGTTCTTTTGTCAGTGAGAGCTATTAGAAACAGGGCAGGAACCCTGCTGTGCCTTGAAATTAAAGTAGGGGGAAAAACACGTAGGTAGGAGAAGAAAAAAAATGAGCACAGATAAGAAATAAATGTAAGTTAAATTATCAGTGTTAAGTAATTTTGACCACAGACAACAAAATAAATACAGCATACTGTTCTTAGAAATTCTTCTGCTTCTTTGAGTTGGTCTGCATAATTGTAAACTGTATAGTCTATTTTTCTCACTAAATAAGATGTATACTAGTTTTCTGCCTCTGTGTACATTCATTAGTCTGTTTTACAAGTCTCGGGAAAAGCAGCTGTTCAGCAGAGCTGCTGATGAGCTTTTCTCCCCACTCATCTCCCCAGTCTTCTGCCTAGGGAAGCTCCGCAACATAAACTTGAGAATATCAAGTTAATTTGGCCCGCATTCAATATCTAGACAATCTGTGCATACACAGGTACTCACACCCAAAATTATTTGAAAGAAAATTGAACAGAAGCAGAAAGGTTTGAGGTGGGTGGATTGAGGATTAAGTGGGGAGATGCTGACAGTGTTGCATTGAAGCAGAGAGCAGTTGTGGGGGACATCTGACAGGACATTGGATTGTTGTGGCAACAGTTTTGGAGGATGTAAGACATACCAGGAAGAGGCAAGTTTTCTTTATATCCATTGTTCACATAATAACTTGGGGTTTTGGTAGTTTTAAATGTAAAGGGATCCTTTAATGTAAATTGTAAACTGTAAAATAACTTCATGAGTGCACAGTTTCATAAAAGAAACTCAGGCTTGCCTGAAGAGTCAGAATAATTTTCTTTTTTTTTTTGTTGTGAGTAAGCTGAATACCATTAGTATTTTCATCAATCACTGTGTCAAGTCAATGTATTTTATGTTTTTATTAGTAAGTTGCCAAGACAGTTTGGCAAAACTGTAATGATTCTACAGTATGACCCTTGCGATTGCGAAGGAATTTGGAGTTTAGAGTGAACCTCTGCTACTGTGAGTTCACAGTTTAATTCTTTATAGACAGGCATGTATTTAACATGATCCCATAGTTTCCTTAGTTAAGCAAATCTAGCAAAATTAATCATAGCTTTTCCAATGCAACAATTTGATCTCATTATGTAAAAGTAAAACCAGTTCTTCAGAATCACAGTTCTCTACACGTCTCTACGTGTATTAGGAAGCTTCATCATAAATACAGATTTTTAAATATTTCAGTTTGGCACTGGATTGTATACAAAAACTGGCTGATATGATATGCCTTTTTTGTTAAGAGACATATGCCCTTGGTTCAGATAGTCCTTGAAGGTTTCATCCATGAAGAAATTACATATTATTTAGCTATATTTTTAATATTTGCTTAATAATTTAGTGTTCTAAAATGTTTAATGGAAACATCAGTCTTCCCAGTAAGAGAAGGCTGTGTATATGCAGTTCTGTTCTGGGTAAAGCTCCAAATGTACCTGCCTTCAAAGCGTATTCTGAAGCTCTGTGATGTGACTTTGCATTCTGTAGGTACTGACTGGCTTTGACTGAATAGCTTTACTTTACATTTAGAACAGGAATCAAAGTGTTTTGTACTGTATGAAAAATGCTGTCTCTTCTTCTAACAAAGAGGAATTCCTCTGAGTAGAGATTAATTTTGCTGAAAATTTACATTTGAATTAATATTAGGAACTCTAGCTTTTGTGTCATTATTTACTTTATTCTGGCAGGCCTAAATAATGAGATGACAAGCTCTTTCCATAGAGTTAAAATCTGAGTGTTTCCAACAAACTGTTTTGGAAGGAATTATATTTTTGTTACACTAAATTATTGAGAACTTATCTCCTTCTGTTGTATTCATATAAGTGTTGTACAGACAGCACAACAGTATGAACAACTCTTTGAAGGACCATGTTTCTTGAGAAATTGCTTAGGCTACCATGAATCTTCTTCCACATGAGGAGGTGGTTCTCTAATGGTATCTGAATTTGAACATTGACTAAGTGATGCCTCTTAAACATTGTGATGGTAACTCTTCACATCTTTAAATAGTTCAGTCAACATCATGGAAATGCTCATTGAGAAATCCTAGTATTACAGGAGGTTGTGAAGCTTCTTTCTCCCTCACATATTATAATTCATAACTGAGAAAATTACTCCATTTAACAATTGTGTGAAACTATTTGTATCTTGAGATGCCATATTTTATGTGGAAGAACTTTTATATAGCAGGAAAATAGAAACCCACAAAAAACCCATTAGTGAGACAAAAAGATACTGCTGGATATCACCATTCAAATTTTAGTTATATATGGATTGCTTAGCTTGGATTATGGAAGCCTGTAAGCACCATTTGCTGTAATTGATGAGTAAATTGATGATAAAGATTTTAATATGTAATTATTGTTTATCATATATCATCCTTTCTGACTTTCTTTTTTCTCTCACTTTTGGTTTATTTAGAGACTTTATTTAGTAAACAATTAATTAAATAGAGAATAAATACCCATCAGTCGTTGTCCTAGTTATTAGCATCATCTCTTTTACAGGTTGTCTTTTTTTTTTTATGGTTCTAATTTTTCCTGAGGTGGTCTGGCTGCTTCACTCAAGATATCAGATTTAAAAGCCAAACATGCCCACTAAATGAAGAGTGCTTCCAACTTGTTCACTTTACCTTGTGACACTGAATGTGATCTTGAACTGCATCCCCATAATTCTGCTGTGGGTACTGAAAGTATGACTGAGCACTTGTGCCTCATTAAGGTTTTACAGATGGCTGTTTTGAAGTATAAATATAGTTCAGAATTTAAAAGGGTGTTTAAAATAAATGTAATCTCTGTATGGGCTGTGGTGGCTGTGGTGCTTGTATCTGCAGACAGCTCTTTAGAGACATGAGGGGCTTTCAGCTAAGCCTGTAGAAACATTGGATTTTAAGGAACTTTAGAGGTCATCCAACTTTATGCAGTTTTTTTCATAGACTGGTTAGGTTCCACCCATCCCACCTATTTCCACCTGGATTTTCCTCTGCTAATCTCTCTTTTTGGAAGGTTGTTGTAGGACCACATTCCTGTAATGATGATTGCAAACCTCCTTCAATGGAAACCATCCTTAATTTATTCATAACCAGTTTCTATCCATTTGTTCTAACACAAACATTCTCTCACAGATTTAACAGATCTTTTGTCCCCAGTGCATTTGCTGGAAGCAATCGTCTTTCTTCCTGGGCTGCATTTTTCAGCATGAGAAAAACAAGCCCCTTCAATCTCCTCCTATAAGATAGGTTTATGTTTGATCTTTGTAATAGTCCTGTTCAGCACCTGTTCAAATTTGAAGTCTTTTTTTCGAACACGCATAACTGAAATGGTACAAAGTATTTCAGATGAGGTCTCGGTACACACTATACAATGGTATGAATACTCCCTGTTCTTTATGAAAATACCTTGCCTTGCCCTTTTCATGGTCAGATTCAATTAAGTGGCTCATAGTCATCCTGTGACTGACTAAAATAGGCTGCTATTTCCAACTAATGAGCTCCCAGTATATATCAGGAATTCTTATTATTAGTCCCATGTGCCCTTTGGACTATTACTTTCAACCCAGTTCTGTTTCTGGGGTCTTTAAGATCGTGCATTTCCCCCCACAGGGTGTTCAAATCCTCCTCCTTTAGGAAGACTCTACTTACTGACTTTGTATCCTCAACAAAATGTATTAGTGCATCTTTATTTCCATCCTAAGTTCATTAACTAAAATATTAAATAAAACAAATCTTGAACAATAAACCTGGTATTTTTGGAAGAGATTAATCACCATCATGAGGTAATGGTAGTAATGGTTCCTAAATGGCCAATGTGATTTTTTTTTTATAATATTCATCACTGTGAATCAATTTTTCACATTACCTCAGATCTCAGTATCCTGTACCCAAATATTCCGTACTTGAAACTTAAACCTGGTGTTTCAGAAATTGCAAGGTCACGTCCGAGATAAAGGCAGTCTTCTCTAAGGGCCTAGCAATCTGTCCAGATTTTCACCAAACACCATACAGGTTAGATAAATGGGCCTCTGTGGATGCAGCATTTGGCAGATTAGATGCCTGTTATCTGTTCTCTCCACTCGCTAACATATTGCTAATTAGGTTTGAGAGTGAGGTGAAATGATTCATCTTAGCAGAACAGTGAGTGTCTTTGGTAAATCCTTACTCTACTTCAGTTCCAATCCACTTGAGACAGAAAAGAAAATAGAAAGTGAGAAATGCTTCTGGGGTTGTACATGTATTTTTTACTTCTGTTCCTTTCCTGCCCCTATCTCTGAAAGTCCTTAGATTATCATTAAGTTGGTGAATGTGAGACATTCATGCCAATTAGTAGTAAATATAGAATAAATTCAGATAGCCATACACTGAAAATGTGAACAAAGAAGCACTTGAGATAATTCTTCTGTGTGTTTGTGTAAATAAGTGGTGAGATGGGTAGTTTATGTAGTATAGAAGATAACGACACAATGGGTAGAAAATAAAAATGCACAGAAAACAATAAACGTGACGTTCATTCACTTTAAAGCACTTGATTTTTTAACTTAATTAGGATTCTTTGAACACTGGGGTGGTTCTTTGTTGTTTGTTTGTTTACTTTTGCCTATATGTGATACTATGTTACTGAGTTCTTTTGTAGCATCTCCTCTGACAGTTTCTTTTCACTGGTTTTCTTCATGGCCACAATGGTGATGAGTATGTCATATCTAGTCATATACAGTACTCCAGCTCCTTTCCTCCTGGGGTAATCTGGCAGGTGATCTTCTCATACACGTTCTGTACTTTATGTTAAGAATGGTTCCTCAAACCGTGCTGTATGTACATATTTCAAGGCTGGGGTTTATAAATGCCTACAGCATGCCATTTGTTGTAACTGATACCATCCTGCTATAAGGTTTTGCAGAGCAACATAGACAAAGTAAGTAATTACAGTATTTTTCTGAGATATGAATGGTTGGATTATACAGATATTACATTTATTTTCAACTAGGAGAACAGTCAGATTGATAAGTTCCTCACTTACATAATACAGTATGTGCTATAACACGTAAAACCACTCTGTAATTGCTTTAGTATTTTTTTATGTATAAATGGCATATTTGTATTCATCTGTGTAAGTACCTCATAGAATTTAAAAAGCTGAAGAAATATGTGACTAAATTAGTAATATTAATCTTCTAATGAAAAAAGATCTGTCTGTTCTGGGGATGGATAACCTCTAATGTTTATTGATGCAAGAGCATAAGTTGTTAGCTAAGTGCCCCTTGGTTTGTAGCTTCACTGGATAAGTATTGTCTGAATATTAATCTGCCAGGTTGTGCTTGTCTCATGTTTAGAAAAACAGCAACACTCTTGCTGTCAGCAGTGGGTTTGAGCTGCGTGTATCCAGCTGATGCTTTTTCTCAGTTCAACTATGTGCAAGGAGCAAAAATGTGTCCTGTTCTCTTCTGCTTTGATGAAGAGAAGGGGGAAGAGATCTGTGAACTTTTTCCTATTTGAGCAACTATCACAAAGACTGGGGAGGGTGAAGGTGATTTTCTCCGTCTTGGGTAGCTTGTGTCCTTGTGACAGAAGGATGCTGCAGAGGTTGAAAGTGGTTCCTCCTAAAATTACATTTTTGCTGTAGCAATTTCAGTCCTGCAGTAATGAGACCACTGGCATCACAAGACCAAGCAACGGATCTCCCCATGAAGCTACTTAGATTAATTTGAAGAGAGTGACACTAGCAACTGCCACCTTTTAAAGAGACTTCTGAAGGTGTGAAAGGGGATTGGAAGTGCTTTCTCAGATCTGCGGATCACAAAGGAAAAGATGCAGCAAGGAGAGTCAGGGTTAATTAAGGCATTGCTTATGGCTCTGTTAATCATGCAAGAGCTGCTGTGAGACTCTTGATGTTTAAGGCAGGGACAGTGGCAAGGGATGTCTTTGCATCTGATAGAACAATAGTCTGCTCTTCTTGGAAAAAGCAGACATCCTTAAGCAGTTACATCTGTGAAGGTAATAATCTAAAACCTAATTTAGTAGTTGAAACTATCTCCAGCTATAGGTAATAGGGGTTTTGTACTTAATCTCCTGGCTTGTGCTCTACTTGGATTCTCTAGAGCACTGGGCTTTGGAATTAGCAACCAGAAAGCTGGTTGGACTTCTTGTACATTTGTGTAAATGTAAATGCATGAAATACAGCTTCCTTGTAAATGAGGAACAAAAGCCTATTTGGTCAGGAAAAATAAAGTCTTAAACTTGAACTCTATGGCTTTGAGCTATCTAGGGATGAGGCTTGTAGTGTTTATGCTCTAATCTGACATGCGAGGAATGCAACCACTCAAAAATATTTGATGCAGAAGTTAATACAGTGGGAAATCTCATTGGGAATCTGTAATTTCACACCCGAACAAAAAATGTGAGTTGGAGAAGAGTTTGGGAAGGCAGAGAGGGAGAAGCGTGGAATGAAAGTTTTCACATTCCTTCATTTTCTTTTTATTTCCTTTCATTTTTTCTTTAAAAGTTTTGAACATTTTCAAAATTACCCTCATGAATTTGTAAGACAATAAAAAAATTAAGGAGTATATGTATAAAAGAGTAAGAAGAACTGGTATTATTTTATCCTGTAAGAGGGAGAAGTGCATACAGATGCAGGAAAGCCTCATACAGTTTCCTTTATGGCCTGAGTAGGCTTGAATCTGCGCTTTCCTCTTCCTGTGGGAAAGTCTGGGGAAGTCCTGTGCTGTGTCGTATTCCAGGGAGGTACAGACTTGCTGTGTCCTCAGGGTGCTGCTCGGATGTGTATAAATAATCACTCCCTGACTGGAGCAGAAAATGGAGCTTGGACATTTCAGGGCTGCCTATCTTTGATTTTGTGTGCTTGTGTGAATTGGCTTGGAGGGCAGAAGAATAGTTCTTGTTCTCTCCTGCTCTCCTCTATCAGACATCAGAAACTTTATTACCTCAGAGGAATTTCTATTTCTTCTCATTTCCACACAGGGAGCTCAAGGAGAAGATTCTTTGGTGTCAGATTGTAACCCAAATACAGATCTTGTTTAATGTTTCATTACAAATTTATGACAATTCATAGAACTTCACTCCAAATCTTTGTCACAGCACTCTGTTGATAAAGAGAAAAAGTAGAAATTCTCAAATAATAAATACAAAACATATAAAAGATTTTATTAGCCTTTCAGCACATTATATTAATCTCCTGATAGCTAATATTATGAGCAAGGCTATGTCTGGAGAGAGTAATAGCAAAGATCTTAGGAATGGAAATAATGTCTTTTTAACTTCCAAAAGAGGATTCAAAGAGCTAGTTGATTGTTATGAAAACTACTGCTCTTAGGGAGCATATTAAATTGGCAGAGCATTAATCTGATGAAACGTAAGATGTTGTCCCTTAAGAATGTATTTTACAATGTAGAAAGCTCAATTAAATATATTAAATAAAGCCATAAAAATGAACAGCATTTTTACAAATTAATTATTCTACTGCATCTGATAATAAAATCTAGTATCTATAGATACACCATGTTCCACACTGAATCAGTAAAGTTTTAAAGTAAGATTTTAATTATAAAATTCAGTGCAGCTTGCTTAATTAGCTTTAGTAAAGAGATATTAAGAATGATTCTAAATTATTTGCCAAACATTTAAAATAATATGTTCTGTCTTGTCAGGGTAAAAAGATAGAAATACTGCAGTAGGAAGTCTTGGTTAACAGCAGGACTCCAAAGCCTGAATCCTGTAAAGCTGTATATATTTAAATACTTTTAAAAGCTTCAGATTATAAGTTGATCTGATATTGGTTTTCTTTCTGTACACTTATGTGTCACCTTTTCAATTTTTTCCTTCCTGAACAAAACCTTATTTTAATGCACCTTCTTCTTGGTGTCCACAAGCTGTTGGTTAATGGACTAGAAATTTTGAAAATCTTTCTGTTACTGAAGGAATGGCAAAGTCAGCAATGGAAGGGAGAAAATGAAAGTGCAAGTCTTAGGGGTTAACTGCTGCTTTGTTCCCCTTCTACAAATTTTCTCCAATGCCAGGCTTAGTTTTGTCTAATATTTTTCATAGAGAGAGTAAGAATTTTTTTCAAGACATTTGTGTTTCAATAGATAGAGATGCCTAAAACTTAAGTTAGATATAAATGTAATCCTGGTGTAACAATACTGATTTCGCTTGACTTAATCAGAGACTTAGTTCGGCTTTGTGGTTTTACAGAAGGCTGTTTGTTAACCACATTGTGTGTGTTACACGCACTGCAGCTTGTCGGCACTTTGCTTCATCTGTTCGTGTAGCAGGGGTGCTTAAAACAGCACTTGAAGGACGATGTGCTAAAAATTAGTATTCAGCAGTTTTGTAAAGAGACAGCATGAGCGTAGCAAGGTCAGGTGCATAAGCAAAGTAGGATTTCCAGTTGCCATTTCGTGAATTAAAACATCAAATTTGCCCTGGGTTGTTTTTGTTTATATAATACCATGCAACTAAAAACATCAATGTCTTCACATGAAGATTAGTTTTAGATATGGTTAATGGCCTGTTTCATAGTGATAGATGCTCCCAAATGCAAAGTATAGCCTTGAAACATCTTTTAATCCCCTGAAATTCATGTGAGTTTAAGGGATTTTCTGATCGTTCCAAGCCTTAACCCTAATTTCTTGGTTCTGTTATTCAAACCAAGCCCTTGTGAGTATTTTACAGCATTTTTTCTAGTGCTTTGTGGTTGTTATTTAAGCTTTACTGAAATACTTAACCATATTTTATACTGCATGTGTTTAAAGTAACACATCAATTGTGGAACCTATCTGTCACATAACATGTGTGTCCAATTCATAGAGGTTTGAGTCCTAATTTAGCAAAAATTACCCATGTAAGATTTCAGAGATATTTCTGATTTTGACTTTAACCCAAAATCAATCAATCAAATTACCACTCTCCACCTTGGAACAAAATTAGAATTAACTAATCATGTTGGGTCCTGCTTCATGGGCATTTTCCTTAGTCTCCAGCTTTGCCCTCTGAAAGAACGTGCTAGGATCCTGTGGTAGGCAAATGTGGAAAATACATCAATGTCGTAGGAGCTAGTAATGGGCTTATACTCAGAATGGTTGGGTTTACAAACCAGTACATTAGGTCCCTTTATTTGCAGCTGTCTTGCAAATACTTGTGTACACCTGGAGCATGTGATTTATCTGCATTAGCTGGTGCTACACAACTATCTGTTGCAGATGTTCTCCCACTGTGATCGTACTTACCCAGGGATTTCTTCAACAACAGCTCTAGCCTCTGTCTACAAAGTTTGCCTTTACTGTTGTCATTGCCATTATTATTACTTATTGTTTTGTAGCTGTATCAGTTCATCATACAGCTGTATCAAGTGGTAATGCCAGCATGGATAGGGAGACTACAGAAATTGTGGCTGAAGAGGATGAGTAATTCTCCCTCTGGAAGTGTAACCAAGGCTTGATTTTTTCCAAATCTCCAGAGGAGGAGTTGCCTGGTTCAGATAGGAACTTACTGAAATAGCCTGAATGGTCCACGTGAAAGGTGTAAGAGAGTGCAGAGTTTGTGTAGTTTCTGAAAAAGCTTGGAACTATTGTAGGATTGGTTTTAGATTTGGGAATGTTTCACTTGAAATGGCTTTGTATTTAATACTTATTATGTGCTTCTGCATTTTATCTGCATTTCATTAGTGGGTGTCGTTTCTTTACAAATACGTGCCAGGCTAAAAGAAGGATGTGAGAGATTCTGTCCATGTGCTGGAAAAGCAGCAGATGCTGACTAAGTGTCAGAAGGGTTTGGCTGCGTTAGGCCACAGTGTCTTTTCAGAAAGCACCAACTCTTCTCTCAGTGTTTGCAATAGTCTGGGTACCACAAAACACTGCTAATGACCTATATATCAATATATCAGAGATTTTATATATGTGTAAAATAGAAATGCATGTACTTAATGTAGTCATTTTTTAAGAACTGAAAAAATTGCATAATGGGAGAGGAGACTGAAAATCCCACAAAGTACTTCAAAATCTTAAGTACTGCAGCTTGTGTCTGCATTTCTCAGGAACTGCTGCTCTTTTCTTCAAGACACAGCATAGCCCACACAGTTTATTTTGTGAAATACCAGCTGACTTGAAGCAACCAGTAAGATACATTTTTAGATCATTATATAACTTAAAAACAAATTTTTGCCACATTGGCCAAGAATCAACAGCTGGCTGTTGAAAGAGTAGGTAGGTACTCAGTAGGAAAGGTCAGAAGAGGTTGTGGACTCCCCAAAGGTAGACAAGAATTATGTGAGGATGTGCATCTTCTAGGCAGCTGGACAGTACTAAATAAAGAAAAACTGAAATAGAAGCAACAATAAAGATGGAATTCTATTCATAGAATCACAGAATGGTTTGAGTTGGAGGGGACATTAAAGATCATCTAGTTCCAACCCCACTGCCATGTGCAGAGATACCTTCCACTAGACCAGGTTGCTGAAAGCCCCATCCATCATGACTTGGAACACTTCCAGGAATGAAGTATCCACAACTTCTCTGGGCAACGTGTTCCAGTGCCTCACCACCCTCACAGTAAAGAATTTCCTCCTAATATCTAATCTGAACCTACCTTCTTTCAGTTTAAAGCCGTCACCCCTTATCACCATGTGCCCTTGTAAAAGGTCCCTCTCCAGCTCCCTTGTATTTATACAGTCCCTTAGATATAGGAAGGCTGCTCTGAGGTCTCCCCAGAGCCTTCACTTCTCCATTCTGAACAACTCCAGCTCTCTCAGCCTGTCTTTATAGAAGAGGTGCTCCAGGCTCTGATGACTTCCATGGCCCTCCTCTGGACTTGCTCCCTGTGGAGGTCACCAGGCTGTGTTGAAATATATAAGAAATCTCAGTTTATACCTTTTGTTTGATGGCATTGTAGACATCAAGACTTATATTCAAAACTGTAGCTCTAATTACGACTGGAGTTTGTGGTTCCTGAGGGCATCATGCTCAGAGTTAACTAAAAATAACAGAAGTGTAACAGTTCAAAGTAAAAGATCGGTTACCATGATGTGTTTGCACAAGCAACAAAAAGTGATGCAAAGTTTTTCACATAGCTACAGTCATTTATTACAGAAGTTTTGCCAAAGTTTTGGATAGCAAGTGTTCACATACTCCAAGGATATCCACCCACCTTTCCCTCTTTCTACTACTATTTGTGTGTGTAAAAAGAACAAAGTAAAGAGAGGATCATTCCCAGAGAGACAGAGAATTTTTAGATAAATTCATAAAGAGATAAACTTAGTGTTTTGATGCAACACGTACCAGGGGGCTTTCAGGCTCTGCTGTATATTAGCTGAAGAAATTGTTTAGCTCTGTGTAATGGTTTCTAAGGACTTGTACAACATTCATTTCAAAGGACTTGTAATTATAGATATGTCTTTTGAGAGAATCTCTTTTCCTCAAAGACAAGCTCTTATTCAGGTAGTAAATGTAAATGTAATAAAAATGTAGTAAATGTAATAAAATCACAGCATTACTGCTCAGGTCAGACCTTTATGCATGTGTTAAGTAATTCTTTTCTGTTATAATTTTTCATATTTCGTCTTGAAAGATTTTTCCTGTGATTTGTAGCTATACAAATGAGTCTCCAAGGATAAGGAAGGCCAGGTTTTCTTGCCACTTACAGTCCAAGGAATTTAAGTTCAAAATTTCCAGTTTCATCTTATGACAGTTTGTTCTTATTTGTGAAGCTTTCCATTTCTTATATTCAGACTGTGCAAAAGAGACTGCAGGAGTCATTTGAAGGTTAGAATAAAGGAGCTGAATAAATCAAACCAAGAGATCTTAGTAATATCTAGAAAGTGAAAAGCCCTCTTATCACAGTTATCCCTAATAAAAAATACTTCAATAAGAAAACATCTCTTTGAATGAGAGCTTCACTTTCTTAAAAATAAAAATAAAACTACAAAAACAGAGACACCCCAAAAAACAGAACAGCACACACAAACTCAAACCATTTCTTTCAGCAGGTGTACCCTTCTCTGCATTTTGTCACATCTCAGATGAAATCATCCATTTGATCCCCAGTTTGAGACTTCCCTTCCTGCCAACCTGAGTAAGCTTAAGGAGTGCTGTAGAGCCAATTCCCTTGCTTTTTCTATGCCATTTGAATACTGCAGTCTTAAAAAGAATATAATTTTCTTCTCATTGCTGTGTTTCTCTGGCTTTGGTAAGTGTGGGAAATTAATCTAAACTTTGGAACCGTTCCATCAACTCTGAGACAGCCAGTGAGGAAAAAGTCCAACAAGGCTCAACATTCCAGCAGCAGAACCTAATCTAGACCATTATTTAGGATTTATTTTGTTGTTTTCACTTTTCTATGTTACTTACACTGTCTTTAATTGCTATGAAGCTCACTTTCAGTAGTGGCATAGTCAAAAGAGTTTATCTGCCCTGACTGGTGAGTTTAAGCAAACTGAAATGAGTTGGAAGGCGGAATGGATTGATACACAACCTGAGAGCACAAGAGTAGGCAAGAAAAGATATGGGACAGATTTTTCTTTTCTTAAACTGATTGGTTATGTGACCCTAGAGAAATCAAAGGACACTGTATTGCTTTGGCTGCCCTCTGCAAAGTGGTAAGGCATCTCTCAGAAAGCATGGAATCCATGGATAAAAAGTCATGGAAAACATTATTTTTTGAAGAATGTCCTCGTTGTTCCAGCTGTGCTCTTAGGGATTAGTCTAGCACTCAAATTTTATTTATATGCCAACTCTATTCTGTTTTTAATTATCACTGTATCTGTAAAGATAAAGATTTTTAAATGCTTAGTTTTCCCCATCCCATTTTAGCCATCATCCACAGCATATTTTATTTCATGCAGCTCTTGCTTGCTTTGCTTGAAGAAAAATTAGATATTATTTCATTTTAGGCAGTGACTATTTTGACACCTCTGTCTTGCAGTTGTTTCTCAAATCACAGAGTAACACTTTCTGTGTACACACAAGCATATTATAAAAGAGAAGATGAAAGACCATGGTTATTTCATTACCACTGGATTTTTTCATTGTAGGTGTTACTTGGTCCTCCACTGTTAAATTGACCCATTGTAAAATTGGTAAAAAGACAGTGTGAAATTGCCCTAGTGTACATTCATTTTGAGTTTGCTCTATGCCATTTATGAACAATAAACAAAGTGCATTAGTATGCAAAAATAATACTTACAATTCTTGAATGGTTTTGAAGCAAAGGATACCTATAAAATTTACCTCAAATGTTTAAATAAAAAAATTATACACTCAGCTTCATAGGAAGATTCAATTTAGTTTTCAAATTGAACTCGATTAGATATAAAAGATTTGTATGCCTTGAGAATTCCAAACTTTTTGAAAATATTCTCCTTTTTTTATATATGGAAGTTTGCCAGTTTTTTTCCTTGAAATCTGGAACACTTTCTTTTAATCAAGAGATCAATTACCATGCTAAAAATGCAGCTTGACATATTAGCCAGCTTGAAGAGAATGGAAACTTAAACTGCCTTCTCTCCCACCATCAGCCAGATGTTCAGACCTTCACCTTTTGATTCCCTGGGCCAGGGTTCAGGAATTCGGAGCTCTGCCAAGCTACAGTGCAGTGTGCTGACTCTGTAGTAGTAATTTATATGTACTCTCAGTATGGCTGTACTATAGCTGTCTTTAGACCCTTCTGTTGTTACCTGTTGATATCAACCTTCTGTTGATATCTTTATTTTTTAAAGTTTTAATAGTAATTAGTCTCTTCAGGATGCTACCTGCTATTTACATGGAAAGATACTTCTCCAAAGTTCTCATTTATGTAACATTGTTTCAAATAATAATAATACTAAAATACTAGAAAGAAAATCACCACAATCACCACAAATCAGTACTTTACTCTGTAGTACCTCTCCATCCCTTTGCATATTTTGATGTCCATTCTCACACTCACTGCAAGGGATTCTTGCTCCACAAATTTAAAGACAACAGAGCAGAGCAACTGGTGGCATTCCTGGGGCTGGCCCCTTTTTTCCTCCATCACTGAAGTGGGAGAGAGCAGTACAAGTATGTGCAGTTCTGTGGAGGTGCCTGAAATTTGGATCTCTCTGCCAGCCCCAGGCAGGGGTTGTCTTGAGCATGATGCGTAGATCAGCTCTACGGTTGTTCAGTATATGTTTGAGGACTTGCTTATTTATCTATAGGCATGTGTTGAGTGCCTTTCTGAAGGGATATCTACCATAAGAAAGATGATCCAGGATCCCACTATCAGTGTGCTCTGTGCCCACTCTGCTCCTTCTGAGACACAGTTACATCAAAGAACAGAATAACTTTTATAAAATTGACAAAAGTAGAATGGTGGAGGATTTAATTAAATGTGATAACTGTGAACAGTGCTGCTTCTTCTCTTCAGTGCAAAATGTATTATGTAAGTTATTTGGTTCTGTGGTTCCAGGGTAGCCTGTTTAGATATTATGTTGAGTCTGACTTACACCAGCAATGTTCTTAGTATGTTCCTAGTTTTATGGGTAGGAAACTATAACTTGCAGGTGGTTGCAACATATATGTAAAATAGGAGAAATACTGGAGAAATATGATGCAACTTGGCCATACTGCCACTAGACACAGTACTTCAGTTAATGGCACTGGAGCTTTTGATGGATCCTTAGCTCCCTTGTTATCTGTGTCCACTGACATCTTTCATCCCATTTGCATTGCAGTTAGAAAAGGTTTTGAGTTTAATGTGTACGAGTACCATTGTTCGGAATGGAGGTCTTCTGCAGTCCTGCTGGCTCTGCCCAGAGTAGTTAACTGGAATATCTGGTCCCGGGTGTGCTTGTAAGGCCAAGCTGGAGAGCACATTGCTCAGCAGTTGTATAAAATTGAGAGCGTGGGAGTAATTAAAAGGTGAAGAGGAAGAGATGGTGTTACGAGTTTTATTAACCTCTTACAGTGTTTCTTGCAAAAGGATTTGTGCATAGTAGAGAGATCAATTTGCCGTATGTTAATGCTACTGCACTTTGCTTTAACTTTGATACTTGTCAAAATTCTTTATTTTTAGTTTTTGTCTGTATTTTCCTTTGAAAGTGTGAGAAATGCCATTAACTGTGTCATGAAGGGACTGAAAGGAAAACCTAGAGCAGTTATGTTTCATTGAAATGCTTTCACATATTATGTCTATAAAAGCCTTTGAATCAGAGCTGTTTCAAGTACTGAAATTGAATCCTAGAAATATAACTCTCATGGGTTCAATATTTTTGTAAACATTAATATATAATAGGAGAAATAGGATTAAATTTGTTTCCCTAAGTAGAAGAATTCTATGTTGAAGAGGTTGGTGAAGCCACTGAAACAAAATATATTTTATAGTATGTGACATAAAATTAAAGCATTCCTGAAAGAAAATATTTATCAGTTATAAAACAACTTTATTTATATTTATAGATTTTTAATATAATTGGTCAAATGTTTTGCCTTGTAAGTGGTCCATTGCATTGGTGACACTGTTAAAATTATTTTTTCAGTTTCTTTGTTAAAATTTTGAAACTATAATAAAGTTTATTATTTCCAGAGGAGATATTTATATAGAGTATTAAGACGTCCAAAAATTCAGTGTCCTCTTATTTTATGAATCTTGGCTGACACTTGAATTGAGAATTTTACTCTTTATTACTACACAGTGGAACAATTTTAATTGCTCCCTTGAACATTACAATACTTGAAGCATGAAAAGGTAGCATAACAGATATGAGAGTAAGTCTGTGCTATTTCAGTCACTTTTCCCATTTGACAGTGAAAATCATATGTTTAAAAAAAGAGAAGCTGCAGTCATGTAAAAATAATTTTTAAAAGCTACTGCTGACATATTATGGAATGGAAGTAAAGGAATTCCTGTGAGGATATGATCTACTTTGTTCTGCAGAAGGAGAAAAATACTAAGCAAAACATCTGAATTAGGAAATCATCCAATAAACAGTGATAGATTTTTTGATTAAATTAGTTTTCTTTTAATGCCTGGATGCAGGGGCTAAATGGTGAGTTTGCTTTCAGGTACAAATACTACCTTCTCAACCTGAAACACAGAGAGACATTTTTTCAGTAACATCATGCCCTAGAGACACTATCCAAGAAAGTGAGGTGCAATTTCTCAACATCCAAAGATTCCATTCTTTTTCCAAGACTACAGAAAAAAAACAACTGCAAAAATGAAATTAACAGTATATTGCTTAGCAATTTACAGAGCACTCCAGCTGTAGCAGATTCAAGTTCAGATTTGTTACTTGTGTTTGTTATGTTGTGTGCATCTCCAAGCTGTTATAAACTATTAGTCTTTGAAGTCATTCTTTGTGAATATATAGACATCAAGAAGGCATATGTTGCTAAAAAGCAGTCTTAATATTTCTTGCTTGAGGTTGTGGCCATTCATCTAAGTAGTGAAGCTTCAAACAGTGAGGAATGAAACATGCGCCTGATAAATTATCTATCTCTCTCCTTCTAATAGAAATAAGCACTGCCCTCTACTACCCCATCAACTCACCAAATACTGCATCCTTTTCATTTTGGGTGCTCTGAGTAATCAATATATCTATTTAGAATAGTTGTTCCTAATTTGTATTTAATTATGGAGATGGCTGCTTCTAATTCAGGACTCAAAAGGGAGCTAAGTGACTGGAAACTTGTCTTTTTTCTCCGGTTGCCTCAGTTGATCTAACAGAAGATATTATCTGTTTTCATTAACCTTCCATTTTGCATGGCTGGAAATGAAAAATATTTGGAGAAATCTCATGAATCCCCTTATAAATGTTAACATTATGTGGGGCTGGAACTACATGATCTTTAAGATCCCTTCCAACCCAAACTGTTCTGTTATTCTGCATATTTTATGCCACGGTGGTGGTGGTGTGTTGTATACTCTTAAATCTGATTATCCCAATGGGGTCCTGATATTAAGGACTACTTATGGAAATTTCTTCTATGGAAGTGTTTCTTTCACCCAGGTGAGGCCCTGAAAGTTCAGTGTAAGGCTTCTTGACCTAAAACTAATGCAAGTTCCTGCTCATGCTTGTCACTCGAAAAATTGTTGTGGCAGAAGGTGTGTAACTGTACCCAGCATTGTCAAAGATAATGTGCTGTATTTTGGCCATCACTAATCAGTGCTAGACTCAACATGAAACAGAGAATCAGCAATTTCAATATTCTTTTGGCATGGTTTTTTAGTAACTTTTCAGAGCTGTTTGGACAGTGAGGAATAACATACTTTTGGGGATTCAACTACTCTTTCTAGTCTAACTGTTCTGCTTTTCTAAACACTCTTATAGACAGAAGTTGACTTTTTCTGTCATTTGAAAGAGAAACTTCAGTCTTTCCTCTCAGACATGCATCTGAGCCTGTTGAGAGATTACTTCATAGGCTGGATTCAAACCTCGTTGTATGGAACAGAAAAGAATTTGACAAACTTCAATGAGCCTTGAATCAGCCTGTTAGAAAAACCATTTGAAAATATGGATGAGCTGTTTAGGCAGAAGTCAGTCCATTTTTTTTTTCCTTTACTAAGGCACTTTAATGGAAGAATCTATTCAGTGTTATGCTAGTAAGAAAACAATCCACAGAAACTTCATAAAGGTGTTGCGGATTTTTTGTTTTTAAAAGTGAAATTTATTTTTTGAGTCCTGAAGTGAGTATGAAAGTTCATCCCCCTTTCAATAAAAAAAGTCTCATCTAAATTTTGGCATGTTAATCTCCTGCCTTCAGTTACAGATAATGTACTTTTGGAAGAACATCAGCATTTCTGATATGCGAATCAGCCTACATACCTTTAGTGTAAGGTCCGTGCACTGTCAAATTCACCGTGAATATATATATATAATTATAATGATTGTTTGAGCAGCAGCAATGCAGAGTTTTATGTCCTTCTGGGAAGAAATGGAACCATTGTTTAGGCACAGCTTTGAATTCCACTTCCTCCTCTGGCTGGCCCATGGTGTCATGGAGTGGTGGCTGCCCAGTACCCTCCACTGGCTTGGTCAAAATGGCACTTTGCATCTGAAGTCTGTTGTGCAGTGCTGTCTATCCTGCTGTGTGGAAGAACAGCAGTAAAATTGATGGTCAAAAAAGACATGCATGAGATGACAAGTTTACAAGACTCATTAATGTGACTGAAATTCTAATGATCATATTCCGAGTACAGGCATATGGAAGACTAATCATTAGATATTAATCAGAAGAATATTTTTCTAAAAGGACCTTTCTATAATATGATATCCAGCAACTTTATTTGAGGTGACAAACAGACAGGCCTTTCACACAGTGTGCCTAAATAGAACTCTTAATCATATTTCATTTCCTCTCTCACCTCCTGTTTGACATTGCTTACAGATTTTCTGTGTAATTACTGACCTCTGACTATCAGTGGAAAAAATATCTCACTGCTCTATCTGCCCATTCTTCCTCTCTCTCATTTTGAGTACTTGTTTACCAGTTCTTAGGCAACATTCACAATATTATGCACCATTGTCACAAATGAGTGATTTAGATTGCCTAAAGAATCACCAACAAAAGTATTAGTAAAAGTGGTTTTAATATGATGTAAAAGTGAGACTTAACAAGGTTCGATGGCAAGGTTCACTCTATTACTTACCACATGGAGGAAACATGCAGAGGAGAAGCAAGTTAGAATTGAGATATAATGATTTGAGCAGAGCCTAGAGATGCAAAAGGATAAGGGAGACCCTCCCATCAAGTCACAAGGTTCAGAATATACCCCCTGACTTTCTAAACTCCTGATGGAGCTGGGGTGTGCCTCGGTCCAATCTTAGTCTCAGACTTGCACAACGATTCATGTCTAATGGAATTAGATACATGTGTTCCACTAGTATTAATTCAGCATGCTATTAGTCACTTACCGATGTTCCGTTACAAATGAAGGATCTCACTGCCTTGGGTAAGGAAGAATCTTAGTCTCAGGTAAGGAATCTCGTGCCTTGAGAGGTGTCCCAGCTCAAGAGGAGAGTCACCTGGCATGCAGTCAAGTTGCAATGTACAGAGAACTCAAAGTGGACTCATCCAAAGATCTGTGGAGCTTCGAGCGATGAGGTCTAGTGGAAGGTGTCCGTGCCCATGGCAGGGGGATTGGAACTAGATGATCTTTAAGGTCCTGCCCAACCCAAACTATTATATGATTCTGTGGTCTGCTGGTAAAAGGTCTTTCTGCCTTGAGCAACCTTTAGAGGCATGCCAGCTCAAGGGAAGATCACTGCCATGCAGCCTCACTGCCTGTCAGGGAGAGCTCAAGGAGGGCTTACTTAGACTATCATATTTATGGAATAAAGTGGTTGACTTATACATCCAGAGGGAAAGGTATGCATGAGACTTCTTGTACTCACAACTTTATTTGTTCCTTGATAAATGAGTCTTAGTAAAAGCCACACACTATTCATGTGTTGATCACAGAATGGGTGTTCCAAGCTCATATGTATCAATGCTCCTCCTCTGTGGGAGGAACTCTAGAGAACTTCTTGGCCTGTCTATAGCTCAGACATTTACCTCCTTTGGAGGCTGTACCAAACTGCTGCTGATTTGGTAAAGGGAGTTGAGTGCATCTGTCACAACCACTCTGAAATATTTCCCTGGCTCAATGACCAGTTTGAAGTTATGTTCTTTTTGCTGATCTAGCAAGTAAGTGCTGTACACAGTAGTTTCACTGCATTGATGATGTGTCTCAAAATCCCCTGAGTCTGTTTCAAGTTAACTAAAAATATCAGCCCTAAGTTTCATATCTCTTACCATTTTATCAAACTTTGCAATTGTTTGTAGAACACATTTTCAGTCAGAACACAGAATTGTTACTTTTAGAAGACGTAGTTACTAATTTTAGAGCCAAACTTCATTTTCTTTTTGTGAGCCTGTTCTATTGATCCATTTCTCTCCAGAGGAAAATGGGGTCAATACCTTAAATTGTAACTACTAAATGAAAGGATGCAGAGCCAAGGTAACCTCCTGTTTATCACAGCCCCTCATTTCTACCATTTACCTTTACCGCAGAATTGATCTCACACTTTGTTCTCCAGAAAAAGATCTTCTCATGATTGGAAGACATCTAAAGAGTCTGCCACTTCCTTTGGCAATTTATTTCAGTGAATTATCACTTTTCACTACTAAAGAATTCATGTTTTATTTCCAACTTTAAATAATCTGGCTTTAGCTTTCACAAACTTATTGCACTTTGATTTGCTAAATAAGCTTTCTTTAGAGTCCAATATTCAGCAGTTTATCTTTCACAATAAGGTATTTTTTCTAGACCTTGATTCTATGTTTCTTTACCTTACAGCTCTCCAGATTTTCCGGTATTTCTCGAATACGCACTGCAATGTGCTGGGAATACTTACCGATTCCCTTTAGGTTTTCATGAGCTTTGGGTTCCTCTCTTACTGTCATCACATCTTATGGACAAGCCCTATTGACTGCAATGTCCTCTTAACATTTTACTATTCACCAGTCTTTATGGCATTCGGTGGTTTTATCAGAAGTCACCTTTCAGATCAATAATGAAAATGATTGAATAGTGTTGATTCTAGAACGGATTTGTGGAAAAGAGTATTGGAAACACTTATGTAATTATGAGCAATATATTCTTCATTCTTGGCCATTCTTCATTCTGTGTGAATGCAAAATTTTCAGTGGAAATTTTGGGATGTAGTTAAATTGACAGCTGATCAGAAGTTTACACAGATGTAAAACTCATACCTTTAGCCAGTTTATTCAAATGTTGTGTTTCAGTGCACTTTCCCATCATTTCATCCCCGATTTGTCTACTGATGATCTGAAAACTGTCTAGTGCCTTTTGGGGGAGTAAATCTCTTTTTCTCATAAAGGCTTAAGAATTCTTTACTTACTCTGTTTTAGCATACTGCTGTCCTAGAAGTTCTCCACAGAATTTTCGGAAATTCTTAACGTATGAAACTGTAACCAATAGTAATTTGAGTATATACATTTTTAAATGATTCTTACAGGTATTAACTGCTTAAATAAGGCAGAATATTTCAATAGGCTGTTAAAGTTTGGAACAAGTTTCTACTGCATTCTACTACATTTTCATTATCAGTTCTGTGGTGCAGTCATTTGGGCATGTAAATTCTATATAATAAATCGCAGAAGGAGAAATAAACTGATGATGTGAAAATAGTAATGGCATGTGGATGTGGCTGTTGCAAGCAGATGATATGAAAAATTCTAAAATTATCCTAATTGATAAGTAGAACAAGTATTATTCTTGTGTTCCAGATTGCAGACAGTTGTGTGGTGTATATTGCAATTTCTCTGATGGAAGAAGCAGTTAATAATGAAATATTAATGTCTGTGACATTTTACCATGCTGAGGGGAAGAGGGTGTCATTTGAAAGCAGCCTGCATTATTACAAATACCAGTATTTTTATTTTACATATTGACTTTGACATTCTTGCAATAAATTAAGATTCAGTGCCAGGATTATGAGCTTCTTCCTTCTTATGGTTTCTGCTATATGACACCCATTTATCAAACTTTAGTGGCCAAATCAATAGTGTTTCCGTAGCAGGTAGTAATTGCTTTAGACTTATTACCTATTCTAACAGACTTTGAGTTCTTACCATCTGACTATCCCAAGCTGCTTTTACTGAAAGGGCTGGGGTACCACTGTTTTGTCCCTAATACTTGTTAAGTATGTAAGATTACTCTATAAGAACTGAGAAACTGGTGGGTTATTTAAGCAGACTGTCCACAATGTATATACTCACGGAATAACCACATTCTCCAGTTGTTTATTCTCAGTCAATGCTGTGAGGTCTCTTGCAGTTAATTTTACATTTTTGTTCATTAGAACAAACATTGTCCTAGGCAACACTTTCATTGTGCTTACCTTTAACAAGCACTGTGCATTTTCAGATTAACTGAAAGGTTTTTTGGTGCTGGTATTAGAAAAATTTAGCTTTTATGGCCAGTGAAATGTGTCTTTTTCTCTCCTGCGATAATGACTTGTACACCTGGCACTTTTATGGCATCTATGGATTTTATTTTTAAAGAGCTTTAATTAAGCTTATGGTATCACAATACACAAGCAAGCAATGTTTTTTTTCCTTTTCTTACAAATCAAGATGTTAAAATGGATTAATTAATAGATAACTGTGGCCTTGAGATCTTATTAATAGACTAAATATTTCGTAGCTTAGGAACTGGATCATAAGATGCTATAAACTGCAGACGTTATAACATCTTTAAATATATAGAGCTCAGCTGATGTTTTACAGGTATTTGGCTGGTTTTTTTACAACTATATGCAGAAATTACCCTTTTCATACACAGATGTATACCTCATATACTTGTTTTAGATTGGTGCTGCTGCAGAAAAGCAAAGAGAAAGATCCATCCTGTAAGGGTAGGCAGATCATCTGAAAACCAAAAAGCTGGATGGCTGCTTTACTGGTTTTTTCCTTGTTGCTGTCACTTTGCAGAGGTAGAAATCCCAGGGTGACCTTGTCCAAATCTCACTGTACAGCAACAGGAACAAAATATTGGGGGGGCAGTTTGTTTTACTTTTCTTTTTTTTTCAGGATGTCTTACCCTACTCAACAGAAATATTATTATTTATTCTGAGTTTTCTATCCAAAATTATTTAAAATTATCTGCCCCAAGGGACAGAGGGAAATAGAAATGAAGGAAAGAAAATTACATGTGGATATATAATATTCATATAGACAGGTGGAATGTAATGCTCTGAGCCCAAACTGTTGGGAGAAAATGTGTGTAGTTCTTAACCCGAGGAGAAACAGTAAAGCCTGAGAAGTTCAATCAGGTAATAAAAAAAGTATTTAAATAATATAGCAATGACAGTAAATATTATGGAAGAATGTTTTCATTTTCATAGCTCTTGAAACTTTAATGCCTATTTCATTTGAGCTGCAACTTTTTTCATAAGAACCAGAAAGACCGACCATTCATTAATTTCAAAATGAACTATAAACCCTGGAAGATGAAGCAATTTGTCTTTTCTGTGTGCATAGCATCTGCCACGGTGGATTTCCAAGTTAATCTGTAGATATTATCACATAGTAAAAAGCCGAGTCAAAAATAATTCCAATTTGTAAACTCAGTGAGCCCTTTTCTATCACAGTAGTATTTCAAGCATTTAAGAGTGCTTATTCTGGATATCTAGTCCTGCATATTTAGGAAGCATATAAGCAGCCATACTGAGAGGCCAGTGCTTTGCTTTGAAAGATGCATGAAAAAAGGAATAAGAAGAGGATCAGATAAATCATGTTTCCCTTCTTCTCTGTGCATCTGTTTTTTTAAGCCAGTGAACACATTAGACTTCCTTGATCTCTGAAAAACAAGTCTCTAAGTTAATACTTGTGTAAAAAAATAAATGTGTCATTTATCTACCATTTTTTATGTTGTCATTTCTCGTTATGTTGGTTGTTCCAATGTTATTTATAGAACTTCAGTTATTATAAAAGTTATTTATAGAACTTCCTCTTCAAAAGCTTACCTATGCAGCCTGAACATTTGCCAGATTTACAGTAGCAGTCTGTCTCAGTGATGGCCAAAAGACAGAGAAAGACAAGTGAAGATAAACTAATAAAATAAAGTTTGAAAAGGCAGGAAAGGGGGGACATGGAGAATGTGTATGTAAATGTGTAAAAAAACCAGTGTTCTAAAACCCAGAATGGCCAACTTTTACTTACTTAAGAAACAATGTAGTCAGTTGATAAACAATTCTTATATTTACTACACTTTTCCTGTGGAGATTCTCTTTTCATCCTAAGTGTTTCTGTGGGATGTAGCAGAGAAGATAATAAGACTTAAAAGCACTCTCCTCACCTTCATGTTGCCTAGTTCAAAGACATATTGGGGGATGGTTGCCACCTACTTGTTAAAATGTGAGGTGATAGTAGTTACACTCCCTGTCTCTCACGCCTATGCTGATGCTGCAGTACCAATGAATAAAGTGTGATAAAAAGATCGTGGTTTTGCTGCAAACTCATTTGGAGAGTAAAACTGCTGAGAAAAACTATTGCTGTTTTGACTTAGTAGTTTTACAAACCACAACAGTGTTGTAACAGCTGTCTTCTTTTGCTGGTTAACAGTTGTTTCATTAAGCAGGTTGAGAAATAATTCATCATTTCATAGCCTCGTAAAAATACAGTTTGGGGTGAGTGTTTGTGTCTAATCAAATTGCACAACGTGGTCAAGGGAAACCACAAGAAGTCCAGTTCTTCAAATTTTGAGAAAAAGGTCTGTGCCTATGATCCTGAATTTCAGCTATATATTGGGAAAAGGAAATCATAATTAAATCAGAAGCGATAGTTTCAATGAAAGTAGCAAATGAACAGTCTGATGTTTCATCTATTTGCCAAGATCTGTCACTTCTTTTCCAAAGGGAAGAAATTACCATAATGAGAGCCTTAGAGGCACAGGACTAACTATTGTTTATGAGAAACACAATATGGTCAGGAAAAACTAGTCCCTTTGATATGTGTATCATTGTGTTTCCTCTACGGATGACGTGTCTAGTGGATAAGATCTTTTAAAGATTGTCAAAGCAATCTTGTAACTTCATCATGTCAGTTCAATGGACATGTGTAAAATACATTTGATATAGTTCCTGCAATCAAAACGCGATCTACTGTGAACAATTGAATGGCAGCCCTGTTCAGAAGGAGAGCTTTGAAGAGTATTATGGTCACCCACTTTCTCTCCAAGCTGACTAACCTAGAGCACCCTCTCTATCCACCCTGTGCCTGTAGAGGAGATCCCTGAGAGCTTGAAATTGCCTTGCCCTGTGGTGTGTGGTTGTGTGGGGGGGATGTGGGTTGTGTAGGTGAAAGAACATGTACATCTGAAAGCATGCCATTTCTCTCCACCTACATGAGTTGATCTAATGAAATAAATCCTTTCTTCCTTTGAAATTTTGTTTGCCTATATGTACACCAGCTTGTTTGAATCAGTTTACATTAAGATTTATTCAGGTTACTATGATTCACTACTCCTTTGTTTAGAAAAATACTGTGTTACCTTTATGGATTGGGACCATGTTTTCATGAAGTGTAATGACTGTATTACCTAAAGGAACCTTGGCCTTTGATTTGGATCTCTTGCCATTGCTATATGAAAAATAATAACTGGCTCTTGGGGATTTGGTGAGATCAGTGTGTTTAGTCCCAGTTACTGGACAGATGAGGTACTAAACCTGTTTGACTACCCTGTGATAAGTTGGTGTTAGCAAGAGGATATACGTCATATAAATATTTATAGATAGAATTGCAAAGGTGTCAGTCAAGCCTACTTAGTAGGAAGCTTGAGAAGAAATCATTGTCAGAAGCACAGATTTTGGAAGCTGAGGGGAACTAGGACTCCAAGGACTACAAAGATGCCCATCTGTGTAACTTTGTGTGCTTGCCTACAGTGAGCCCATAAAATACACAACCAAATAGCAATTATGACTTCCATAACAGCTGTGCTCATTAAGAAGTATTGAAAAAAGCAATAAAAAAATTTATCAAGAGGGTGGGGAGGCACAGGTACTAAATCTTATACACAATTGTTTACTTCCATGTCTATGCATGCAGGAGTTTGCTTTTGTGGAGTTGTTTGTCTTGTTCTTTATGGCTACACAATTTTTTAAGCTGTACAATGAACTGTGTTGTTCAGATATTGTAGTCCTTTCTGTGAAGTAAGCTGTCATGGTTTTTTTAGTCTTGCTAATTCTTTATACGGTATTTTAGCAGTGAAGGTTTGTAATGTTTAGTGAGGTTAGGTTTGTGTCATTTTTTACATCTTTTTTGTTTCTGCATGTGTCATTTTGGGAAATAGAACATTGTTACTGAAATTATCTTGGCTATCAATCCTGAATATCTTTAAAAATCCAGACTGAAGAGTCCTATTGCTTCCATAGCCTGAAAACTTTGCTCTACAGGCTCAGCTTCAATTGCAACTACTACGAAAAGCTTCAGGAAGCTATTGGCTTCATCAGTAGGATATAAAGCATCTAAATTTCACAAAGCAGAGTTTAGGCTTCTGGCAAACTGATATTTTGAAGCAATTTCATTTGATAAAGCTCATTTTTGCAGGAAAATCTGTAGTATAACTGTTTAAGCTTACTTGGGAGGATCACTGTGTAAAGAATTTTCTGAGTATCAGGAGAGTAAAGATAATGTGTTTACAGGATCAAGCAGGAAATATATAGAGGCTGAAATAAATAATTTTTCAACAGAATAAATTGATATTGAGCTCTGCATTTCTGATCCATTTAATCAAATGCTAAATGCAACAAGAAACATGTAGCTAGAGCTCTGTCTTTTGTTGTGTGAATAGTCACTCCTTTGGTTTGTCACATCAGAATTAATTCAGTTGTTACACTCAGATATTACAAAAAAAAAAATAAATTTCTTAGATGTATTTTTTACTATGCTTGATCCTATTCTATTCATTACAGAAAAGATAAAGACCATTTCCTCAGATGTTTAATAAAATCCAGTCTTCAAAATCATTGCCCAACTAAGTGCAAACAAAATAAAAGTTAACAAGGCTTCAATTTTAGCTGTCAGTAAGTTTGACATCTTTCAATCTTTATGCTCATTTAGTATTTTCAAGAGCACAACTGCTACTTGAGGAAACATTAAGAATTTTTTTTAACATAATGTCCCATGGGTTAAATATTCAGCCTTGTTAGTTATCTTTTGAGTTCTTTGACTATGTCTGATAATCAGAGATGCAGTCAGGGACCTACCCAAGCACCATGCACTCTTCAGTACTGAATGATGCACTAAGAAAGGCTTTTTGAGTACCGGATCATGTAGGCTCTGCTCTAGTGAAAAGCAAGCTTATCCTAATTTTTCTAGTCAAACATAAGGTTGTATAATATTAAAGTGCCTGTATTAATGTCTCCAAGTACAATATTTGGTCATATTCAAATCAATACTTGGTATTACTTTGCAAATGCTGCTTTAATTGTTTAAATATGCTTAGCAATATACAATCGAGATGAAAGAGTTAGCACCTGTCTAAAGATAAATTTTCATTTTACAGTACCTCTATTGCTTGGACCTTGATATCATGAGTTAATAAACCATATACATGCAAAAACAGAACTTCATGTAACCTAATGTTTTGTTAAGGAAATTTACCTTCAATGTTATGTTTCATTTTTCACATTACAACACATTTTTATGATTTTTGATCACTAAAGAAATTCAGGTACTTCTTATGCATACCAAATAAAGAGATACCTTTTATTAATGAATAATACCATCTCTTCTGAAAGTATAGTAAGGCTGTTTCCCCAGTTGATACTCTACTTGCATATCAGCACTGGTATTTTTAATGCCGTGGGAATAAAAGGACAAAAATATATAATCAATTTACTTAAAAATCCAGTTCTATACATACATATGGAAGATACCATGATCAATTTAATTATAATTGTTGCCTCTGCATTTATATAAATTAATAATGAGGAAAAGAGAAAAATACAAACATTTCATGACAAATTGTAGTAGAGTCATCAGAAGGAAGAAGTGTCTATAGTTCAGACTAACCACAACTGATTTGCTAACTTGGCATTGCAAGAAATTAAGTATGATTACAATAATACAGAAGTCAGCTGCTTTTTATTTTTGTAGTACCACTGAAATAACCACAAAGGAAATTTAAATAGCTGCCTCTAAAACAGTTGCAAGTTTGTGCCGCAAATGAAAAGAAGCACAAGAAATTTAAATTACTTCTTTTTTTAAGTGGCCTTAAAGATTTTTTAGGAGAAAAACATGCAGGATATCATTGAAGATACAAATAAATAGCAGTCTATTAAGGATAGAAATTTATCAGACAGCAGAATGTTTCATTTGATCTGATGTCCATGGTAGTAAGTGAAAAACATTATCTTCTCACAAGAAGTCAGGGTTTAATTGAAGAAACTAAAGCTGACTTATTTAAGAAAGTGACACAATATAACTTAAATATTGAGTACAATTTTGTTTTGTGCAAAAATAATTTCAATCATGAAAAGCTTGTTTGTTTGTACAAGAAATGATAAAAGAGATCAAATGGTTGATGGCAAGGAGTAGTCTTCAGCCAGCACACTTGCTTCATAGTATGTTGAACGCTAGAAATTTCCCAGATCTTAGCTGAAGATGAGTCAAAAATTTTAAAAATGTGACTCTTTTTTGGCCAACTGGTTTTCTTTTGTTTGTTTATTCCTGGACTATTTTTAAAATATTTTGGGGAGAAAGTATATAAGTATATAAGCTAGAAAAACATGCTTAACAAAGACAGAAGGAGATGGGGAAAAAATAAGATATGATGTAAATAAGACACTTTCCAGGCACAGTTTTTAATTACTTTGTTTCCAGTAATGAATTGTCGTCCTATACTAATATAGTAAGGAGAACCATTAGATCTGTATATAAAAGCTTATATAAAAATCTTATATAAAAGTTATGTAGAACATATACAATGTGTTACAAATCAGTGTTTTGGGCTTAGGAATGTTAATTTAATTTCACACACTTTTCAGTTACAAGAGTCTAGAGCCTTACTGTTGAAATTTCTGTGTTACAGACAAATGAACTGCTGTCTTTTTTATCTCAGCTGTTTTGTTTGCTGATCACTGAATCCAGATATATTTGAGCCTTATATGACCCGAACAGAATAAAATCATTCATATTCATGAATGTAATGCCCTGTAGTTAGGAAACAGTAAGCAACTAATTCCGGCCCTCACTCCCAATGCTCTCTCCTGGTACATCACTTTTAAGGGCTGACTGAGATCTTATTTCCAGTTTTGTGCATTGCTATACGTAATGTTACAAGACTCTATTAACAATATTGTCATGAATAACAAAGTCCAAAAAACTTACCCAATTTGAAAATAGGTTCCCAGGATGTAAATTATGAAATGCTTGATATGTTCCAAATGGACATCACCACTCCTGAGCAGCTGGCTTTGATCTCCACTAACGTGCATTGAAAGATGATTAAAAATACATATATGCTTCCATAAGACATTGTGTATTTTCCAAAAGCTTCAGGAATGTCCGTGCGGGTGTTATGCATCTCATTAGATGAGGATATAGGCTGGTTCCCACTGATGCAAAGTGCAGGGTTTCCTCACTCTAAGCACTTACAGATGGGTCACAGACGTTCCTAGCCACATTCTTTCAGAGTAATAGCTGTCCTCCTTGATTTTACCTTCACCTTCCTCCCCCTTCTCGTACTTGTATCCTGGCCTCATTCAGTGACTGCAGACATCTAATCAGTAACCTAACACAAGCTAGAGCTCCATGTTCTGCCTTCACAGCTGGTCTCTGCTGTGATACAGACTTCTCAGGACTATTCTCTGTACTTGCCTGGTGGTTATAACTCAGTTCAGAACACATAAATAATGCTGTTTCTGCTGTACTTGGAAGTCACAAGGTTATCATTGTTCTCAGAGGATTTGTATAAATAACAAGTATGGGTTGATTACACTGAGTATCATCTGTTCTCCAGGAAATATGGAGATGATTGAAAAAGATAATAGTTTGTTTTCATTGAGATAAATACATAAAGAAATGTGTGATGGTGGAAATCTGGGGTCTGGTGTTTAGATTAACACAGTCTTAATCTGGTTTCTACTATCTAGACTAATTTTTGTAACCTTGTGTTGTCACTAACAGAAGTTCCTTAGCCCAAGGCAGTGTTACATTTAAAACTACAAAAGCAAAGTAAATTAACTGAAGCACTGTGGCTTTTTCTAAACTGTGGGGAAAAAAAAAAAAAAAAAAGTTATTGTGGTCCTCCATGGTAGAAAGACAGTGTAACAGCAGTCTCATGTAACTAGCTGGAAGGATTTGGGGAGATTTCTGAAGATAATTAGTTTAATTCTAACTATTATGATAAAATCCTTGTTGCCTTTGCAAATCCTAAGAAATGGGCTTTATTCAGGTGACCTACTTGAAGCTGGTGGGAACAGATTTACATCTGACAAGTCTTTGCACCATTTGAGCTGTCACTGGAGCCATGTCTTAGATGGGAGGAAATAAGTCGTATTTACATAATTTCAGTGCAGTTAGGATGTTATATAAATTTAATTGTTATCAAATTAGCAATTTATATTATAATTGTGTTGAATATAGCACAATCATTCTTGTATTCACAAATAAATCATATAAGTAAATAGACTTATAGTGTATGGTATGCTAAAGCCATATGTGTATATAAAATAATGAAATCAATTAACTGTTGCACAGGTGATCAAAAAGATAAAGATTGCAAACTGTGATAGCTAAGAGGAAAATCTTAGATAGTTGTATGATCATTATAGATTTACAGGAAGTGTAAAAACAGTCTGTTGATAACTTTTAGAAATTAGAACAATACAAAATAATACTGCCTTACTCTAAAATTTTTGTTATCATATGGGATATAGACCTTTATATGCCAAAGTGATCTACTCTGAGACAGATTCTTCTTCAACTTGATAGAACTGTCTTGGGCTTTTTTAAAAAATATTATATTTATTTTCAGGAGGGCTCAGTTTTGTTTGTTTGTTTGTTTTCACATAACACATGTAATCCATGGAGTTAGTAGTTTAAGTGGATTGGGACTCTGTCTGTGATTTGTCCAGAGTAAATCTCACTGAAATAATCTCATGTCTCACAACATGGGCACAAGGAAACAAACTTAATGCAGGGTGCTAGGTCTAAGAGAAAAAGATAACAAGGTTTTTTCCATGTTTTTATGACAACACAGATTTTTCATTATTTATTCAACTAGAATGAGTTTGTTTTTTCAGTTTAATGCTTAATTTGATGTGAATTGTTTTATTTTATTGAATCACTATGGATCACAAGAATCCCTATTTCAGTTTCCAAAGGCTTGAATAAAATGTTTTAATAGCATTTTTATTTTTTTATAACTGTAACGAAATATCACTTTTCTCCAGTTTTAGCTTAATATTCTTTTGGAAATATAGAACTAAGTTCACTAACCTGTCTTGTCTAACTCCTGTTTCACTTGTCTAGACCCAGGAATATCTTTGCCAGATGTGTGCAAATAAAGTAGTGTTTTTGTCTTTTGAAGGTAGTTAATAATAATCTATCACCAAATAAACTGGTAGACAGTCAGCATGGAAAGGGATCTAATTTCTTTTATTGGAAAGGAGAGGACAAAAAAAATGTTGGCAATGTGAAATCATCTTTGCGAGTGGTAAAAATAGTTTGTGAATAGCCTGAAAATGGGGCACTGTTAAATAGAAATTAGGAACTTTTTACAGGGACAGTTTAATTAGCTTTGCTACTTTGTGTTGCTTTCTGTGTACCTGTGAAATTTTAATCCAGCTTTTAAGTATCTGTTTCAGATTAGTACACCTCTTTCAAATTTTTGTTAGCTTTATGTATGGTGTCAAAGTTTTATTTGACTCCAGCTCCCTAAAAAACCACACAAAATGGTACTACTGGAAATCCTTTAATCATGATATCTTAGGTCATCTTTGAACATTGTTATTTTCAAGGAGCACACTTCACTTTTAATCCAGAGCTAGGTAAAGAAGAATCTGATTCATAACTTATAGAGGAAGGAGAATCAATAACATTAGAATTAATAAGATCTGTGTGTAGCTTAAATTATCTGTATCCTTGAAGACATTTTAGCAAGATATTATGATTCACCATTTCAGTTGTATGTTTTTAAGTAATTTAGAAAATCTTTTTTAACTGATTTAATAACAGAAGCTTCACTGAGTTCATTGCTTAATGTTATTAAAATCTTTATTATTTTTTCTTTTTTGTATTTTGTTGGTGTTAACTAACAAAAATTTCAACCTGTGTAATGAGTATTCAGAGACACCATCCAGAGAATCTTTTGAATGTGGAGAAAGAGCAATTTCATGTTACTATCTCTTTTTAGACTTTATTTTCTAACAGTTTATAAATGATCCTGGAACATCAGAAGTGGTTCTTATTGTCTTTATTTCTGAACTGCTTTTTTTTTAAGTAACAATTGGATTGAAGCGTAGGATAATGTGACAAGTGTAAGTTAGGCCTACAGCCTAGAGAAAACTCAGTAGATGGAAGGAAGAGACCCAATTTTCATCTATAAATAGTTTCAGAGTAACTGTGTAGATGAAGGAAGGAATTATTCCCAGTCTGGGAAGATATCAAGACAAAGAAGAATGGCCCGAAGCTATTAGAAGCAGTTTTTAACAATGGGCTACAATTGTCAACTGATGCAGATGGTAAATCCCTGCTGAAGTCAAACTGAGGAGCTCTTGGTCAGTAAAATCCTTGGAACCAGTCATTCCTAGTTTGCTTATTCTCTCAGTTTTGCTGAGGGGTCTTAGCTCTCTTATTCGAGTGAGTTTTTTCCTGGTTTAAATAAAATCAGCTGGATGGATAGCTGATGTCTTTCTCACACACTTCTTGCAGCCCACTGCCGTCCTCCTGCATTAGTCCTGGCAGACTCTAGTTTTTAGTCAGTTTTCCTTTGGTCACTTGTAACTACTAAGCCACTTCAGTCTGGCCCAGTTGACTACAGGCTTTAACTGACACCAGCAGAGCTTTCATCAGCAAGGTGGGAATGATCCTTGCTTCACTCAGGGAAATGAGAAAATCAGGTCAGAGTGAAGCAAATTAAACTTCAACTCAGATCTACAGGCCACTCACAGTTTTCTTACAGAGTATTGCTATTTTTATAAATTAAAGCCCTACCTGGGGAGAACTCCACAGGGGACAGTGTGCCTGGTCCACGTGCCAGGACTGAACTCAAAAGCAGCAGCCACAGGCATGTGCTGGACTATCTGCCACACTTGGCAGAGTTTGGATAAATAAGTGACTGCACATCGATTAGGGCAAGATAGAGCATTAACACCAACAGTGTTGACCCAAGGCAGGAACACACCTCCCCTCTCTTTTCACTCTCGACAGCTGTTGTCTTTCTGACATACACCGTGGTATCCTGGGTGGCTGGGGCAGGAGGTGTGGGGCCCTGGTGAAAGGGAAAAGCCATTGTGTAAGTTTGTGTAAGGTTCATGGAGAGCGGATCTGATGCTCACCTAGCTGGTCCCCGTGGTAGTAAAATCAATCCGAATGGAGAGAAACTCATTCTCAAATGAAAGATGTCATGCTATTCCTGCTTCACTGTCCAGCAGTATGGATTCGTGCTGAGAGAGAAAGTTGCCATCTCTTGAATTACCAAGACCTTTTGAAGTACCCCAGTCCTTTGTATAGGTCTCCCTCCTGTTCTAGTGTCAGCTGTGTTTACTCAGACAGACAGACAGATCACAGTTTTAACTGTTTGGGGTATGCATTATTTTGCAGAGATGCAGAAACATAAAGTGCAGGCATGGAAGAGAAAGCCAGCGCAGAAATGCATGAGGTTTGCAGGTAGATTACCAGAACACCAAAATAATGAGTGGCATGATGTGCACTAAAGAGCTATAGTTATGTGTGTTGTTTTATATTATTCTTTTGCTACATAAATGCAGTTTAATCAGTCAAATGGCATATGGTAAATAAAGGTAAGAGACAGAGTTTCTCCTGCCATCTGCTACTCCAGAGATGATTGCCAACATATTACAATTTCTTTTCTAAAACTCTCCTGCAGCTTTAAATCTGAGGCTTTCAATTTCTTGAAGACTTACACTCTGATTTGTAAGCCTGTAGGTTGTTTTTTATTTAAAAAATAGTTTTAAAGATTTATGGAATGATTGGGTGAAAAAGCTACAAGTTGTTTAGTTTTATTTTTTTTACTGTATTGAATCCTTCTATGCATTCAGCTATTTCATCTCATATGAATTTCACCTCTAAAACATCCATAGTTTTGTGTTCCCAAGTGTGGAAATACTAGGAGAAACAGAACCATTGTCATCTGTTCAACTACTCTTCTCAGAAACAAAATGAGTAAACCATAGTACTAAATTGGACCAAAATATCAGAGATATTGCTTTCATTTTAAAAGTCAGATAATCATTATAGAGTGTACTTTTGGTAGAATTAATTTAATGGATTATTTGTAAATCCTTTTGACCTCTATACAGTCCACTTTAAGGCTGTTGGATGAAGAAAATCAAAAATGAGATGTGGTTTTCAAAGGGTATTCTTGTATTTGCATTCTTCTAGTCATGTCAGGTGATTTCACACACTTCTAATTATTTTGGTTTTAAAGAAAATGTCTTAAACGTGTCATCCCAGCTGCACTCCTGCAGTGTCCTAAACATTGCTTGAGCTCTGGTTGTTGTGTTACTCTTCACCAGCTTATGTACTGTTTACAGGAGGAACATTTAATTTTGGTAAGAAATTTGGAGGACTGCATTGGTTTTTTGTTGCCTTTGGTAAACCACCTATGTTATGGAAGAAAGTGTATTTCTGTTAAGGCAAATAGATATTTTGACGACAATCAGAGTTTTGAAGCTAATTGTTTTGTTGGCTCTAACTTACCCGCTTTTCTACTTGCTCTTATTTTAAGGGGATGAAACTTAAATGGCAGCTTTTTTAGGACTGACATAATCCTTTCCTAATTTTCCAAGTCAAAAGAATAGTACTTGCAGGGAATAATTACCTGACTAACTATGATGTTAAAGTGAGGAAAAAGGTAACCTACAGTATTTTCCATATTTTGATCCCTTAGAGTGATGAGTAATTTTCTAGGAAAGAAACAGACCACCATAGTGAAAAGCATTTTCACTATAAAAATAGCATTTCTTGTAATAGTTATTCCAAGGGAGCCACATCCTAGCTTTGTACCAAACTATGCTTCCCAAAAAGAAAGAAAAACTGTCCGTAGGTTCCCTAGAAAATGCATTTTCAAGAGTTTTTCTGTTGGCTGTTGTTGAAAACTTGTTATGTGAACTTGTGAGACTTTGACACCAAAATGGTTTACACCAGCTCAGTGACAGCACCCTGATTGTGTGACAGTGCACCCCTGGAGCTGAGCCCAAGCCCAAATCCACAGCTATATGTGAAGCAAAGATTGCTGGATGCCAGGTGACAGTCATCATCTAAGAATGTGTAAAATTAAGGCACAGTTTGACAGCTTTTACCATTTCAGTAATATTTTTACTTTTTGTCATATAACAGTACCTCAGGACAAAACATAGTCATATTTAATACTTGTGCTAACAGAAAATGCCATGAAAACACAGCATTTTTCCTGATTCAGTTGGGTAGAGCCCAGTACAGCACCTCGTAAAATAAGAGGTTTGTTCCATGTCTCTTTGCCTTTCCCTCTCTCCCTCCCCCACTACACCCTTCTCTCCCTCTCTCTCTACTGTCCAATTATTTTTTTTCTCCCCTTAATTTCAGAGGGTTTTGAATACCCCTGTAAGGAGAAAAAATATGCTTCAAGGGAAGAGTCACGTAGGTCTCCAGAGCACAATAGGAACATAAAATCTGTCTCAGAGGCATAATTAGGTTTGCAATTAATTAATATTTGCAAACCACTTTGAGAATCTGGGTGCAAATTATTATTATTTTCATGATGTCACTGCTGAGACAGTTGAACAGGAAATAGAAACAAAAGGATAATCAGTACATTCATGAAGAGCTTCCACTGCCACATTAGGATCATTAACAATTGCTTCTTCTTGTGTATCATTATTATCCAATATTAGTTTTCCTAGTCTGGTAAAGGGAAAAGTACAAGAACTCAAAATTTATGAAATCTTATCAGCTGATGAGACAGAAAATACAATAAAAAGTGAGAAACAAATATTTTCTTTTCAATTATTTTGAATATCAGGAGGGGAAAGGGAAGAGCCATTTGTATGAGTTGTATGTAATTGCATATTATTATTATTATTGTTACTATTATTATTATTATTATTAGTTTACACCTGGTTAAATCTTAAGCGCTGTCCCCACACAATTTCCTAATTTTGTGAAACAATTTTGTTTTAATACATATGGGCATAAGGGATTTAGATAGTCCCCAGCTGATTTTCACTGTCTGATAATAATATATTGGACAAAATAACGTTGCTATTTGTGTGGGAGTTAATGCTTTTGAAAACAGTTAATACACTTAACTACAGTGTATTTAGGGTGGGCGTTCTGCTTATTTTTATTGCAAGCTTTAGAACTGTACAATTTTCCTGCAACGTGTTAACAATAATCCACTTCATGCTGGCACCTAAGTATTTATTGAGCATTACAGTTAAAAACTTATGGGGAAAAATGGATATTAAAAAAAAACCAATTGCATCTTGGTATGGCATGGTGTCCATAAAAGAAAACAGTGATGGGGAAGTTTGAGGCATTTGCTTTTAAGATTACCAAAGACTATTCCAAAAGAAGTATTACATACATATGGCATTTTTTTTGCATTTTCATATAATCATACAATATCATGAGTTGGAAAGTCCCCACAAGCATCATCGAGCACAACTCCTGGCCCTGCACAGGACATCCCCAAGAATCACACCACATGCCTGAGAGCATTGTTCAAATGTGCCTTGAACTCTGTCAGGCTTGGTGCTGTGACCACTTCCCTGGGGAGCCTGTTCCAGTGCCCAGCTACCCTCTGTGTGAAGAACCTTTTCCTAATACCCCACCTAAACCTCCCCTGACACAGCTGCATTCTGTTCATTCCGTCGGGTCCAGTCAGTGGTCACCAGAGAGAAGAGATTAGTGCCCCCCCTCCACTTCCCCTTGTGAGAAATCTGTAGATAGCTACAAGGTCTCCCCTCAGCCTCCTCTTCTCTAGGCTGAGCAAACCAAGTGAGCACATGAACTCACACTGTGCTGAGCCTCCCTGGAGTCCCTTGGAAGCTGGGTCCACCTGCTTGGAAATACAGAGGATGAAGGGTCATGGTGCCTACACCCCTTCCCCATCTCAGGTCCTGTGAGGGTGACAGCAATACTTGGTACCATGGAGAAGGAGAGATCTTCATGGACTACTTTGACTGTAGGTGTCTTTATGTAGTTATTGCACCTGCATGTGCCAGTGGGATTGGTCCTGACAAGTGATGGGATGAAGCTGGTTGCCAGTATCTTCATGCAAAGGGTTAATAATGGCCACAGCAATATCTAAAATGGCCAATTCAAGTAATTTTTGAAGAAAATGTCTTTTAAAGAAGCAAATACTCTTACAAGTTCAAGGAGGGAATGAATCCTTACAACTACATCTCATGTAGCTTCTGAATACAAAACTACACAGCTCTGCTGTGATATCAGAAGCATGCGCAGACAGTAGTGGGAAGCAGTGTCACACTTTAGGAGTGTCCTCCATACAGAGCCATCCAGTTTATGTAGCAGCCATTCATCCCATCCTACGAAAGATGCTCTACAAGAAGGCTGCAGTGCAAATGGGCAAGTCTGCATAAAATCACACAAGTATGGTAAGACAACAGGGAATTAAGGCTCAGAGGCAAACATCATACAAAACAACTAAACATGAGGAAGGTTAGGAAGGGCTTGTTTCATTTTGAATAACACTGTAGAGCCCAGATATGTGGAGGCAGGAATCCATCCAACTCCTGGGGTAGATCCACCTAAATGAAGAGTATAGAATAAGTAGGCTATATTTTAGCTGCACTTTCAGTAGCACAGGTCTGTAAAGGAGAACATCCTACAGCCATCTGCCATAATTTCGGCTTTCAAAATAACTGAATTCCCTAGGAAAGACATGCTAATTCATCTCTTTCAGTAGGTTGGAATTGACTGTGCAGTCTCTTCAGGTGCTGTTACTAGGCAGGGCTCTGATTTCATCTTAGCACAGTTAACGTTTACAGGGAGTACCAAAAGTCAGAATGTTCACCTAGGCTGCTTTATTTTGTGTGATGTAAAGAAATTTGGAGCCTTCATATAAAATGTCTCTTGGAAGGGGATTAAGTTACCATGCAACTTCTTGTTTTCATTTGAGTAAAGCAGGAAACCTGGCTTACACCTCTCACTCATTTTTTATGTGATAGAAAAAACTACTTTTTGTAATAATAGCACAGTTTTTTTGTCTCACAAATCTTTCCTTTATGCTTCACTTAGTTTTATTCAAATTAAGATACCTCTACAAGTAAGGCCCCAATAAATCTCAGTGCCCCCTACTTTCCATGGTTCCTAGAAAGATTTATAGTAGGTGTTCACAGTTAAACATCTGCATTGTCCTTCATTAAATTTTATTTAATGATTTATATGCATCAGTAGTCCCTTTGATACATGACAAAAGTTATTAATATCAGAAACCAGAAAAACTAAAAGCCTTTTTACCAATTCAAATGCTCCTAAAGAAAACCTTGGAGAGATAACTGCACAAACATGGAGAGAAATCCTTAACAAACACAGTATTACATTTCTTCCATATATATTCTCTTGGCTCTTTCAGTGTGTTAAATAACTTTTTGAAAAAAACCAGTATTTTCACTTGAAAATTGAGCAAGTTCTAGAGTCCCTGGTCCCCATATGTACATACATGGAGTGATTTATGCAACCTGAAGTCCAGCCTCTTAGTGTATTTCACTTTGAAATGAAGGCCCAAGTCTACAGTCCCATGAGCCCATCCCTTAAAACATCATGTTGTACAATAGCTGTTTAAAATATTCCTTGAACATGTCTGACATATTTAAACATACATTTCATCTTATCTGCCTTCAAAGAGCACTTAAGTAACACAATACATATAATCAAACATTTTTTTCTGGATGATTGATTATCATACACTGCAAGTGCAAGTTTCTTTTAATGTCATCTTTTTCCTGGTCCAAATTAGGGCATATATTAGAAAAGTATGGAAATGTATAGTGTTTATATGGTAATCATCTTTTGCTGTCAACTTCCAGACAAGAGAAATATTAGGTGCTGAATGATCTGCTGGCTCCATAATTAACACAGGATTGATCACTCTTTCTCCATCCCCTACGTTAATAGGCTACAGAGCTCAGCCTGATTATGTCTCACACACACATAACACCACAATTTCTACCCTCCCGCCAGATGCTATCCAATTTTCCATTTAACTGAGTATATTCCTGTAACACAGGGCAAAAGCAAGTCAGCTTCTCTTTCTGCAACTACTCTGGCTTCTCTAAAGAGCAAATTAATCCTGCTGGCAACTAGTCTGTGTGGCAGACCTGGTCCCCAGATTGTGACTGTCTTGAAAACGTAAGGACTACCTTAATAGTCTGCTGAAGAAAAACTTCATCCCAATTCTGTCTTCATCAAAACTGAGGTGAAGGCCTTCACGTGAGGGATGATGGCTTGGAAATAAAATCCAGGAGTGTTATTAGCTATTATTGTTGGGGATAGAGAGATCATCTGTATCTTCTTCTTAATAACTGTCACAGATCAAGCTCTGTGGTTTTTCTTTATGGCTCTTAGAAGAATTATAATTTTATCTTTTATAAAAATGTTTTATTGGTGAAGTGAAAAATTATGCAAAAATGGTTAGTAATGATTCAATCACAATTCATATTATTCACACTCATGCCATAATTGATGCTGATAAGAAAGCGGAAGCCTTTTGTTCAGTCCCTCAATGCTTAGAACAATGCAATCATGCATTTTTTTAAAAACTTTGTAAATTATCTATTTTCTGAAATTGCAAATGATCCATTTCTAAACATAAGCATTCAGTGTTGTAATCCCTTGATTTTATTTCAATGTGAACAATGTCGATCTCTTGCTCCAAGCACATAACTAAAGATTTTAAATTTTAACAATGAATATGTTCTATGTTTAATACTTGCAAAAATATTCAATTATATACAGTTATTTATTAAGTGGGGAGCTACTTGAATGTTACTGCTAAGCAGTAAATCCCTGGAATTCAAATAGTAGCGTGAAGAATCCCAAGAAACTGTTACATAGCAAGGGAATAAGAGTAGAAGAGTAATGGGCAATATAATCTAAAAAACAATAGACTTCAAATTTTAGTCCAATACTGTAATTTACCTTTTGCTGTAACTAAGTAAATTGCCTTCATTGCAGTACTGGCACAATTTAAGCAGAGAGGGGCCAGTGATCCCTTCCTCTCTCCCACCCCTGGGTTTTCCCCAGCATAATAGGATTGGAACATTCTGCTGGGAAGTGAGAAGTGTAGGTTTGAACCATGGCAGGCTAGAGAAGGAATTAAACAAGGAAATAATTCCACATTCTCTGTATTCTGACTCTCCAACAGTATTTAAGGAGCGGGCACCTATTGTGTTTTGGTTGTAAAAGGAGGAAGTGTGGGACCTGAACAAGTTAGGGTGGATTTGGGGCTTTGAAACCCTATCTGACATAAGCACTGCCTTGCGGGCCTTTAATAGAAAAAAAAAAGATACCTAACTTGCAAAAGGAGAAGAATTTGAGGCACACCCTTCCCTTAGTGTTTCTCTTGGCTAGTTTCAACAGCTCCCAGTTCAGCATTACTGTCTGCTCTGAATTCCTTTCTGAGGCATCCTATTCTCCCACAGGCACCTAACTCAGTCCTGAGAGGCTTGGTCTGGACTCCAGGCATTTAGGATAAGTAATGACCCTCAGGATTGCTGGACCCATATCCCTTCACACATATAATACCATCATCATGGCTAGGCTTGATGATTTGGGAAGGGCTCTACCCACATTTGCTACAAGCGCGCTGGTGGCTAAAAAGGCCAATACGAGATAGACATGTCCGGCTGCAAAAGGCACAGCAGAAAGACTCCTTAGGTGGTATATTCTGCAAGGCACGATTCTTTCTGCATTGTCTTTTCTCCTCAAGAGTGATCCTGCGTGCTTTCTCAAAAGCATCAGCAGTGTTATAGATGGTGTGTCTCCAGACCTCCTGATTGGAGGCCAGAGTAGACCAGTTATGTTGATCAATATGGCCAAGGCTGAGATGATGTTTCAGGGAGTCTTTGTATCTTCTCTTTGGGGCTCCTCTCTTGCGGCAGCCAGTGGCAAGTTCACTGTAGAGCAAGATCTTAGGGAGGCGGTCGGTGGTCCTTCATCCTTGAGACGTGCCCTGCCCAATACAGCTGTGTTCTCAGCAACATGGCCTCAATACTTGTGACTGCTGCTTGTTCTAGAACAGACGTATTAGTCATATAATCTGACCAGTGGATGTTTAGGATTGTACGGAGGCAGCGTTGTGGAAACGCTCTAGGAGTTGCAGGTGGTGATGGTAGATGACCCATGATTCGGATCCATGTGATACTCTCCTGCTGCTGCAGAAAAGATCCTTAGTCACCCAGTAATAAACTGGACCCAAGCTGTATACAGCACTGTTCTATCATAAGAAGAAAAACAAGCAAGAGAGTTGTTAGCACATCCATTAAAAATGCATATGGTGTTCAGTTAGATAGTAATGTAGACTTTGTAGATGTGTAGTGCAGTGTTAAAAATTTAAACAAAGTTACAGTAGTAACCTTAAAAGGGACATGATGTATGGATTGCAAACCATGGCCTGTGATTGATGGGAAAAAAATTTAGAGACTACTGCTTTCACAAAGAGACTTCATGGGAGAGAAGGAAAAAAAAGGAAGAATAGTACCAGATTGCTGTATGGTCTTGGTTCTCCTGTGTGGACTCTAACACTGAGCACTGAAAATGAAATAATTGTATGAAATGCTTCAATGTCCGAAAAACCAGAAGTAGTTGTAGTTGAAATGGCACATGATTTTACTGCCTGGTTTTATTATTTTTGTTACAGCATAAATTATGGCTGGTTGATTGGGTTTTGTGTTATTTACATTATAAAATATTATCACTTTAATTAAATCCATACATGTATTAAAAACAGTTGCCACCATGTAGTTCACTTAAGCTGATACAAAGGTTCCTTATATTTGTGTCTTTTTTTGCTTTAGCAAAGGAAATAACTACAGTGCTACAGTTATCAATAAAGCCTTATAGTTATATGGTCAATAAGGATTTTAGTACCAATGTCTTGGTACCAAAATAATGCACGTGTGAGTAAATTCATTACAGTTTATGGGTTTGGACCAGGCCAGACTCCCAGGCTTACAAATGATGCCACGAAACTTCCTCAAAAATACCACGCTCACATCCTAAGGTTTTTATACCAGTGATAGACCAAAGGTTGTTCTCTGCAGTACCAAAGATGTAGCCAGGTGTCCCAGGCTACTCATCTCCATACTTCACATGGTCCCATTCTTTCCTCAAGGTTGTGATCAGCCAGGCAGAGTGCACTGGAGCACAACTGAGATCAGCCTTTGGGCTGCTCCCCCTTGTTCCAGTACCTGCACTGAAATAACCTTCAGCTGTTCCCATCATGTTGGTGTTCAGCTCAAAATGCTCTTTTGCACCTGGCTCTGTATGAGAATGTTTGAGAAATGTAATTTTTCTGGCACTCAGTGTCTTGGTTCCTGCATATACCTCTTTTTATATCCATGTTATTGCTGAGAAAACCAAACATATTTGTCCCTTGCAGCTTAACCATGTACCTGGGAACCAAATAAATATACAGGCTGAGTCTCCTTAGATTCCTATCTTCGAGTTATTATTGTGTTCAGTGAATTTGTGATTTGATACACTGGTAGTTAAATGTAAAGACTGCTGACATTACTAGTAATTTACAGCCTCTGTGTTCAATCTGTCAAATGTTCTTTCAAAGATTAGACATGGTCTGTTAGTTACCTCAAACTTTTTAGGTTGCAAATTCAAGAAAAAGGAGCTGCTATTTTCCTTCAAACTCCTGTTTTTCCTTCCCAGCCTCTGATACTGTGAGATGTTACCTTCTACCCTTGTTAATGTGCTACTGTGAATTCAGGTAGCTGGAGGCATTTTAGAAGGTAATCTTAGAGCCATGTTTTCTGTCTTTTATGAAAAGTAATAATTGTCATATTTCTTGTGTCTCAATCATCTCTCAGGCTACATAGTGTGAATGGGAGCTCCACGGGCAAACTTAAAAAAATATTGCATTAGCAGGCCACAATCTTTGGATATCTATTTTTGCAGAGAGCTAATTTGGTGATCTGGTGTTTTGTTCATATGGACTAGGGCTTCCTTTGAAAATATACTGCATGAATAATTCTTTGCTTTTGAACAAAAAGGTCTTTCACTATAAATATAACAGCAAATGGTATTGTAAATACTAAAAGGTGCACCATAGTCTTATTCTGGCTTTTTAAAGTATTTGCAGTGATAACATTAAAAAATTAAAATAATATTTTTAAAAATATTTTTATATTAGGAGAGTGAATTACGGTTCTCAGATATATTTACACACACTAGCTGAAACAAAACTGGTTTTAAAGCTCCGTTTATTGATAGTTTAGGTAGCAGTACTGGTCTTTGTGGCACAGCTTGGTTGTTTTCTTTTACAGCCAAGAAAGCTAACCAGGTAAATTCATTTAATAAAAAGAGGAAAACTGTAGGTGGTATGTTAATTCAACTGCATTCACCTCAGCCCTGTTCTGGTACTCATGATGCAGAGAGGTTGCAGCCGGGGGGTCTTTCTTTTTTGATATCCTGACATTTTCCATGTTTTAGAGCATAGTGCAGGTCTTACAGTTAGACTTAATTCCAGGAAAGTTGGTTGTGGTCTGCCAGGTTACCAACCCAATTTATAGAAATGACTATCTGAGAAAAGCCATTCAAAGGCTCCTGAAAACCTTCCAGCTGCTGCCGAGTGCAGCAGTTAAAGAAAGAAAGAAAGAAGGAAGGAAGAAGAGGAGAAGGCAAAGCTGAGCTGGTTGCCTGGTTAGCAGCCTGGGGCTAACTTCCCCACCCAGCCACCAGCATCTGACCCAGTGTTGTGTCGGGGGGGGGGGGAAGTCACAAGCACCAGATGACAACTGACATCCAGCTGTAGTTGCCAGACAGCCAAGGTGGCTGTCACAGAGCAATCACCACTGGAATATCATCAATTTAGGGGTCATGGGAGCTGCAAGGGAAGTGTGATGTGTGGAGGGTTTGCTGTCTGTCTGTACCAGCATCTGTAACTCCCTAAGTCCCTGAGCCATAGGACAAGTGGCCGTGTGAGTTGTAGGAAGAACACAAATCTTGTGGAGGGAGTCAGCTAATTTCCTTCCAATTACTGAGTGGCCCGTGTGACTGTTCAGCGAGAGCACAAAATGTTATCTGTTTCATTTAGTGGAAATGGTCATTCATTAAAGTGTTAGAAACAATATGCTGGCAAGCATCTGTTAGGCCTTTCTACAAAGACTTTGTGCCTTCATTTTTCTCTTGAGCTAATATTTTTAAGAACTCTTAAAATAATAAAAATAAAATTAGTGTAGGGACAGTACTTAAACCAAGAGCCTCAGCTTGCTGAAGAGCACTGATCTATAAGGGAATAGGGACAGATAGGGATGGAAAATATTGTTCAGATTCATGTTTAATCAGACCAAGTGCTTTTAATTAGCTGGAGAAGAAGATTGTGAATATTTCTATTTAAGTGTTCCTGCTCAGAGAAACACTTTCATCATAAGAAAATGATCAGCTCGCTTGCCATAAATGAAGAACTCATTATTGGTGTCTTTTAGCATATGATGGCTTTTAACATTGCATATTCAATGTAATAACAAGGAAGATGAGGCATCTGATAACTTTAAGCTTTTTTTTTTTTCTGTATTTTTTGAAAGCTTGGGTAATAATTGAAGTATGATTAGAGAACTTTCCTAAGATCTGGATATATTTAATTGATTTAAGCATGACTACACAGAAGACTCATTTCAGTTTTTGGTGATTTTAAATCACATAAAGACATTGTTCTTACTCTGTTGTTTTTAAGCTGCTCATAAAAGAGTATTAGAAATGTAATCAACACAAGGATGAAGTATCATTGTGTTATTTACATCACTAAAAATTAAAATTAAGGATATTACTGAGGTATGTTTTGACATTCACTGAAATGCTACTTTACTTTCTACAACAGTTCTGTTGCAAAACGTTTTATAGATCTGCAAAGAAAATGCAGCTAATGTCACTAGGGACTCTTTTTTTTTAAGTTCTTGCCAGAATACGAGACTACACATTTATTGTTAAAACTGAATTTATGAGAAGTAAGCATTTTCAGAATTAAGTATGAGATTATCTAAATTATGTTTGTATTAAAACCAGTACTCTGTCAAAGATGCATAGAAGGGAAAAATGTTATGAGTTCTGTAATTGTAATACTGGGGATCCCTTGTAGGAATATTTACATTGTTACTTTTAGAATGTTTCCCTGGATATATTATTCTGTATGGATCAAAATCTCTTATTTTTTCTCATTAAATCAGGTATGTGATCCCTTTTACTTAATTAATTTGAGTCAAATAAATCCTTTCCTATCATTTCTTGGGGACTTAATATATTGACTTATGTATTTTCTGATAAATAAAAATACGTATTACAAAAGAGACATCAGCCAACCACATAAAATGCTCTAGTGATGACTGGCCATGGCCAGAGTCTGTCTCATGGTAAATGCAATGTCATTTACCTTTGTTTTGTTGCAGGACAAATTGTATTGAATAGCTTTACATTTTGTATGTGTGTACAGGTAGTATTTGTGGGAAGTAACTTAACCTTCTGTCTGTGTGAAGATGCTCTCCCCCACCAAAGATAGAAAAGGATCCTCTGACCAGTAAGCTTAAGGCTGAGGAAGTGGTTTCATGATGTATTTAAGCCTATTTAAATCCCTGGGGTCACTGAAGGAGTTTGTCCCTCACTCTGCTTTATCCTTCAGCCATTCATTGCTTCTTCCCCTCTCTGTGTCAGCACAGGGCTTGTCGGTTCAGGGAGCTGCTTTAGCTGAAAAAAAAAAAAAAAACTGGTTGGTTTTTTTTTTCTGTAGTCAGATTAATTTTCAGTCCAGCTGCACAGCTGCCTGAGCACTGATGCCAGCACAAACAAGAGAGCTGGAGCACACAATCATGGACAACAGGGAGGGCAGGACCGCTGCTCTCAGTAGCGGTAAATAAGGTGAAGTTATGCAGGAAACTGCAGCCCATGTGTGAGACAAAGTCTAAATATAATTACAGATTTATGTCTTTCAGGTCCTTGAACTTGTGAGTAATCCTAAGTGAGCAAAACTGGGTGAAATTTGCCAATTGTTCTTTTTTTTTATTTTAACTCAAAATATTTTTTGTTATAAACCAGGTTATTTTGCTGTAAATACATATGTATATATACTGATTTCTCTTTTTCTCTTAATGAATTAAGAGCTTGTTTTTCCCTGAAAGTGTATTAACTTGTTAATAGGAAAGGATTTCAGTTACTCATTCTTAAATATTTTTGTAAGTGATTGTTCTCCCTCTCCTCCCCCCCCTCCTAAAGAAGCTTTATATCTTCATGTTACAACTGGAAATGAGACATAATGAAATTAATTGACTCCTCTGCCCTGTTTCATGACCCAAGAGCCTATGACAGTCAGGAACTGAACCCAGATCTCTCAAATTTCAATACAAACTGGTATGAATACAACCTCAGACCATAAAGCCAGAACACATCCTTTGAACAGATTACCCTCAGCTTTTTTCAGAAACTGTCATGGAAACCTCTTGCAGCAAACTGACCAGGGTTCTCCCTCTTGCTTTATTTACGGCAGAGATAGATGTTCCTCCATTCAGCATTAACCCTGTTTGTTAGGCAGTGGTGCTTCTGGGCTCCAAACATGCTTCTCTTCAATTTGCCTCACTTGGGAGAATTACAGTCTCTATTAGAAAAATTAATTAACAATTTGAGAGGAAATTTCAAATGTAGATGTTACCCACAGTGAGGAGAACAAAATTAACTCATTTAATGTCAGACTTTCCATTAATTATATAATTAGCCTCCTGGCACTTGAGAAGAATTTAATATGAATATACATTTTACATCCAGAAAATTGTGTGACCTTTTCATGGGTGAAGTGGGGCCTTCTGCCTTTGTCTTTCCTCTTCTCCTTCTGGGTTGCATGTGAGCTGCAAGGTGCAGTATACTAGAGGCAAGAAGGACTATCTGAGAGTATTGCAATTACAAAAGATTAAAGGAAAAATAAAGCAACTGGAGAGATTAAGAGGGTCACTCAGGCAGGACTTGTGTCTGTTTAGCCTAGTGTGAGAAAATAAATAATTCTGTTCTTATTTACTGCAGTATTTTCTTCTGTTTCTTTCTTTCTCTCTCTTTCTTTTTTCCTCTGGTTTCTCTGAGGATAAAGTAGACTTGAGTTTTATAAGCCTTTAGGTGGGTAGCGGCTGTGCAGTGTATTCTGAGAAAAGACCCCCTCCTGTGGGCAGAATTATTTCTAAATATGTTTGAATCATGTTGACAATCATTACATGCATGTGTGGCCTGTATGAAGAACCACCTCTTGAGATTATCTTGAATATCATTAAAAGAGATACAGTGAACGAGGTAGCACAGGAATACTTTGCTTCTCTAAGAGATAGATGCCTATATTACACAAAATTGAGGTATATGCCCCCTCCCCCCATTTATGTGAATAGAGTGGATGTGCATAGTTGCCCATGTAATACTGGCTTTAGTTATTCAAATTGAGTCCTGACAATAGAGCTAATTACACCCTTTAACTCCGTTTTAAGCCCTGGGCTGTAACATTCGATACTGGAATTTAGTTCACTTTTACAATATAGGAATAGTCTAACATATAGCATCAGGGTATTTTGCTTTTTAAACATGCATTACTCTGGTCTGTGCAAAGCCTTTTAGCATCTAACTAATTAAGACATCGTAGAAGGTTGTCTTTTTTATCTTTAACTACACTACAGTTGAAGTCTGAGAAAAGATGGATATTTATCTGAAGTGTTTCAAAGCTTCAGCAGAATTCATACCCGACCTAGCATCCTTCTGGCCACGCTCTGCAAGGTATACTTCACAAACTGGGCTGAAGCAAACTCAAAAAGGGTTTCCTACGTTCATGCCGTCATTTCCAGAGTCAGAATAACAAATATTCATTTGTGTTAGTAATTAAGCAGTTATTAAAGAGCTTTCTTGAATCATGACCTAAAAGTCTAACTTGAGAAGTGCTGGGCAACCACACCTTGGTCTCAAAGGTATTTGTGAGGTCTTCACATAAAAATGTCTAATATAGTTACTCAAAACCCCAGGCCTTGTAAATGAAAGATTGGTTTGGTAGTTTGAGCCTGAACTCGCTTGTTAATGACAGCTCATATATTTGTCAACATTCTTCAGGCATATTTTTAGAAATCTGAAACATTTCCTTTTGCTAGTTGCTGTTGGTTTTACGGCAGCCAGGAATTCTGCAGCATGAAAAACACGTATTCTGTCTGACCTTGAGGTGTGTTTCATTTTTTTGAGAGGGAATTTTCCTCACCAGGATTTGCTGTTACTAATGGGGACATAGCGAAGTGTCATACAACTGTTCCAGTTCAACCAGATTGGACTCGCATAATGGTATTAAGTTTTTTTGCCCATGATTTCTCAGGAGTACATCAACATCTTATTTTGTTGTAATGGTGAAACCTATTGAATTACATGATGCTTGGGTCTGTTCCTGGAATTTCTTGACATGCAGAATTTCTGTATTCAAAATAAGTAGAATATTTGCACTGTTGAGCTAAAATACTTAGCAGAAGAGGTTTCAGTCTGAAATCAGTTGAAGGTACTCGTGATTTTTTCTGTCTTTTGGTTGGTTTATATTAAACTGCTGGAAACTTGAAATTTGTTTTCCTACTGCTTTTTCCTTGTGCATTCCAGAAGCCCTTCTCTCCTTGCAGCTCTTCTTTCTAAAGGTGTGTAAATTTGCACAACTTTCTTGTTTACCTCCTCTTCTTCATACTGTCCTCAGTTTTGACAGGCCCTTCTAAGAAGAGAAATGGTTGAGCTATACCCCCTCTACTGGCAAGCATTTTTGTGCTTTCAACTAAACAAAATACAAAACTGGATTTGGGAATAGCTTAATTTTTATTAGAATCAGTAGAAAGTTTTTTCCAGTCTTTGTAAAGCAGGATTGGGACAAAAAATAAACATTTTTATTCTTTAAAAGGAGAACATGAATCCAAGAATATGTTCCAAATATCATACAGTTTACCAGGAACCTGTACTACCAACTTACCTGTATTCAGTGGGTATAATATTGAGCCTATTGTTGGCATAATAGGCTTTGTAAGAAGAATTTGCCTTCTTTATTTTTTATTACTATAGCCCTATGTTTCGTGTACATCTTGTAACACAAAAGGAAGAGCTGAAGAACTCGTGCATACCTGAACTCTTTCCCCTTTTTCACATCTTTATTTTTCCCCTAGAACCAGGCAGAAAGTCCTGGGTAGAGCTAACTGCTCCAGTAACCTCTGAAGCATAAGGTTCTATCCATATGGATAGAATTTGAGTCCACAATTAGGTAGAATGAGGAAATGAGATGAATTTAAGTCATAGAATGGTACATAACCAAAGGTTTCTCATATCCAGTATTTCAGGAGTTTTGTGCTTCTTATTGCTAGACATCTCATAGACAGTGTCTGAGCACACAAATCAGTTTAGATCATCACGGAAAAAGAATTTTAATGTCTTTCTAGAACTTGGATTTCAGGGGATGGGTTTCCAGATTATACGCAGGAAATTCAGAGTTTGATGACTTGTGACACAGCAATTATTAATAGCATGAAATCATCAAGATTTAGAGTGTATTTCAATGTCAAACTATCACTTATTTTCTTTGATGCGCTTCATCAGTTTGAAGGTAAAGTCTGAGATCTTAGTTAAACATAATTGGAATATATAAACCATAATTCTATAAGAAGATAGTGGTTTGAAAGTAGAACATATTTGTAAATCAAGTGTTCCTTTCATAAAGTTAGGACTGTCACAGATATATACAAAAATCATGAAACTGCAAAGTCATCACTAATCAGCTTTAACAACTGTGTTTCCTGATTTGATACGGCTTTGTGGATATGTGACAAACTTACTATATTTCAGATGCAAGATTTTTCAGCTTTAAAGGTCAAATGTTTCAAATATATTGCATTCCTAATCAACATTGCATTTCATTTGCCAGCTGGAAATTTACTTTGACTTTGTATGTTAGAGAAGGGAAATGGCTGTGAGTTGTTTTTTGGCACACTACCATAGTTAGGAACAGTAAAAGTAAGGAAGAAGAATGAACTGAGTTACTTCTTGCTCCTCAAAATTATTAAGGACAAGAAGATTGTATTTGTCAACTCCTCTGTGTATGTGATAAATGATAAACACATTAAGTCAGCAAATACACACTTTCAGCAAATAGGTAATTCTAGCTGCTGATTCCTAGGTCATGCATTTACTTGTCAGCAAGCAGAAACCATTGAAGAAGTAATTTGAAATCTTAAATAAAAAACAGGTGCATCTTCTCTTACAGCCTTTTATTTTTGCTTAAAAGGGTAGCTGTCACAGCATGTGCTCAGTGGCCAGTCCTGCTCACTCCTGAGGTTGCAGTAATGTAGTAGAGCTAATTGACCATGCTGATATTTATTTAAAGAAAAACATCATGATGCAGAAAATCAACTTACCTGAAAAGGAGTCTGAGGTTACGTGTGTTCTGAAGAGGTGATGGATGTAGAAAGTACAAAATAGTTGTACTGATTTTAGAAACAATAAGTGGGAAAAGCTCTCTATCCATAGCCACAGGTCTGACATATTTGTTTCAGTATCAGTGGATGTGTATGATGGTCTTACATAAAACAGGAGACAGTATCATTGTATTTCTCAAAATGCCCATTCCCAATATGGGAGAGAGACTCCAGAGTTTTAAACCTTAGAATGAAAATTTCAGAAGAGTTTTCTTCAAGATAGGGAAGTTAACATAACTTTAAAAATAGTAAATTCTGTCTGCAGTCTAATCCAAGTATATAATCCATGCATAGACCTTGCCAGCATGAATACTTAGCTAAGAGTGAATGAATACGATAGTATAAAATCTCATTTAGCCTAATGAATAAACTCCATGTTTCCTATTCACATACTAAGTTATTCCTGATAAAGGTGAATGTGAATATGTACTACCAGATCAAACTCAGTCCGTCCTGTGTGTTTAGATATGTTGTTCTTTTTAGATGCTTCTGTGCCAGTACAGCACTATATTGCAACTTTTTGGTGGTGGTATCAGGACACTAAATGACTGGCAAGCTCAATGAAACCTCCAGGCCATAAACAAGGTGTCATCTCCTCATAAATTTTAATATGACATTGCTGACAATTTTTTAGAAGTCCTGCCTCACTATACTCTGGCACTGCTGTGTCCAAAACTGTGACCATAGTAAAGTTCAGTGGTCACCATCTTTGTCTATGTCAGACAATTAGACCAGAGTAAGCATGACACCACTGGGACATACCAGTGGCTTGAATGAAGCTTTTTCCTCTTGTCTTTGAGAAACTCCATAGCAATCACCCTCACGGTAGGTGTATTTGGTTCTGTAAGAACCCAGATAAATGGTACCAAGTGTCTGCTGAGCTGAATAGATCAGTACACAAGCCATTTCTTGCCAATTTATGAGGTCAGAAAAATCTTTTGCTTTCTACAGGTTGACAAAATGCAGACCCAGGGTATTTGCTGAGATATAAATAAGTGAGTTGACTGACTTTGATCAGCTTTGTCTGTTTCCTCATCTTGTAATGGAACATTTTCATTTTCTAACCTTGAATAATGTTTGGAAATGTAGAGCTTTTACCTGCCTCTTCTCATTCCCTTCCATTCTGTTGCCTTCTCTGAAGAGAGGAAGTTTTTTATGCAGTTTTCTCTGAGGGGAAAACCTCTTTTGCATTGAACTGAGGAGAAATTTTTTTTATTTCTTTTTTTTCTGGTAGTGTGTGTGTTTCTTTACATAGGATCGCATTCTGAAAATGCTGATCTTGGGACTGAGTTTTGTGTAATTATCTTTATTCAGCTATTTACGTTTTTACTCAATTGTGATCTTCCACAATCCACTTCTGTGATTTTAAAAAAATATTTCTGTAGCCTTTTGTTTTCCTAACGATCTTCCTGAGCCAAGTTTAATCCTTAAGTAAGCTAGTACAACTCTGAATTGTATCATGATAATGTTTGACTGGTTACTTTAATTTATGAGAGGTCTTTTACATGTGCATGTATTAGAAGTGGGGGTTTTTAGAAGCAGCTCTACTTGGTACTGACAAACTCCTGAAAGAGTATATTTTCTGATAAGAACACACTGGGGAACATAAAGAAAATTAGGTGTTTATTCTAGTGAAAATTAAATCATGAAAATATGTATATCCTCATAATGCACTTTGATTGTCCAATGTATTTTTTAATATAAAACAATGAGATAGAATCACAGAATGGTTTGGGTTGGAAGGGACCTTTAAACATCATCTAGTCCCGCTCAGGGTATGGACAGGGACATCTTTCATCAGATGAGGTTCCTCAAAGCCCCATCCAACCTGACACTGAACACTTCAGAGCATCCAGAACTTCTTTGGACAACTTATGCTGTTGTGTCAGTGCCCTCTTAAAAAGCATTCTTCCTTATATCCAATCTACAACTGCCCTCTTCCAGTTTAAAACTGTTACCTGTCAAGGAGCCTGTCAAGGTCCTTCTGGATGGCATCCCTTCCCTCAAGCATATCAACTGCACCACTCAGCTTGATGTCATCCACAGATTTGCTGAGAGTGCCCTCAGTTGCACTGTCTATGACATCAATGAAGATACCAAACAGTATTAGTCCCAGTATAGACCCTTGAGGGATAGGTACTGCCTAATTTAAGGAAGAAGAACAGTGTTTAAAAAGCCTTTTTAAAATATAAAGAATTAAAACTTTCTTCAGCAGTGACTTCACAGTTACTTTGAAGTGTATATTATAGCTACCAACAAAACTCACCTTATCAACACACAGCAATTTTCTGTGAGAGTATATTCCAACTCCTGAATGCAGCCAGTCAACTGGACTTCATCATTTCGGGTTACCTTTTCCCTAGAGCAGATTAAATTTGTGCAGAACCTTTGAAAGACAGCCTTGGTTATATTTTGGCATTGTCAGTCTGTCTACTTTGCAAGCCTCTGTGTATCCTACAAAAACTGTATGCAATTCCTCTTTGTTGACTGAACCTCTCTACCATACCCTCATGCAGAATAAATGTTAAAAGTGAAAACATGGTTCTTTAACTGTCAGGTATCTTCTGCTATTCAAATGAAGACTTTTCCTCTAATTCATGTGAAGTTACTCTTAATTTATGTTTTATATTGCCATCTGTTCTGATGCAAATGTGGTGATTTTAAGTATGTGGGTGGTTTACGTTTCTTTCTTGCTCTGGTTACATTTATGTGGTTACAGAAGATAAGCGTGGTCCCTGTGATAATGAATGTATTATTCTAAGCTCTGTTTTTAAGAGCATCAGTTTTCCTGTCTTTTAATACAGGGACAGAAAATCACAGAGCAGCAGAATCCTCATATGAAAGATGTTAGATGTTATATTATTCATCAAGGGAAAATTACCAATTAAAGTGTATTACAAATGGTTCCACTCTAAATAGTGCTTATTCTACCCATTGACAAAGATTTTACTTGCCCACTTAAGAATAAATAGATTCCTTATAAACAGTGAATCTGAATATATACCGAAGTGTTCTACTCGTTGGAGGTACCACAATCAGTTTTCTCATTTTCCTCTCCCTGCAGGATATATTGCAATGAACCTGAGCCTACTTTTGTAGTTAAAAAGAGTCAATTCGGACAGACAACCATTAGCACTCAAAGGTGTTATGGTGAGGAGGTTGGATCTCTTTACCTCAAGCTCTAAAACCTGTTCCCACTGTCATGTGATGCAGCAGGTGCAGATGTTCAACACAAGACATTCTGGTTTTGAACTTCTGCTGAACAGATGAAAATCTGATAATAACATTTCTCTGAGTTGATAACAAGTCTTGTATTCTGAGCCTGCTGTAGGTATTTATTGCATGCTCAACCACAAGAAGCAACAATACCCCCTGAAAATTCCAAATGAAACTCTTAGGGCTTGTTCTGAAGTATTCCATCCTTGGATAACTGAGAAGTAAAGAGGCCTTCCTTATTAGTGCCTGCTGGTAGTGTACTGGCTGAAAGATAACGCTATAAAAGAAATTCATTCCAATTCCTAGAATGTAACTTTTCACTTTGCTGTCAAAAACATCACGTTGCTGCTTGGAAGCGTGGGTCCTGAGCAGCTTGTGTCCTTAAGTAACTTTGTGCACACAAAACATTGTTGTTCACCTCCATATGTATTTTTAGTACTAAGTCCTAACATTTGGTAAGACCTGAAAGATAATTAATGACTCCTCTTTATAGTCCTGTGGATATTTTTATTGGCGTCATCTGGTAAAAAGTATTTGCAGCAACATGTTATTAAGTTTTAAATACTGTAGAGCAGTGACTGCCAGCTGTGCTACGTGTGGCTGTAGAGAAATAACTTCACAGAACTATTCCCTCACACCTTGAGTCCAGGTTTTCTTCCTTATGTGGGAAGTCCACAGCACAGGACAAGGCATTCCTCCAAATCTTTCTCTTTTTACTTCTATATGCCTGTATAATTAATGTTATTGAATGAATGAAGAATGTCTAAAGTGTGGGTTGTCAAAGGGTTTGAAAATCTATTCAGCAAGGGAACGGCTGCCCACCCCCACTCCTCGATCAGGAGTTTCTGATTCTGGGTCTATCTCTGATGAGGAGGACTGGTGTGAAGTATTTTAATGGAACAAAGTATTTTGTTTAAAATACTAAAAAAAATAATTTTGAATGTGTATTTGAATATGCATTTTTTGGATGCTAACTTTTTGGCATCTGTGGTGGCTAGCGTAACAGGACCTCCCGTGAAAAAATAATACCAGTGGGCATGTAAACACATTTTCTGAGATTTGGGAGAAATTATAAACCACAGAGCAAGAATATTATGGTGAGTTTCACTGCAACTGCCTGAACATGGAGTAAAAAGTATTAAGCCACTTCTGCTCATGATGTGATTATAGGGGTAATAAGTTAAAATGTCAGTCGGAGCCCCAAACCACTTGAATTTTATTTGATTCATTAGTAGTGTATTAAACTGAGAAATGTATTTTGGTATTGAAATGTACACTAGGTAGCAATAACAAGTATGCCGATGTCATATGTAATGAATAACTATAATGTTTCATAGCTGACAAGTGAAAAATACTTGAGGCTATTATAGGAAAACAGACATGAAACGGGATGAAAAGAAGTGTCTGATTTTTTGGAGGTATGTCAATATACAAATTTAAAATAACATTGTTGGAGAATCCTAATTTCCCTAAATTATTAAACAAAAATTTAAATTGTATTTGTGGCACTGCCATCTAATTTAGATAAAATCTCTCCTGTCATTTTTCTTTAAATAAATGAAAGATCAGCCACCTAATTTAGATAAAATCTCTCCTGTCATTTTTCTTTAAATAAATGAAAGATCAGACATTAAATTATTTATACAATAAAGTGTATGGATGTTTTAGATAAATTCTCCAAAGCTTGCAAAGTGAGAAAAAGTTGATATTTGCATTTATGAAGTAAAATGTATTTATGAAGTTACAGTAAGGAATGAAATAAGGCAGCAGTCTCAACACAAGAGTAGTAGCTGTTGCTAATACTGCTTTATTTATGAAAAATAAAATTATTTTTAAACCACTTTTACTACCCACTGTTTATGCTGGTTTGTTTACCACAAAAACCTCTAGACAATGGCAGAGAGATTTTGAAGGACATGCTGTGTGAGTAAATATTATGATTCTGTATTTAAACACAGTATTTACAGGGAGGCAGCTGGCTGCTCACATTCACGAACACCTCTTACTCACACAGTCGTGATTTTGAAGATAAATTTGCTTTGCTTGTCAGTTTGCCAGAACCTCAGTTTCCTGATTTTCAACAAAAAGGGTATTTCTTTGCTCCGGATTTTTTCAGTGGGATAGGCTGAGGGGCAGGGGTGGGTTTCTGAAAGGCAGTATGACTTCTAGACATTTTTTCTGTTTGTGTAATTTCTACTGTGATGGTGCAGCAAGCTGGAGCGTGGGATTGGAATACCCTTAGAAGTTAAAAAAAAGGAGAAAGAAAAAAGCTCACTACAATAAAGAACAGAAGCTTAACTTTGAAAGCAGACTGATTATCTTTCCTTCAGTTTACTAATTCATTTTCTCCTGTCTAATGCTACTCAGTTTGACCTTTTGCCTCTACAAAGCATTAATGTAAAAGTGTTTTAACTTCTTTTTTACATTTGAGTCCTGAACCCAACAATAATCCCTATTAGTGATAAAATAACTTGAGAATAGGTGTAAAAATGCAAATGAAAATAGAAATATTCTTTAAATAGGAAATACTAGCTTATGAAGGAAAATATACCAAAACTGTAATACATCTAGTTTTGTCAAGCAAGTTAATAGACTTCCCAAATTACTGTGTTCTCTTATTTCACACAGGAACAGACATTTCAGTTCCAAATGTTAGAGAAATTGTATTTAAATTGTTCTGCACAAACTCAGACTCCCTCAGAAGTGATAGGTGTGGAAGTCAACCAACAAGTTTGGTTCATATTTTTGTGTGGTTCTGAAATATTGCTGTAACAGAAAAACCTTGATCAAAGCTTGGTGGTTTCAGGGACCACACCACCATATGCTGCTTTTGGATTTTGAAGGTTGGGGGGGGGGGTTGATCGTCCAAGGTTACAGTTTTGAAATATTTTTCCTAACACGATAAACTGAAAACATTTTCAAGGAGGTCAGTTACACACACAAGACTTTTTATAACAAGACTCACTAAAAATAGGTGATTTTAAAATTGCAGGCACAACACCATGTGCATTTCATGTGCTTACAAGTGGTTCCTAAGTGCTCTCTTTTGTGCGTTTCAATGTACTGAAGTCAGTGAGAGTTTTGTCCCTGGCAACATTGAACCCCAGATCAACTCCTGAGTGCACAGCACTGAACCTTGTTTCCCAGGGAGGTTGTGTGTCACCCGCAGCTTCTCTGCGTTGGGGTCAAATACACCTAGTTTGGTAAAGAAACATCTAAATCAATTCAGTATCATTAGGAAAAGCTAAATAACGTGTTCCATAAGGGAAAGAGTGGTTCTGTATTAAACACTGCTGAGTCAACTACTTTGTTGTGTACATCGTGTCTCGAGGTTATTCAAGATCAGCTGTGAGCCCTGTGGTATCTGTTACACAAGAGTGTGTCTTGATATGAGTTAAAATCTACAGGAAATTTTTGTATTCTGACATTTTCCCTGTCACATTTACCACGTTTTATAGGGATGTTTGTTTTTGTACCTGAGTGCCTTCAGGTGGGGGGAGGGGTGCTCTCCAGAGCACAGCTCCAGTCCTCCATATGCTATACATTTAGCTTTAAATACAGCATTTTTGTATTTTGAAGTAACCGCACTTACTTGATAGTGTTGCCTGGGGGAGAAAGAAATGCTTTCATTCAAAGATTGTCACAGGCAGTGGAGTGATAGCTGAAAGTAGCTGGCCTTAATAAGCAAAGTTCCTGGAGGTGTTTACATGTTTATAGAGCTGCAAAATAGCCTTTCTTCAGTCCTGAGGTTTTTTTCCCTTTCTCCCAGTTCTGTGTTTCAAGTTAATATCTATATTGTTATATATGAGCTTCTGTTTAGAAAAAGATTGGGAATAAAGACTAAATCCCATTTGCATTACTCATGTGGGTAGCTCAGTTGCTTTCAGTGCATCTACTTGAACAAGTAAAATAAAAACAGATTTAATTCCAAATCCTTTTACTGACCAGCAGGGAGAAGTACTCATTGACCATAATAATATCTTGGCTGAGTACTAGATGTCATCTATAAATGATACACATTTTTTAGTCATTAAGTCACATTAAGCAGTACTAAGTTTTGCCCTCAGCATAAGTAGTCTCTTGCAATTGCATCTGTCTCTTCAGTATGCAGAGAACATGAAAGGAAGATTGTGTTTTACCCTATTATCTAAGAAATTGCGAAGCTATGAAAAACAGATTACTATTAATAAACAAAATTTTCTTCAAAAGGCTATGCATACAGTTGTGAGGAAACAGCTGCTCTCCCTTCCAGAATATACAATTGGCAAGTACATTAATTTTAAAAAAGATTATTTTGAAGGCATCAAAAGTAAAAGTGCAGAAACTGTGACGAGAATACATATGCGCACTGTTGTGATTCAGTATGATCTGACAGAGGAAAGCTTCTTCCTCTTAATACATAAAGTGGTTTTAAGTCTTTCTCAGGCAGCTAGGTTTCTACTAAGTTATCACAGGTACAGTACAGGTGAGCCACTGCTGACTTTGATCATATCCAAGTTATTTAAACAGTAATAGTCTTGAAATGTCTCCAGCACACCTTCCCTTTGCCTTAGAAAAAGAAAGAGTGGGACATTTTTCTGTTAAAACTGTTACACCAGGTATAGTGTTTGTGAAGAGTACTAACTGATAGTTAGTTACAGCGATTAGTATGGATACAACCCTAATTAACGTGTGAATAACCACTAAAGACAGGCAGCTGCCTGACACGTGTTCCCATGGCATCTCAGGGCCTCAACCGAGACCTAGCACAATGCAGCCAAAGAGTATTTCCTCCTTCATCCGTTGCCAGCAAGGCTGTAATCATCAGTGATATTCTTACGACTTGCACATTTGTCTGCTAAGAGATGGATTTGTAAAAAACCTGTTTATTAGATGCAGACCACCAAAGACTCTCCAAGTACGAACAATTTGGATGGAAGCCATCTAGGCTAGGGCTGAAACAGAGACTACAAGATGAACACCTCTGTAGCTGATAGCCATTTGCTCCAGCTGTTTGCGTTGAATAAACAAGATTTAAGCAAGCATGATTAGGATAATAAAGATAATCAGTAGTGCATTATAAAGATAAGTAATATAACTCTACTGTTCATAGGTTAAGCTACATGTTAATTTTTCATTGTGAATTTCAGCATGACTAGTGTAGTGTTCTGGGGTTCTCCTCATGGTGGTAGCTCTGTCTCAAAGACCAGTTGTTTGTCACTTGGTGCAGACTACCAGTAATATTATGAGTAAATAAACAATGATGAGAGAAGGTATCACTGGCAGGTGAACTAAAGAGATGAGATGGAACTGAAAATGGGAGAGAAATGAACACAAATGTAATTTTTATCATGCAAAAAACACCTGTATGACTAAGGATTCCAAGATGTTGTTGCCAAGGAAATTATAATGGCAATTTCAACTGTTGTTGGTATTTTATCTTTATGTAGGGAACATATGCGGTGGTTATAAAAAACCCCAAGGTCTTACATATGTGAAGTTTAATTCCTCTATGACAGAGTCACTGATTATGACTTACAGATTAGAATACTGATTCTCTCTTACTGATTAGAAATGTTGATTCTTTATTAGACAAGGCATCGTTTCTAGAGTAGATTATGTGTAATGTCTACAGCGGTGAAAGCGTTACCTGAAACTTTAAGAGGAATTTTACGGAGACCCACATTCCTCAGCTCCAGCTCTAAGGTGAAGACTGCTTTCGCCAGCAGGTACCTACACACAAGCTGTTTGCCTTCCTATCCTGAGAACAAAGGCAGAGGACTTCTCCTACGAGCCATCCCCTTTCATTATGGCTTTTATATGGCAAACAAGCATCCTTTTCTTAGACCAGTTTTGCCATCAACTTTCCCAGGACCACTTTTCATCTTTCAATCCTAATGCTTCTGAATACAGGAAGGGATAAAACGAAGCCATTTATAGGGAATAGTTTTCTAATCAGAAGTTCTGATCCAGGGAGCACCGTGGAGGTGTGTGGGTATGTGTACTGAGAACAATGTAGCCTCAGTTGTCCCAAATAAGGTGAAAAACACATTGGAACAATCCTGTTCTTATAGTGAAGTCTGTGGCATAACCATTTTCTGGACCTGTGGTAGCAAGTTCATTTGTTAATTCCAGGTTTGATTTTGAGAGGATTCCAGCCACCTCAGAACAGAAAGCTCATTCCTACATAAGCCCCTTCCTAACCTTAGCCCCAGAGACTCTCCCAAAAGATCCTTGGAGAAAATTATGCTGATAGAAAAACAATAAATTCCTTTATATTTTATTTTCTGTTTACCTCGTCATGTATCCAGATAAATCCCATTAAAGACATTAAAAAGTCTTAACAATGTTCTGCTGAATTAGAAAGAAGCTGTGTTATTGGATCCCAGTCTCACATAAACACTATACAAGAATCTACCATGTCCCCATTCATTTTGACTAGTCAGTCAGGTGGTATAAAGAGTTCAATCCACAGACACTGCAAAGAAAATTGCATGTAAATGGTGGCTTCTTCTGACAAGTCAGAGCGTGGGCTGCAGTGGGACAATCAATGTCAACCAAGAGTCGAGACATTTTAAGGTTTCTTTCACTTTGGAGCTATGGTTGGTCTCTGTATTTCATTTCAAATGAAGAAAAAAAGTGGTGAAAATGTGTCCATTTGCCAGCAATTTCCAAGTGTGTTTTCTTCTGTTTACCAGAGATCTGGAGAAATAAGGCAGCCTCTTAACTAAATTGACTAAATAAAAGGAATCTGCTTTTGAAGTATATGGATTTCAGAATCAAATTTCCTTTTTCTGTGCCTGTTAGCTTTATAGGCTTGTTTACTCAGGAGGAAATGACTTGTTTTATAATGTGTTTAACATCATGTTGGTTAATCTGTGCCATAATATAGAATTATTTCCTTGTGTAAGCAAGCATTTCACGTGTAGGCATGTGTGAATCTCCCACTGAAATGGGGGGGCTGTATTTAAGCCTGTTCTTATGTTTACAAGATGGACACGAGCAGACTTGTTGGTTACACAGCTGTATTGTATGTTTGAGATAAACTGTAAATACTAACTTCTTTAAATTTGCTTCTCATTGCTTTGTCTTATTAACATTTTGGGACAGTTTTAGAAGCGCTTTATGTGTAAAAATTAAAGTCTCTAGAATGTCACAAAAGGAAATCTCAGAATCAGGCCCCTTCTGAAAAAAAAGCCAGAAAATTATCTTGTTCCATAAGGTTTCAAAATTTCTAGGCTCTTATTTAGACAATTGCCTATAGACAGGACTGTTAAAGATTACAGTCTTGAACAAATTAAACTTCTTTAGAGGCCGTTGGATAAATTATTTCCAAGTAGGGGAAAGATTCAATGGCTAGTGGTTATAGAGAAAACCAGCTTTCTGAGGAACTACTGCCTTGCTTGCTGCATTCGTAATAATCAGAAAATATGGGTATATGTATATTAGAAATAATGCTGTATAAATCCTTATCAATTACTGAAATGACTGATTACAGCAGAATATCTTTACACTAATATTTTTTAAAGTGAGATACTGTAGAGGTCTTTTTTGGATGAGACTTAAAAAAATTTCTTACATGAAATCGGCAGTCCATCATCTCAAAGTGAAAGAGACATTAGTTGAAGTTCAGTTGATCCATTCATCACTAATACAGTGCGTGTGACTTTTTGGTCATTTTTCATCATTTCTGATAAAGAGCAAAAATTTGCTATAATTTTTTTATAAGTGATCAAATCAACATATCAAATGCATTTGAAATCCAAAGCTTTCAGTATATTCCACCCATTCATGTCTTTCTATTATGTTTGAGCTGGTCTGCTTTAGTCCTGTCTACCTCTCTGTCCTGCATTGCATCTAAGGTTTCCACAGAAACTAAAAAGTCAGTGCTGTTTTAAAGAATGCTTTCTTCCCTACTACACCTCTTAAATCTTCTAGCTGCTCTGGGGTTTTTGTGTTATCTGTCTGCACTTAGTCACCTTATCCCTTTAAATTAGATTTAAAATTTAAAAACACAGTGCCTGGTGGTGCCATCCCACTGTTCCATGTCATGTATTACATTTAACTTAGAGAAGAGATAATGGTGAATTATAGCTGTTTGTGGGTAAAGGGAAGTGTTGTGAAATTAAAAGTAGTTACATTTTGAAAAATAAATTACAATCCTGGGAAAGAAAAAAACTCAAGGAAAAGCAAATAAGGAGTAATATGGAAATAATATCACTTGGCAAGTTGCAAGGTTGGAGGTCATGTTAGAAGGTCCCAGGACAGAACCTGTCCATTCTTCTGTAGTGTCTTCCATTCCTTGTTACTTGTGTTTTTCTCTTTTGCTAACATAGGGCTACAAATCATGCTTGATATAATTTCCCATAGAGGCTAATCAGGCTGAAAAATATTTTATCTTTTTTAAACTATACAGTCCTTTTTGGTGTTTTAAAAGAGCTGGAACTTCAGTTACTGTTATTACTCTAAAAGAAAAAGAAACAAAAGATGTAGCAAAAGGGAATTGAGCCTGTAGATGTGTAATAGGAGGCAAGCAATTGTTTCCTACTCTGAGCAAGGCAAGTCTTCTGTGAAGGGTTTTATGTAATTTTGTTCAGCTGAACAAAGTGGAGAATACTTAACAAAATTGCCATTTTTAAAATCTCATTGTGAATACTCAGCATGCTGTGATCATACACTGTGTAATGGTGTTTGCAATGAATAAATTGCTGTAGATACTATAATATAAATAACTATTTTGTGCATTAAAAAGCAGTTCTCTTCATGATGATTTCTATCTCAGGAATGCTCTGAAGACAGGACTTTGGAGGATAAAAGCATCAGATTACTCTTGAATAATACCAGTCTACTAAAGCACTAGGATACTTTTAATAATTTTTAGCAGTATTATTTAGAAGTGAATAACAAAATCAACTGATACTCACTTTAGTCTCAGTCTGTTTGTTATTAATGCTGTGGCCCAAACTTATTAATTTTAAACACAACATGGTTTCAGCAGCTTCAGCCAGTAATTTTTAATGGTTCCAGTGACAGGAGGGAAGAGAAAGTTTATCTCTATAAAAAAGGATTTGCCTCGTACAGATTTCCGGCACACTGACCTGGTGTGCTGAGGGTTTGTTTCAAGAAAGAAAGAGGCAGGAAGCCCTGAAGTTAAACAGCTTATCGCTTTGGATAATAAATGGACCTCTAGAAATATCTTGCTAAAACTAGAGAAAATTCACAATTAAAAAGTGCTATAACGTACTGAATTCCATTGCTCTCAATAAGCATAAGAAGCAATATCTAGCATTATCTCATAATACATTACTACTCCTTTGGCAGCTCATTGGGATCAGTTTTCCTAGATGTTCTTCCAGTCATGTATACCACAAACATATTGATTCCAAAGTGTAGATGAAAATGGTAACTGGCTTCAATAAAAAGCAGGATATAACCACTTGGAAGGAACTGTAGATGTCTTAATATCCTCCTTCCCTTATTGCTTGCCTAAAAGTACTTTTTTTTAAAGAAGTATCCTATGGAAAGGTGGTCTCAATCAGAAAATGGGAGGAACTGGAAGAAAGTCCGATCCAATTTTTTCAATTGAATTCTCTCGCTGTAATGGAAACTTAGTGATGTGAGGGATTTGTCTGATGTGTCTCTCTCTGCCAAAGCCTTTCTGAGTGACAAGTGGCCCAGTCACTTCAATCTCAGTTTCTGTTATGAATAATTAAATCAAAGGAAAGATACCTACTCAAAAATCATGCTTACCTCATCTAATTATGTTGATATTCCAACATGCGTAAGACGTAAATTCCCATTTATGTTATAGGGTGACCAAAAATACTGGATCTAGCATAGACCCAAATTCAAGTGTTAGGTCATGGAAAGACAAGCTTTTTCATCATTTATTGAGTCTATTTAAAGTAAAATTAAGAACTCTTTTAAAATGTAAATATATATTGTTAATTTACTTAACGTGATTCAGATCTCCTGGGCCTCAAATTTAATGCTGAAAAATTTCTGGTTTTTTCTAATTATAACTAGTAAGAACCATGAGCACCTTCCAGCATTTTAATAATGGCACTACTCTGCACCATCTAGATGAAGTAGCTGAGATGGCAATACCTTTTTTTAAAAATAAAAAAGGAAGATTTTGGGAGGTTTTCAGCAGATTTTTAGGAAAAAAATGAAATGAAGATAAGATTATGCATTCCAAAAGTACAAATTTGGGGAGGGTTTATTTCTTGAGGAGAGTTTAAGTCATCAATGTTATAGCCAAAGTAAGCACTTATCTCTAATTCTGAAAGGTTTTGTTTCTTTAATTGTACTTTGATACTTGGAGACTAGCCTGCTAATTTTATTCATAGTGGAGGTGTTATTAACCAATACAACAGTGCCCACTGCCACAGGCAGTCTCAGTGCTTGCTGTTGTCTCTTTGTTTTTGTTTTGTAGAAGTGTATTCTTTTGGCTGCTGTGGCAACTGTTTATTACGTACAATTACAAAAGTACCTCCTGATATCACTGTAGCATCTGGGTTGGCAGCTGTGACTCCTTTTCCCTTCCCTATGCCACTGTTGCTGCAGCAGTCGCTCTGCTTACTCTTCCTTTTCTACATCTCAGAAGAAGGGCAACAGGGAAGGAAGGAAACAAAATTACTGTACTGTAATGAAATCCCCCTGTACCACTTTTCACTCCATCTTTATTTCTGAAGAAAGATGAAAAATAGCAGGATGTGTTGATGGCTGTTGATGAGAGAAAAAGAGGGGAGATGTTAGGAGGAGTGGGATCTGCATGTACCTGAAGTGAGGAAGGATCCACTATGATGGAGCAATGAATTGTCACCAAACACAGAGGGGGTGGGAGAGAAACCACCCTAAAGTAGAATTAGAAAATACATATTCTACAAAGAATAATTGTCAGTAACAAGGGAGTAATAAAGACTGAGAGGTGGGCTTCCAGAATGGAGAGAGAATACTGGGACAGGAGCAGAAGAAATTCAGCAGATTACCTGTGCTGCTGGCACTGTCTGTATCCATTCCAAAGCCAAAGACTCACAGCAGTGGCTCTGGGGGTGTGATGCCACTGCTTCTCAATGGCGCTGGTTTTGCCTTTTGTTGAATAGGGCTGAGCTGGATACGCAGGTGGGTCTGAGTCACCTGGTGATGTTAGCATCAGCATAGCTGCTTCTGGTTTACCTCTTCACAGATTGAGATTATCCAGCAACCACTTTCCCAGCACTGCCCCACTGCTAGTCTCCTGGCTGTCCCCAAGCACAGGGTCAGCCTGGAGCTGTGGTGCAGACAAAGCAGCACTTTTGTTTAGAACCAATTTCATTATTGGCACAGTGTTCAAAGCAGAGAGCAGAAGGTGTACCGGGTTTATTTTAATGAGACTTCGTATGAACTTCTCAAGAGATGTATCTCACTGAAAGCTGAATCTGCAGTCTTCTGGTTTGTCACATCCATCTTCTTCCCTCACCAGCTGTGCACTTAAATTATTTTGCCAATCTTCAATACTTTTGTATTCACTTTGCCCTCTGGGTAAGTGGCTTCCCAGAAGCATTCACAGAAGGCAGCTAGAGGCAGGTCTGCTCCTGCATAACTGTTAGATGTGCAAGAAATGCGACTACAAGAAACTGTGTTGTAATATTTAGAAATGGAGATCATTCTGTAGTAAGCCTTTCTCCTCAGAGGGAAATCTCTTAAACATTAAAGTCAAGGCTCTGTGTAAAAAAAAAGGAAGAGGAAGAGCCTTGTGTCCCTCTTCTTTCTACAGTCATATCTTACCAAAGACACTTGAGAGGGACTGAATTCTCCATGGACTGCTCATAGGGCAGGGGAAGCCCAGTTCTGATGTGCTTCTGTGTGCTAGGACCGTTCAGGTTCGGTAATGCAATAAGAGGAATGAAATGCCATAGACAGTGCCATGGAAAGTGAGTTCATGGGCATTAGTATAATATCCTGGTTCTGCTTTATTCTTCCTTGTTATAAAGGAGGAGGATAAAAATGAACTTAAACTCATACATTCCAGAAGAATCTTTCAATTTCTTTCTGAGTCCTGAGGAGTGGGAAGGCCTCCCAACCATCTGCTTTCCTATTTTATTTGGCCTGATCACTTCCCCCCCATGCACTGTTCATGTGTCAAATCTAGAAGGCAAATTAAGTTGCAATTCATTTTCCTACTTGTTTTGTGCTACATGTTTGCCTTTCCCTTGGGTTAAAGAATATCTATTTCAATAGAATATACCAGCAAGATTCAGAGACCAAAAATGGAAGGCACTGAACTAGTCCTCATTTTCCGCCTCACCAGAAACACACTATGAGTTTATGCTACCTCCAGTTACAGACACTGGGAAAGCATGTGACCCCTCATCAAGAAATATGAGTTAGACTAGAAAATTATAACATTGTTTTGACTAATCTATTCCATATGACTACCTAATAAACAAGGGAGATACTCTTCCTTTTTTTTGACCTTCTGTATTTTTACTTTTTCACATTATTCTCTGCAAATTGAGTAAATTTGTATACGAATGACAGCTAAAAGATCCAACTGTACTTTGATAACTTCTCCAGATAGATTTTCATCTGGTATATATCTAATAGATGATATTGTTTCCATATTTTAGAATGTTCTAAATGCAGAGAAATCTTGGTGTTTATAATGCATTGCACTGGACAAGCAGTTTTTAGCAGTAGTACTTTTAAGTAGCTGCCTGCCTAAAACATACTGAGGGAATAGAAAATACTCGGTGCAGTAAATATATTTTAAAGCAAAATTATTGCATTCTAGTAGCATTTAAAGTCCTAGTTGTGCTAGTAACTGTAACTGATGCCCATACATTTCACCCGCAAGTATGTATGTGGGAAACAATGTCAGAACTAAAATATAGGAGAAGCAAGGGAGAGTGAGATAAAGTTTACATGTGCTGACTCCTTTGTCCTGAATTTCATACACCCATATTGATGTCATTCTGGAAGAAAAGTGGCTATATATCCTCCCACTCCAGCTCTTCCGGTAAGCAAAGCCTCCCTCCAGTGGGTAAAATACAGTATTCTGTGAAGTGTCTCATCAGCTACAGGGGAATAATGACAAGCCATTGATAACTTCAAGTCTCCAGGGGCTTTATGCTCAGCTGCACCTCCTCGGTCCTATGCTACGTATTCTACCTGGGAGATAACACTGGAAAGGTGGGGATCACCAGCTCCAGAGTCACACTGCAGCTTTTTTGCTGGTTCCTTGATTACCCCATCCTGCTGAGATGCTGGGGTGTCAGCATCAGGGCTCACACTGGGAGACTGAACTGCTGGTCTAACAGCAGACCTGTCCTCTGACCATCCTTATAGTTCAGCCACTTCCACCTGTAGCTGCCACAGCCACCGTTATTTCTCCTTGAAGGGAACCTATGGCTGTAGTAGTAGGTTTGTCGCAAGCAGCGTGTTTATACTGGTCCTGGGTCAGTTGAGTTCAAGACAGATTTAGTCTGCCCTTTACCAAGTGGGTGCACATCTGAATCTGTCCTTCCAAAGATAACAGAACTTCAGGCACTGAGCTGTTTGGTTTGCTTTCTTTGAGATCTGTGGTTTGGTTGCCAGTAACTTTAGTAGAGCTGGAATATAAATCATACTGAATATAAAACATTTGGGCTTCAGTGTGTCGGGCAGATATCCATGAAGAGAGAAGGCTAATTAAATCCTCTTGCATTTTAAACCTTATAGAATAAGACTCTGGCTGAGGTCTTGCACATATGGGAATTTTCTCTGGTGAAGCCTGATGAGTCGTCGTTCTGGTTGCCAGTAACATGGATAAATAAAAGGCTTAACAATTAGGAAAGAAGGAAAACTAAGTTAATACACCTGTCAAACTTTTTGTATTATTAATGCACAAGTGAAAAAAATGTTATGCTTGTGCATGCTGTTGCCCTTAATACCAGCTGTTGCCTGCACACACGGGTCGGGATTTTACATTGGCTGAACAGCCTTGCTGCCAGCAAGCACTCTAACAGGCAGTGTCAATAACAGCAGTCTTCCCACACTCCATACAATTTAAGCTATTCTTCAAATTAATAATAATACTTAATAAAGCTTCATTTCTCATTTGCAAAGAAAACCTTCAATTAATGTTAATCAGCATCCTCAGAATGTGATCAGGCGGGGCTTGTAGCTGGACGTGCCGAAACAGTTCAACTGGCAGATGGAGCATTTTCCAACTATTCTAATTAACGATTGCTCATTTCAAATGTTAATGCAATTAAATAAATAGGCAAAACAAATAAAAATAATATACGGTATGAAAATGCCACTATCAGAGAGAGTTCCAGTCAAAAAAACTGAGCCTTACTCAAGCCCAGAAAGGGCCCAGCCATCTCCTCCTGGCTAAATAAGGTCTAAAAGAGACAGGGCTAGCTTTGTTACTTGCTTTTTCCAACCATTTCTCTGGGATCAACATTTATATCACTTCCATTTTAACCTGCTGGCATCAACTGAGTCATTGCTTCTTCAAGTGTTAGAACATTTTTCTACAGAAAATGGGAAGGGATTTCTTTCGCATATTATGGGCTTTTTTTGGTGTAAGTTTTAGATTTCCCCTACTTCTTGCCTCTTCTATTTGAAATAATTGCCTGATTCTTTTTTTATTTCCTTAGGAGTTTTATTTTCTCTGAACCTTGTATACCATACCACTGAAGTAGGACCGCATTTGTTTAGGCTTATAAAGAGTTCAATTAGCCCCTTAATGCCTAGTTCAGTCACAATTAAACCTTCCCTGTTGACTCAGGATTGGTCTTCCTAAAGAGAGTGGAGGTGTTTTTAATTATTCATTCTCTGGTTTGTTTCTTACAGCAGTCTCAGCTGTGCTTTATTATTCAAAGGTTAATGCAAACTGAGGACTAGGTAAATTAAATTTGTTTGGCAGCTAGCAACCTGATGTATTATAGATACTGAAGTATGGATGGCAACACTTCTACTATTGTGACACTTAAAAAGCCAGATTTTATCTTTAAAACAATTGCTAGTTTTGTTATTATGGCTGATAGAAAATGAATATTCCATAATGTTACAGTCTCTGTAACCCATTTTTGTTGAGAAAGCAACGTAGTTTAGAAAGCAAAGAAGCATTAACAGCTATTATAGAAAATTGATGTAGGTACCATGACTAATGAAGTACACTGCACAGTACTAAGGCATGCAGTTGTATGCAGGGAATTGTGCAGTCAGAAGTTTTAATGAAGGGAGCCCAAGGAATTTCAGGTGAAAGAGGGTTTTATTAACTTTCAGTGAACAAAATGAATAGTTGAGCAGTGAACATGACATGATGTCGTATAATAATTGTATGCCTTGGGTACATTGAGGGGCATGGAGCATAGCCAAGAGCTTTTATCTGTTCTACACACGGAGTTATTTCACAAACCCCTGTATGCTGTGGAAATCTTTATTGCAAACATAACAAGAATTGTTTCACAAGAAATGCCTTAAGACAATACCACATCAGTTATTTGATATATCTACCAATACTGCCTTCCTCTGAACAATATTAATCAGATATCTGAAGTCACCGTCCCAATTGATCCTAATTAAAATTTATTCCTGTATCAGTGACTGGTATCAGCAGGCTGTGAACTGTAAAGAAGTCTTCATATTCCTTAAGAGGCCATCCTGAGTAAAACATGTATTTTTATGGACAAGCACTATGTTGTATGAAAGGGAGGCTGTGTTGGCTTTTAGAAGAGTCATGCCCAAGAACTTTTATTAGTTAGTATTTTCTTTCTTTTTTTTTCAGGAATTCACCATATGGATGAGACATATTTCTTGTTTCATGCAGGACTGTGTTTTGTACATTTTGAATATTATTTCAGTACTGTGTTTTTAACCAAGGACTTTGAATTAACATAATCCAAGAGTTTAACCCACTTCCTGTTTATATTATTTTTAAGATAGGGTAATGATTGCAGGGTAAAGCAGCCTTCTGTGCTGTTGGCTGGAGACCTTAGGTTAGTAACTTAACAAGTGCAGCTGCAAGGTTGTTTGTACCCTGCTCAGTCTTCAGTACAGTTTGTGCTGTATAATATGTGTAATTACACTGCTCCTGACTGATGAGGTAGGTGGATGAGGAGGAAGGTGAAAATAGGATGGCTTATGAAGCAAGACAGTGACAAGACATCTCAGCAAAGTCTCTATATCCTTGCACTGTAAATACTGTATATCTGCCCACTAAAATATTTGAGATAAGACAGTTGGGAATATTTCTGTGCTTATTTGAATAATTTATAATGTGATTTTAATACTTTTTCCTGGCTGAATATATCACTTCTCTGGCAGAGCTTAGGACATCAGTTACATGTTTTACCAGGGACTGACTAAATAAATGTGATACAGAATTTTAGCTTCTAGCATGATTGCAAAGCCAGTGGTACTACTAGTAGAGTATAACTGATGCAGTATATTCTTGATTGTATGTAGTTAGTATATTTTTGTTTTCTATTTTAGTGCTGGACCCAAAGGAGACAACATTTATGAATGGAGGTCAACTATACTGGGGCCTCCAGGATCTGTATATGAAGGTGGAGTCTTCTTCCTTGACATTACCTTTTCACCGGACTATCCTTTTAAACCACCTAAGGTTAGTAGAAGGATACTGAAAGTCTTATAGGAGTCCTCTCCTTCTGATATTTTTAATGTCTATGTTGGTATATCCTTTTAGGATGAAACATAAAACTTTCAAAGCAATAATGAATATTTAAACTTGGGTATTTTGATGGAAAGAATTTAAATAACTGCCTAAAATTTGCTTGCATGTTGCCAGTGTAACTGAATGGATATGGATTTATTTAGGAAATGGTTGCATAATTTCTTGCAGATATTTCTAATGTGAAAGCATTTATATTTGAGTTGCACCCTTTATAAGCAGCTGAAGGTACTGAATCTTTCCTGTTGACCCATATAATTCACCAGGCCTCTGTGACTGTCTTGACAAAAATATGCACCTTTCGCACCCCATATAAATTACTTTGCAGATGCAGGATACACGATTGTTATGAAGTTATGAGGCATTGCTTTACATCAGTTTTCTGGAAGAGTATGACACCAAAGTCAAGAAACTGGAGTGGTAGACAGAGATTTACAGAGTTCCTTACAGATTTGTTTTATAATGCTGTCAATAATGACACAACCAGAAGTGTAGAACTGTATCAATAACATGAAGATGACATTACCATGATCAAGGAGACTTGGAATGTCAAACAGGAAAAATCTAAGAAGATTGAAAAAATAGAAATGGGATGGAATGTGGCAGTACAGTGTCATCTATAACCCAACAGTAATAATTGCTGAGGAGGATGTCAAAATGGAGCTTTATTGGGTGATCATAGGATTATTAAAAACCACCTGCATAATGCATCTATAAAAAAGGCAAATATACGCTTAAGATGCATCCTCTGGCCTGCAGAGATAAAGAATTACCAATGTCACTTACAAGACACTTTTAAGACTTTATTTGCAAGACTGAATGCAAATCTTAACAAACATGTTCGCTAACAGGAACAGAAACTGGGAAAATTTACCCCACAGGACTGGTAATAAAATCAAATAAATTGATGGACCTGTCTTTCATGAAACAAAGTGAAAAAAGGTGAATTGTTCACCTTACAACTGTGGAGAATAAGTGTCTGGAAGAACTGCCCAGAAGGAGCTATGAGATGAAAAATATTTACCTTCTTTTCAACACATTTATGAAAGGATCAGTTGAACCATAATAGAAGGGTATTGCATTAAAAGAGAGAATAGCTGATTCCTAATCCATTGAAAGATAAGTGCTTATAAATAGAATTTGAATACCACAGTAGTAACATTTATAGCAGTTAACACTGATACTATCAGACCTGTGAATTCAAAGCATTTGTCACTCTGTAAATTGGACTTTCCCAGCTAGTGACCTAAAGATGGGTCAGTATGGCAGGATAAGGGATGGTCTAGCTTTGTTTCCCACCTCTAGTATTCCAGTTCAGGGAAGCTTTGAGGTCACTGAGAGGTCTTACAGGGGTTGTACACTTTGCTGACTGCACATTTTCTGACTTAGGCAACTGTTGTTACATAGTGAAGTAAGAATTTGAGACTTTATAACTTTTCCTTCAGTAAGTTACAGCTTTGGTCACACTGAGCTGGGGTGATGTCCTGTTATTCCTGACTCCCTTGCTATACAAGGTCTGTCATAACAGGCCCCATTTGTTTGCTTCTTTCCTGGGCTTAGTCTGTAGTAGCTGTAATGCAAGGGTTACATTCAGGCCCCCAGCAAATTAAAACTATATTATTTAGAGGATAAAATGGCTGAATTGTCTATAAAATAAAGCTTGAAGGTCTCTCAGAGATCCAGACCTAATATGTAAAGAATTAGTTCTGAAAGGCAAGTTGCAGGGACATCTTCTGTCATTCTGTCTGTTGAATCTGTTGAGTTTTGAGGTGGCATATGCAATAGACATCCTTTTAAAATAGAAGTTGGAGATCCAGTTTGCTATTTCACTACAAGGTAAAGTCTTTTTCAATCTATACTCAGTTGTGTTTGGCTCTGTGTTATTTTGAGACGTGAGGAATGCAGCTGTGCATTGCTTATTAATGAAATGTCAAGCAAAGAGGTGGCTCTTGTCCTGCTTTGTAATAGATTTTTTTGTCTGCCTTTATCTTGATGCCAGTTGTCATTGTAAGAAATGTGTGCATATAAATCATATGAAAATGTACTGCTTGATAAAGGATGAGAGAATTGATGATGGCATATTGTATTACTAAAAGGCCAGTATTTATGATGAGGGAAATTGTTATCTGTAAGAAAGTAATGAGTGTGTGTGCACGAGGGACTAATGTCAGATATAACTGTGTTGCAAGCATATGTTGTATGCGTGGATTCTTATTCTAGTCACTTCGGCCATGGTTGTAAATGACCCCTATTTTCAGACCTGCTGTAGGATCTCTCAAACTGTTGCTATTACATTACACTTATTTTCCAGACCCTATAAAACTCATTCGTAAGTAAAATAGCTTGGAAATCCCTTGAATAAAGCAACATGGGAAGATGACTGCTTATCATAAGGTGGCTGCCGACAGTCAGTATTGTTGGGAAGGGGTGGTTAAATATGTTTTCCACAAGCTTATTTCTAGCAAAAGAAAGGTAGTGAGTACGTGGAACATAACATATGGCCTCACAGTACTGTGCTATCTGTGTCACTGGGTGTTGACATCTCTACTTCACCACGAGATTTGTGATATTTGGTACTGTTCTCAAAATCATGGGTTCTAGGGTTATGGGAATAAATCATCTTAGATTTTTTTCTAATTATAGTCCCACTCCTTACGGCTCTATCATCTTAAAAAATCTAAAGTACAAGACTCTGAAATGTGCTGAGAAAGACATAAAATGTATTCCTGAATGTTGGCAAGATTACCTTCCTGTAAGAACATAACAGAAAGGGTCTAATTCACATTTCTCGCTATGACTGAATTCATACATTACTCCTGAGATTTCTGTGGGCCATTTTCATCCCTCTTTCACTATGAAGTAACTAGATATTTAAATGAGTACTGTCAAAATTGATCTTCCAAAAATGTGACCACAAAAGACCTGGGAAGAAACAGAAACTGTATTTGCCAGATTCAGTTACTTGACCCAGCCTGAGGTTCCAAAGACAAATGCCCATGTCATATAACATAGTTACTGTTAAAGGGCCTAATCTACAGTGTATTAAAATCAGCAGAAAGATTTCCACAATACCTTTTCCTTTTCTATTCTCAGATGTTGTGCACTCTGTTATCGTGCATGTGTATGTTGCACATGGACATTGAGGAATGTAAAATAATTTTTAAAATAAGAAAATGTATTAAAAATGTATTTTGGATAAATGCATAGTATTTTATTATTATTATAATTAAATATATTTGTGGTGTAACCAGTGTTTGATCTGTATTATACAAAGTTCTCAATATTTTCTAAAGGATCCAGATTGCTTCTATGAACACTTTAATGCCTATTCTGATTACTGGGCACCCTGTTGCATATTGGAAAACATTAATTAAAATAAAATTAAAAAACTGAGAGCACATTTACACATGAAGAAAAGATTCTACCTATATTTTGGGTTTTCTTTTTAAGAAATTTATAAAGTAATTTTCATTTGTTTTTCCACATAATTAACTTGCTTTTCTACTTTGTCTTTATCTTGTAAAAGAATATGAATTACCCGTTCATTCAGGTTTTGTTTAACAAAGAAAACGTATCTATCCAAACTTTCACTGTTGGGTCTTTCTTCAGTTTTTACACCTTTGTAGCCTTCAACATCACATCCTCCTAAGATTTTGAAGTTCTATCTTTATTCTTTACATCCTCTAATTATACTGTGTAGTCCAGTTCACATTCTGAGTTTCATATAGCCACACATCACTGCCATCAGGTTTCCCTTCCAGTCTGCATGAAGTCTTTTCCCTGTGGATCCATAGTTTTCTTTTTGTCTGTCGCTACCGGTCAATGTCTTTCTAAAGTTAAACAATAGGCATATTATCAAATTAAGTTACTCTTCGCCATCACAGAATATACTGTGTGTTAGGTCAGAGTATAATTTGCTCTCATGCTACTAATTTTTTCCCCTTTGAAGTCAGTCTATTTCAGTATTTCACCTTTGTCTCATGCCTTGAAACCGGACTCCAGATTATTTGAGCCAGGGCCACTGACCCTTTCAGGTCTACTTTCCTTATAAATCAATGGCTTTTAGCCTCACTCACAACTGCAGCACACTCATGCAGAGGAGGGAGTTGTCCTTTCCCCAGAAAGTTTATCTATGTGTGACCAATGCAGCTTGAGTAGGAGTGATGGAGGGCCAGCCCAGGCTAATTCCGGTTTAGCTCTACAACCAGGAAACATGATTTTTAGAACAGCTCATCCAAGAACCGACAAATTAGCTTAGGTTTTCTGGGACACTCTAATCAATTAAAAGTATTCCCTCGCCTCCACTGTGAGGAAGCTGCTGTAGCACTGCGGAAATTAGCTGAGCACCTCGTTGGCTGAGTCAGCAAGAAAGCGGCAGCCTGCGCAATCACGGTTCTCCTCTCAGCTACATCCTCAGTATCACGTTGGTTTTATGAGATGCCAGACAGGAGGAAAGTGTGGAACAGGCAAAGCGAGGCACAGATCTGGACATGATCTCACTTTCTGCTAAAGGCCAGATGCCGCTGAGGCTTCAGTCTCAGTCACAAGGCGAGGTTTCACTTTAGCCCCAAAATACAGCATCTCTCTTGTAGTGCTATCGGCTGAAAAATAGAGAAAGCTGGGCCCTGTTCAGAGCAACCACTTAAAGAAATTAATAAAAATACTTAGATGACCTACTAAGGAGATAACCTTACATTTTTTTCAGTGCCTTAATGACCCCTCAGCCTGATTTTTAGAAATACCTCTGAGATTTCTTTTTCCTGATATCTTCTTTTTATCCTTAATGGATTCAGACAGTTCACCTCTTGGCTTTAGCAGAGGAAAGCTCTCTATCTTTGGGATATTGAATGGGATATGTAGCTATGCAGAGATGTCACTTGTGGGAGGGTGTGTGTGCATATCTATGGGTGTACATGTATGTGTGTGTATATATATATGTACATGTGTATATGAGTAGACGGTATCGCATCTTTTAGTCAGTCTGATCTGACAGAAAGAATTTCAACTCAATTTCTGTCCTCAGTCCTCATAAGAAATCAGTGAATTCCACAAGTGTGCAAACGTTTTGTCTGAGATCCTTTAAAGGTTAACCATCACTAGAAATTAACACCACCTCTTTATGTACACTAAAGTTATTGAAGGAATGGCGATAATTTCATAATCCTGCCTACTGTCCCTCTGGAGCAGGAAGCCTTGACAAATCAGGAGGCCATACCAGGGTCTTTCACACAGGTGTTTGTAGAAAAATGTTTGTAGAAAAATGAATATTCTTCAAGAGAACTTTCCCCCCAGGAATTGTCACTGCAGTAGTGTCTGCATTTTCATCAAGAATAATCTTTATTAATAACTTCTGCTCTCATATTTGACTACGTTCAGTCTATTACAGTGTCAATTCAATTTAGCTGTAGCTGATACAATATGGATATATCTATCATTATCCTAGTACAAGCTTTATTTTTGAATTTGAGTGATTTATAAAATCTCTTAATCCCAACTCTACAATTAATCTTGCTAGGGACTTTAATCTCAGCTGACTGAAAAATGGTTCACAGGATTTGAAGGCTGCAATGTGCTAAATCACCTCTAAATCAAAATTAAAATAACAGAAAACTATTTCCTCTCTGTAAATCTCATGTGTCTATCGACTGACTGAAAAATTATTCTCAGCATTTGAAAGCTTAGTTGGTTTAAATCAGCTGTTGGACTGCAAGGGAGGCCTTTTTCCTTTGTAAATATAGAGCATAGTGTGTATAGAATCTGATCTTAATGGCAATATTAAACATCTCTTCTTTTTTTATACATAATTGTCATATAGCACTAATTTCTATGCACTAAATATCATTATGTGGAATCTTTCTCCTGTGGTAAACACTTTCTATCTATTTCAAAGGTTCAGCCTCATGTCTGAGGGGTCATTCTTTTTGTTCTTGGCTTCTACTCTACATTTTCATACTTTTTTTGTATGTGATTAGCTGTTAAGGACTCTTTTATCTGCAGTGTAATAGAAAAGCAATGCTTACAAGAGTAGATGCAAAAAAATAAGCATTTCTTGGTATTTCTAATCTGAATTGTTAAAATGAACTTTGCAAGGCAGACACACACTTTAAATTGCATATATCACTATTAATACAATTTACACTTGAAGCTCTCAAACTCAGAATAGCCGTAAGTACAGCCTATTTGATCATCCCTTTCTAACATCTCTGCAGTGTTGGTGCAGGCAGGGCTTCAGTCTACCTCCTCTTGCCCCCCGTCCCAGATAGATATTGCCATCATAAGACCAGCCTTCAAATGCAGTGGCCTCCTATCACTGTTATCCCTTACATTCATTTGCCTCGTCATACCTCTCTCACAGCCTCTGTCACATCACATTAGTTCTCAGTACCATGCTGTGATGCTCACAGCTTTTTTCAACTGCCTCCTTTCCTCCCCATCCTCCTCCTCCTGATGGTCTGGCGGTTCCTCACCTAGTGCATTCCCACACCACTGCCTCCCCCGGCCCCTTTGCTGTGCCTCCATGCTCCCTTGTTCTCCTCACCCAGCCTTTCTATTTGCATCTTCTTGCTGAGAGCAGCCCATGAATCCTTCATCCATGACAATAAATGGAGTTGGCAGGTTTTCCCAGCAAGTGAAGTCTTTGGGTGTTTGCAGGCAGAAATCAGATGCGCAGGCGTCTTTGAGAGGGAGAAATGGGCAACCTACCACCAGCAGATCATTGTCAGAGCCAGCAGTATCAGCCTGAATCCTACTCTTCCCAGGCATGTGAACTGCAGAGTGTGGTTTACATACTTGCACCACCTGCAGTGAAACAGTTTGTTCCATAGGTCCCATCCCTGAGATGCCCCATCCCTGGAAATGTTGAAGGGCAGGTTGGATAGGGCTTGGAGCAACCTGGTCCCGTGGAAGGTGTCCCTTCCCATGGCAGGGGATTGGAATTAGGTGATCTTTAAGGTCCCTTCTAACCCAAACCATTGTATGAGTCTACGATATCTTCAGGGAACACTGAACCTATAGGGCAGCATGCAGTGCTACAGGGCTTGGGACAGGTCAAACTCAGGTGGCTGCTTAAGAAACTTTCAATATCTCTCAGAATGACAGAATCACAGAGATTTAATGTGGAGGATGGAGATGCAAGCAGAAATATGTTAGTCTGAAGAGAGAATCAATAACTATATTTTATTGTGAATAAATGCAAAAGGCATTTGATAAGGCCATGTAAATCTCTGAGATTTCCTTTAAATTCATTTATCTGATAATTCTTCTAGTAATTGGCAAATTGAATTGCCAATGACTCTTGTAATGAATAGCCTTCTTATTCACTCTGTTTTTAATATACTAATTTATATCACTAGTTTCTACTGATTTATTTAGTCTTGATTAAATTGGCTCTATCCAGCTGAACTCTTCCTGGTTTCCCTCACCAAAACTGAGGTGGTTCACCATTTCTTCCTATTTCCTATGAATACCCAGTACATGAAGCTTCTCAAAAAGACCTTTAGAGGGAATATCTTCTACCTTGCAGCAGTGGTTTGCATGCTGCTTGTCAAATATATTTTCAAAAGACAACTTGTGTTGTCTGTTGGATGTTTCAGAAGCTACATAATTCTGCTGTATCAAGCATGTTTTACTCCATAAAATCCACGTGATCTAAAAATACATCATATGTCAATGTTATTTCTTGTCTTCTTTTACACACACAGAGGTATATATACATAGATGTGAGAGAAAGATTTTATGCGCATTATTACAATAGAATGAAAGCAGATTAACTGATCAGGACAAAAAACTACTAATTTTGAGGTCAGTCTGCCTAGGACTTCTCATGTAGGGAGTACCTAAATACTCAAAGGCTGTTAAAATTGGGTAAGGTAAAAAAAGGCCCATGTTTCTTAGAGTAAAATATAGGTCCTGAAGTGCCTGCCACAACCTGCCCACTCAAGAACAACAGGAAGGAGCACTCTGGTGAGCTCAGAGAGGTGTGCATCTAGGGCAATACAGCCTGCATGCTTTAAACTTCAGAAGGGTGGATTTATTTTATAGAAGTTAAATGACTAGTAAAACTTTAAAAAATGCACTCTCTACAGAAGAACTTTTTTGCTGACTTTCCATATGGAACTATTAATTGCAAGAAAGATTATGCTGATTATATGAAAATCATTTTATAAAAAGTCAAAGTGACTTTGTTGGAGAAAGCTTTTGATGCTTGGCATCTTAAGTCTTGTTTCTATTCTGACTGACCCTAACCCAACCTAGTAATACATTTCCCTTGTTCTCTTCTTCTCTTCCTTTGTTTTTAGAAAAGTTTGTACAGTTTAGGACAATTTTTTATTTGCGCTCTTAAATACATCAAAGATTATCAAGGTCCCTTTTTACTTTTTCTGCTGTTAAATCTGTGTTCAAAAGCAGTGCATTTATATAATGAAGATGCTTAGTGTTGCTGTGCTTATTCAGTTTTTTTCCCCTGCAAGAGTCTGTTCAATGAGACAGTGCAAGTAGTTATTTAGCTCCATAATTACCACAAATATAATGAATAATTACTCATATTGCACACTGATTGATTTTCAGTAATATAAAGGTCAACTCATGCAGATGCTATTACATCCTTTTAAACTGTTATGACTTTTGGCTACTGATGCATTGGTGCATTTTGCCAGAGAAACACAGCATACTTTGCATACCAGACTTTTCTGTAGGTCAAATAAAAGTAATCACAGTTTATTATTTCCTGCTAATGCAGATGCCAAATATTGTCCTTCAATAAAATAAATTATAACTTTTGAAAACCTACCAAAATTAGATGTAAGCAAGTGTTTTAAGAATTTTATGAAGTTTTATTTCTTGGTGTTAATTTAAATTGTATTCTTTAATAGTGAGCATCATATGGCCAGTCATTTATTATTATGCACTTCTTGTGATAATCCCAGATAATCAATCAAGAATTGTTCATGTGCATGCTACAAATCTGTACTTAAAGCCAGAGGTGGTCCACCCTGTCTTAGAAAGGTGGCCTCAGTGCTGGGTGTAGATAAAATGAAGTGCACTCTGTAAGAAATTAAAGGATGTCTATTAATGTAAAGGTTATTGGATGAACATTGTCTCACTCTGAACTATAGATATTTTTCATTTAGGTTGTTTTAGAGTATTCTTCTCATATGGCTAAAGAGTGTAGCCCTGATCTTGTTTTTACTGTTTTAACAGACAAATCTATTGCTCATAAAGTCTGACAAACTGAGATGGGAATGATTTACTCCCTCCTGAGCTTCATGAACATCATCATAAATGGCATCATATTTTTTAATATATATATAACCTTTTCTGTATGCACTACAACTTCTTCCACTTCAGGTAGTGCCACTGCTGTTTTATTAAAACAGAACTCCAGGGGAATATTTAAGGAAGACAGAAGTTTCATCTCAGGCAGGCATGCAGGATTCCATCCTTGTAAGAAACGAAAGGACTTAAAAGGAATTTTCCAAAACCGTGGGATTGAGAGCCCTGGGATCCCAGCTCTGCTTCCAGTGTTGGCCAAGCAAAAGGGGGTTAGTTTTGTTTATTTTCCTGTTGGCTCTGGGAATCTTTCATCTCTCCCTACACAGTCACCAGGCTCCAGTGGGAGGAATGAGAAACAGGAGGTGAGGCTTTGAACCCAAAAAGGCTGAAGAAGACAATTCTTGAGCACACATTGTAACCCCTTGCATGCTAATAAGCAACACTGGAGAATCATTTCTTCCTCTGATATGTTTCTAAAGAAAGTTGCAACTGAATTCAGTGAAGTCTGGAAGTGTGTGTGATGTGTTTGAGGGATCAACCCTTGCAGAGCTGCAGTGCCTCTATGTGCCTCTCTGAATCTCACAGTGAAGGTTAAGCAAATCACACACATGGATGCCAGCACCACAGTGGCTGCTTGGGTTTAGACCTCACAGAGGAACATTCAGTCCAAAAGAGAGATAGTAAGTTATTTTAAGACTACCTCATATGGGAAAACGGGTGTTCAATATCCAGAAATTATTTATATTGCCTTCAACCAGTTGCCTCCAATCACTCAACTAAAATGCATCTTAATTCCCTCTTTCCAAGCTTTATAAGCAGTCTTTTTCAGTCCTGAAACTTATTCAATGAACAACCAGACATAGCTTTTCCTGTCCTTTTTCTTCTCTCTGTTAATTTTTCTCCCCATTTTGAATAGATAACCTCATTTTCTTCTAAGAGACTATATAAAGGGGGGTTTTATCTGTTTTATTCTGATTTACAGTATTTAGAAGGGTTTGGCATTCAGCAGTGGAAAAACAGATGAGTTTATTATTGTTTTCCTTCAAAACTGATTGAATATAAATTCCTTATCATTACCTTTCAAAAGCTTGTGTATAGTACTCTTACAGTTTTCAGAAGGTAGCTAGTCCGATTTTTCCCTATTTCCCATAATCCGCATTTTTCCGACCTACACTTTTATTCAACAAAAATCAGGTACCCTCTTCTAAATTCCAGAATCAAAGAAAATAGATCCATAGAGGACACTTACTGTTCAAAAAAAACCCCATAAATTACTCCTCTACCCTTCAACTGTCTGAGGATAACTCTGCCTGTACAACCACACACTCCCTTGAGCCCCTGCATGGGATTGTTTAGGTGTTTTCATTAGGGGATAAATAGAATTAGACTGCACTGTTTAGAGGAAACATTTAAGTGACATCAAAGGTAAAAATATGACCATAATAAAGAAAATGAAGTTCCCTTGGAATGATATTATCACTTGGTTTCTCTCTATGCGTATAATAGGAGTGACCCTACATAACCTTAAAATGTAGATATGGTAAACACAACATCCAGAAGGTTACATGTCAGCATTTCCCACATTATCAGCAATTTGAGGCAACACCTGGATGAGGAAAGCAATGTGTCATTCCAGTTGTACTCTAATACCTTAGGGTAAGAACTCCGTTACCTGTCACCTTCAGTCCACAGTTTCCAGCATATTAAGGTTCTCATTAATACAGCTTCTTTGAAATTCCAAAAACTGTGATTCTTTTTATTAATTAATTGAATTTATTATTTCAATATTAAAATTAATAAAATATAACATCATAATTATCAATTCATAAATTGATTATTTAAACATTAAAAATGCCTCTGTCTTAGGCAGGCATTTTGAAGTGCACTGGTATGTTTGGCTAATCAGTGATATTTTTGTCAGTGGTAAGCTGCAAGCCTTATCTTTCTCAATGTCACGGGTTTAATATGTGCTCATAGTGAAAAAATGCTACATTTCAGGTCTAAGCATTTTCTAAAAGCAGCCTTCCAACTGCAAACAGATGTAGTCCCATTTACATTTATACACCAGGTAGTCTGAGATGGCAATGGAGTGTTGAACAGGTTATGAAAGACATGAACTACGTCCATTCATCTCAGTGGCTCTCTGAATCCTGCCAAATTCCCAATGTCCTTGCTTCAGTGCTTCAAAAGTAGCTGAGGCAGGAACATGTGGCAATGTGTCTGTCCTCTCAGCTGATGGCTAAACAGTTACATGTTAAAATGCAGGCTCAAATTGATGACCTTCCCTTAAGCATGTTACAAACTCAGACTGACCTGTCTATAAATAATTCAGAGGGTATAATTTAATCTGTGTAATGGGTTCAATGTGTTTCCCCCACATTCAGTGAGACCACATATATCTTTTTACCGAGTGTATTTAGATGCCACTAAATAAAGTCCTCAAATTTTTCATCAAGGAAGTATAGGAAAGCACCTTTACTCAGGTAAAAGAATTAAGCAAAAACTTTATTCCAACACTGTACTGAAAAGTAAGCATAGAATACTTAAAATTAAGCAGATGCTGAAGTTTGCCTTAGTCATGGGACATCCTGCTAGGAAGCATTTCCTGATTCGCTTCTAACTGGAGTATAAGAGTGCCTGGAGTTAACCTGACTGTGGGCTTTATGAGCACTGACCTGCAATTCACAGGATGCTCCTCCACACCAGCTCCCTTTGTGGACATTTGTGACATACAGTTTGTGTGTAAGGTAGTTTACCACTTTTGTGTATTTGTAACCTTCATTGTTCAAAATAGCTTCCCTTTGTAGACAAACATTTCGTTTTATCACTCGATAATAATTATTATTTAAATAAATAATTTTCTTGATTTTGCAGGAGAGTTCCTTCACACCAAATGCTGAATGTGCTTGACCTCCTAATGAGGAGGAAAAAATAGATCATCTGGCCAGAGCATTTCGATTAATTCAGATCATTGTGCCAGAAATATTTTGAATTCTCATGGAAGTTCCAGAAGTGAAGCACTTAGGCTGTAAGACAAGAAGCAAAACCACAAGTGTAGGGGAAAAAAGGAAAGAACCTATAAATATGTAGGATATGGAGTGGCAAACTGTGAAATTATCCTATTAATTAGCAATACCTTTAGACACAGTTTAAAAACTGATGAACTTGCTTTTTGGGGGATCCTTGGTATAGAACTAACTGATGCATGACAGTGCATCCAAAAGTGCTTTCCCAAATTTATGTGGAAAAGTGCTTATGAGAAGACGTATTTCTTGTTGAATGCAGTGTTTTAATACCATAAATCTATTACCGTTTCTTTCCATTATTTTGTCAAAGCTTCTTGATTTAATCCAAAGGGACAGAATTTTTCAGTGTGTTAGAGAATGATTTTTTTTTAATAGAAATAAACCAGATACTGGGTAATTTCGCTTGTATTCTCTCTTCTGCTTACTGCTAAGTGGCCTGATCTCAATCCCTCTGAGATCTCTGATACTGAAGAAAATCAGAACAGGAGCATCCCTGTCATCAATTTCCATTACTCTCCAGATGCAGCTTTATCAGTGTGGTAGAGCAGGGATAGGTGTGTAAGCACTCTCAGTTATTAGCACTGTCCAACTCTATTGAAGGAACATGGCTTTCCTAAGTCAGGGTGTGCTTTGCCTGCTGCTGTCTCCTGCCTAATCAGCCCCTCTGTTGACAGGGTTATTGCTGATGAGTAGATCCCTAAAAAGGTACATCTTAATTTTAGGTTCTGTGAACTCATCATTGAAACCATCTGGTTTGACTTGTCATTTGGGTAGAACTGATGGATAAATTAGTCCTTGATGACCTCCAAGAGGTGTTTTTTTCTTGTTGTCCCTCCTTACCCAGTAACCCCAGTATTCATTCTGAAGTGAACTTCCTTAGCTAAGCTGCTTTTAAAATAAAAGGCCTGTATCTTCAACTTGAAGCAGAAGGACATCATTCTAGGCTAAAAGAAGTGCTCTCCTCTTTGCTTTGTTATGTATAGGATCACCTGGGAGACAAAATAAAATGGATACAGAAAGCCTCAAAATCAACTACCAAAAAACCCTAGAAGTTGTTCTACTGGTACAACTGTAACTTAAAATTTGGAAATAGAAGCATTTTATTTGAGCAGCCTTTCTCAAAAATGTTTCACTTCATCTTTTTCAGGAGTCACTGATGTGATGCCTTCACCCTTTTTTTCCAGCTTAAGGTTTGGGTCAAATGATAAACAGATAAAGACAGCAGAAGAATCTGTCTTCTGACTCCCTTCAAAGCATGAAGGAGCAGTGGACCTGAATTATGAATGTTGTCCAGATCAGGGGGTGGAACAGGTTTTTCTGGCCCCATACAAAAATAATGTGATTGATGAGACCAAGGCAAGGGGAAGCTCAGGAAATGTCCCATTCTCATCTTGCACAAACCAGTTCCAGTGCTGGCCAGAGATGCAACAGACAGACTTTATTATCTTTATTTTATCTTGCCCAGTTTTTGACTGAAAGTAGCAGCATACTCTCATTTCAACCAGGAAAGAAAAATGTTAGTTCTTATGATTTTTTAATTGATTGATAACTGTGTAATCTTTGACTTGAACACTGTTGTACTTAGACACACTGTCCTTTCTAGGTAACATTTCGGACAAGAATCTACCACTGTAACATTAACAGCCAAGGCGTCATCTGCCTGGACATTTTAAAAGACAACTGGAGTCCAGCATTAACCATTTCTAAAGTTCTTCTCTCCATCTGCTCCCTCCTCACAGACTGCAACCCGGGTAAGACAAATTAACTTTCATATTCATGTTTATTCACAGTTCATATTTGATCAGCTCCTAGGATGTGGTCAGTGCTCTGGTTTACTGAACCTACTGAAAAAAGACAAAAATGTAGATTTTAAGTGCCATTCATATAAATAAGACCATATGTGCCATTCATGTAAACAGTAAAGAAAGCAAGCAAAATTCCAGGAGCTCAAGTGCATTTTTAGTACTGGAGAATAAAAATCTTTTGATTCAGAAAGTTTAATCAGTAAAAAATACCTTAGTTTGCACTAATTTGGATATTACTACCAGGATATTACTACCAAGAAATATTAATGAGTTAATAAATATTGAAAAGGAAAGCTTTTCTTTAAATATGCTGATAATATCGTCTCTGGAAAGAATATTAATAGTACTGACAATGATAGATGCCTAACACAGACTCTACAAATAATGAAAATTAGTTTAAATGAGGTTTATTCAATATCTTGGGCAGTCAGTATGAGTATTCAAAGCAAGCTGTCATTCTTATTAACTAGCACAGCACTTAACCTCTCCCCTCAGTTCTTTTGTTTGTTTTTTGCCATTGACCACTAGGTCTGTAATTTCCACTTTGTCTTACCCTATTTACCAATGGATATTTTTGACTGTAGCCTTGGAAAATCATAGTATGTAGAAATTATTAAAGAAACATTGAAGGAAAATTAAGTGATCTGTTTATGTGTCATGAGGGTTGTTTCTAGTTTATTTTTATTGTACACTTCAATATTCATTCTAATTTGCCCCAAGGGCTAAAAATTGCTTTGAAAAAGACAGAATATGAGATTCTGGTGTAATCAGGGGCTGAATCAAAAGCTGTAATAGAATATTGAAATATTTCAAGACTCAAAATAAGGTGAGAATGTGCAGAAATGCGTTTGACTGGTTTTATTTTCATGTGCATTTCTAACTGTATATAAGCTTAAAACCTATGGTGTTCCTTCTAGCTAAGAGCTGAAGTGATAAAGTGTTACCATTTTAGGCATATTTATTTCAGGAGTATTGAATGCTCGCTTGCTTACATCTCTGAAAGATTGATTTCTGGTAGTGTCTACCCCAAAATGTGCAGAGGTGCCTGTGTAGGTAGTCAGGTGGATTCATGACAGAAGTGTAAAGAAAAGCAAATTAGTATTTGCTCATGTGTCTCAGAGACCAGGTAAATAGCTAGAGCCACGGCAAAGCTGGTGGGATTGAGAAACTGGCAATAAGTGTGTGCTCTGTGGTGATCACCTCTCTTAGGAGGGATACAGTCATCTTGAAAGTTGGATGTTTTCCAGCAGTGATTGGAAATTTAGAAGGCTACTTCTGCCTCCTCAATCTTTTTCTTAAATCCTCACCAATGCTGTTAAACAACAGTTTTAGCAGACCCAGTGTGTAAGAGGAATACTGAAAACACTTACCTATACTATAGTATCATGTGCAAGAAGTTAACATACTAAAAATGGTAAGTTCTTCCATTTAGCTTCTTTCAGTTACCAGCCATAAGCATTGTCCTGACCATGGTAAATAAAAGAATTTTATGATCTTTCATTTTCAAATCTTCTCTTTAATTATGAATTAGTTTTGGATTTTGTCACTGATGGCAGGTATATGTGAACTGTTGAGTCATTTTTGCCTTCCTTGGAGATCTCCTCTTTCATGATAGATACTTTTATTAAAAAAGTGAACTTTGAATGTTAGTGATTTATAACAGAAAGCTTGCAAAATTTACAAGTCCTTACTTTTCATCCTATTGCCTAATATGTTACAGTTGTACTACCCCTCTCTTTTTTTTTAATGATATTTTATCATTTAAAAATGATAGGTTATGTGCCGTTAAATGAGTGGATGGATGGATGGATGGATGGATGGATAGATAGATAGATCACTGATAGATAGATCACTAAAATATATCGTGTGTATGTACATATGTAGGTACAGAAACATGCATATATGTATTTTCCTCTCTGTCAGCTGGGAGTAATTTTCTAATCCCTCTGTCCTTTCTAAAGGCAGAAACACAACAGGGATCTCTATTTGATAAGCAACTTTGAACTCTTTTTTCACCATTCATCAGCCAGAAGCAGATCAGGTCAAATGGAAAGGCAACACTGAATCTCCCACAAACATAAACACTTAGGATGGGCAAGTGTTCCACCCCTGGCCTCTCTGAAGGGAAGAATCAAGTATCAGTTACCCCCTGCTCTTACATTTATGCAAATCTTCATTAGAACAACAAATAGGAGTAAGAATGGCAGCTAATTAACCCTCAGTCGTACACAGTGATTAAACGGAGCTGGAGCACAGCTGCAGCTTCATTGGCAAGAGCTGCTATTCTTCTCCAGCAGGCTGAGCAAATGAAAAGAGGTATTTGCTCCTGCCTCTCCTGTCATTCACACAGTAATCTACAAAAGCCACAGAGAGAGTCTCTTTCCTCCCTGGTTATACATCACTGCCCTTTGTTCCCTATCACTCCAGGCAGGAGCGAGTTTGTCCTTTTTAAACAACTAATACAATCCTATACTCATAAGCTGTTTCAGACCCTTCAGTCCTGATTATTATTAATTGTCTCTATTTTGCTTGGCAGTATCATCCAGTAAACTCTGTTAATGAAATGACTGAATTTTGTAGCAGCTGGCTGACTTTTTCATGGGGGGAAGGGGTGCCGTAGGGTTTGTGTATGAGTGAACGTGTGTGCATTATCTGGGAGTGTGAGAGAGCTAAATGGAATGGTATCAGAGAGATGGGAGAAATGGTGGGATACACTAGCAGCCAATCTGGGGATTAGTATTTTTCTTCAAGATGGTACTTGAGGGCACAACACACATCCCTTTCTACAAAGCAGGGCTCCAGTCCTGTAAATGTTTTGGCATGTGCATGAGCAACCCTATGAAACCTGAGAGATACATTCATCTATATGAAATTGAGTATGTGAGTGAATGCTCACAGGCTCTGTGCTTGAGCACTGATAATACTTCCAGTGTTAGGTGCTAGGGCTTGCCTATGTGGGTAGTTAGTTATTTCAGAGTAACTCCAGGTGTGGACATTCCCCACTTTGAAAACGTATTAAGTTACGAAAACCTGTCTTTCTTGGAGTAAAAATCAACTGCACTTTAAGTATGCAAAGGGAACCTGGGGAGTGTAAATTCCTGCACTGCCTTAATCCAAAAGAGCTTTCAAGTGCAGATGGCCTCTGAGGTTTTGTATTTTACTGAGCTTGAAGTGTTAAACAAATTAATTATTTTTTATAGTTAGAGAGCTGGTGATGCTGATTTGGGTTAGAATGCTTATTGTTCTCCATTGGTTATTGCCATCTCAGCCCTGCCAAAGGTTCTCCCGATGCAGGAAAAATGTCATTTGCAAATGCTTCAGAGGAAATAAATTGAAACAGTGCAACACTATTCTTTGCGTGGCTTCCTTCTTCACGTGTTCAAGATCTCAACTTCGCCGGCCTGATTATCCCTGATGTCAGAACAGTCTAATGTCAAATCATGTCTGCTAAGCCTTGATTAGGAAATCAGAACGAAGCCGGCTACATCGCCTTCACATCAGCCTCTTCCCTTCTGGTTTCATCCTCTGTCTCTGGCTCCTTACCATTTTTCCCACATGCAAGTTCCACGGTCATCAGTTGATGTTCTGGAACCAATGCTTTGGTGCTGCTCCTGGCTCTCTGTCCTGTGAGCTCCTGCGATGGGGATGTGACCTAGGATATGAGAGGCAGACTGAGAAGGGGACAGCCACAATATTGCTTTCCCACAAATGTTAGGCTGAACACTTGGCTGGCAGCTGTAGCCAAAGTAACTGCTGGGGGGTTCTACAGGGCCTCACTTGCTTTGCTCTTTAAAAACCTCTGTCTGATTCCTAACCTGAACTGACTCACAGAATTTTATACCAGCTTGTTTTTAAGCAACTTTTATCCTGTAGCTTAAGTGACCATTTTCTTGGTTTTCATTCCTGGTTGTACTAATGAAGAACCATCCTCTGTCCTCCTTGTCTTTATTTGCTGCACACTGACCAGACCTGTGTCTATTAGCCTCCTTCTGTAAGAGAAGCTTTCTGTTCCCCTGCTCATCCTCACTGCAGTCATCCTTCCTGAATGTGCCTGACTCGTAGAGTTCACTGGGGCGTGAGGCACAGCTAGACAGACTAACCTGCTCATCATCATCATGATCCGGGTGGAAATATTTACTGCTCCCTGTTGGATGTCCCTATCTCACTTCAGCCCCACTGAAGGTTATTTCTGTTCTAACCCCATCATTCTCCCCGTTTTTCTGCTTTTTGATGAAATGGTGGAGAAAGGAAAAGGAAAAAAGGAAAAGGAAAGGGGAAAAAGGAAAAGGAAAAAAAGGAAGAATAAACTTTTGCTAGAAAAGAATATTAATCTCTGACAAAGGAAATGCACAAACAACTGCCTGCAGTACCTGCTTAACCGGGGTCGGCACTAGTCAAGTTGGTTGCTCTGACTCTGCTCTCAGATACTTCAGTGACATATTATATTAGCAGTGTAAAGCTGCTTGTCTCTTGTTGCCTTTTAAACCTACCGGAAACTGTGAGTTTGCTGTGAACATAGTTTGAGACTGAAGCATGCGTATCTTCACAGTAACTGTACTTATAAGAGTAAATGAGTTGGACAAGTGACACTACATTACCTTGGTGTGAGCCCCATCAATTTTTATAGTAGTTGCAGTTTTTCAGCACCTCTGAAAAGTAGACTATTTATATTAAGAAAGTCTGCAACATACCTTGTGGTTTTCAAATAAAATGTACCTCGGTTAGAAGTATGTGTGCTGTTTTTCAAAGTACTGCCATGAATCATGAATTTATTAGATGTTTTCATACTTTGTTAACCCACATGAAGTAATGTGGCTGTGCATTTTAATGACTTACATTTATCTAAGCATAGATAAGCAAAGTCAAACAAGATCCTAAGATTATGGGGATCTTTACATGTCTCACTAAGGGACATGAGACATGCTTTTAAGCTTTCTCTATATGAGTCATCCTTGTGTTTTGCCTTTATCTTACCCAGAAACTTCTTTGTTTTTATCACAGAGTAGGTATAACTGGCAATTTTGGATAACATACTGTTGTTGTTTTTCTGTTGCAATTACGAGTTATCCATGTGGTTTGGCATGTTTAGATTTGCCTAAATTTTCTGCCAAAAAATATTAACACCCTTACATGCACCTGCATGAAGGTGCTGGTATTTAGGAAACTTTAGAGATGGCATTCAGTTATTATGGGGTTTTTTCTTTCTTTTTTTTTTTCCTCTTTCCTTTTTTCTCCCCCCCCCCTTATCATTTTCCTAAAGGTGTGCAAGGTTCAGTACTGTTGCTCCTGCAGATATAAAATCCCAGTTCTGTCATCCTTTGCGGAAAAGGATTCAGTAGTGTAATTTAATGCATATCTTTGATCCTCAATGGGATCTAAAATAACACTTTAGAGGGTGACTTTTCAACATAAGTATAAAAGCCCTAAAAGCCTGATAAGTATTTACCCTGCTACAAAGCTGCTGGAATTGCTACTGTTTCCAGAACCTTTTGCAAAACAGGAGTAGGTGGGGAGATTTAAATCAGAAAATATGCAAGTGAAAGAACTGAATTAGCAATTTCTCGCTTTCAGCCAGCAGTATACATTTTTGGAGGAAAGTTGGTATCCTGCTGCAATGCCTACTGCCCTGTCCCCTGGCAGGTTTGCCTTCAGCAGCCTTCCCCAAAGCTGACTGTTGGAATTGCTCCAGGCAAGGTCCATACTTGCAAGTGCAACATGGGTAGATCTGATGTCTAGAAAGTTTTGAACACCTCCACATTTTGAATCTGTGTTGTTATTTGGGAAATTTAAATTCATCCAAATGCTTTTTTGTAGCAATTCCATAACCTCTACCAATTTGCATATTGACAGGAATACCTGGAATACTCAATATACAGTACTATATCCACGGAATTGTCTTCTGCACAACCCAACCAAAGGGCAATAGGTTCACTTGAACCCTCTCAGGAAAATACATCTCCCACTGGAAGTTGGAGTGAGGCTGCCAGCCTTTGACTTGATGCCCATTGACACACTCCATTCTCCTGGCACTGCTTTGGGCTCATCATCTCTGGTACCGGGGCACTAAGAGCCAAAATTGCCACAGTCACTTACAAAGCGAGTGTGTGTTGACACATCAGGTTCCACAGGAATCACCCTGTTTTTCAGCCGGTCAGCCTCAGCCACACCAGTGTGCATTTTAATACACTAATAGATGTCCACTATACCAGTGAAAAAGATCTATTTTCAGTATTACTGAGATATTTAAAAACTCTAGCCTGTCCAAAAAAAAAAGTTTAAAAATAAATCTAAGGCAGCTTAATAAAGGAAAATGTAACATAGCTATAATAATAAAATCTGTTCCATGCTGGAGCATTTGACTGCGAGTCGGAATTCAGCTGACTTGTGGTCACAGCTCTGCTGTTTGGCTTCCATGTTCAAACTTTGAAATAGCTACCCAACTCCCAGTAATGAAGAACAGGTCCGTACCCCTCACCACACAGAAACCTGGGTGTATCTTTTTTTCTCTCAGTTATTCTATGTATCTCTATCTTACGGGAAGCATGTACAATGTTCCTCCTCATCTGGTGCTTCCCCATAGCAGAGGCTGCTTTCTGTCAGTGCCAGTGCACATCAGATGTTCCTTCTGCAATTTTTTAGACTTCCCAATTATCATTCCTTCTTTTCCCCTCACCCCCAGTTGTGAAGTGGATTTAGAAACTCTGGATGACAGCAAGTTCAAGGGATGAGCCACTTCTCATTTTCCTCATTCTTGTAGTTTTTTTCCTTAAAGCCATAATCTTCACATTTTGCTACTATCAGAAACTGTCTCAGAATCCAATCTCATTTTTTCTTTCTCATTTAGCATTTTAATAGCTTTATTCAGTCTATCAAAAAGCACTTATTCCTTCCTCCATCCAGGTATATTCTGTTGTGGTTTCTAAAGAAGTTTTGTTTCCTTTTTGAATATTTTTGTCAAGAAATACAGAAGACAGTAAAATTATAAATACTCATTAAAATACTCATTAAAATTAGAAATACTCATCTGTAATAATCCATATTTGAGTAGGTGTGTCAAATGTTATGAATATTCTGGAAAATTACTGAAATACTTAAAAGTTGGCAAAACAATATTAATTGGTCCAGTTTTATGAGGCTGGCTGAGCCCTGCTACTTTGATTCTTTCCTGGCACCCACAGGCTACCAGGTGCAATGTCACAACACAGTACTATCAGACATACAACAAAATAATCTCATTTTGCCATATATCCTTTTTGTAAGCAGTAGAGGGTCATGTAAACAATGAAATTGCTCTGCTGTCTGAGATTATTTATATTCTTTAGCTTGAAGCTGAGTTTTCCCTTTTCTTCAGAGTTTGTATACTGTGCTCTGTCAGGAAACAGGCAGGTTTCTAAGCTGTTTCAGCACAATGGAAAATGCTTTCTCTGTATCTGAAGCAGGAAAATACTCTATGCCATGTCACTCAAGCATGGCAACAAGTAAGAGACAGTAAACAAAAGCTAGAGCAACAAGGAATCAATCCAGGTAGTCGTGGTTTTTGGTTTGTTCTAAGTTACAACATAAACTTTCTGTCCCTTTTTACATCTCTGACATGAATTGTCTCCAAATGAAATGAGCTCACTGCAGGGGCTTTGGCTTAGGAAAGACAAAGTGTCGTGTGTGGTTGCTCTGCTGTCTTGGTGCTGCTGGGCTGAGAGCAGGGCATATGGGTGTTTTGCATGAAGGTCATCCTAATAAATTGTCCTAAAGGAGCATGAAAAAAAATGCAGCATAAAACTGATGGATTTTATTCTGCTCTCAGTGAGTACAGAATGACTTAGTCAAAGTTGGGATTGCCTTGGGAAAAACCTACCACTATCAATTTCATTCACATAAGCAAAGCAATCCCATCAATTGAGACCAAGTTCTTTTTGCAAGAAAGTGCTTGCTTAAATACTGTGTGTTCCCCTACCTGTTCTGCAGAACCTGCTACATGTGTAATATGTACATATTTGCACTGATTGTATCATAGAATCTAGAGGTGTTATTTACAAATTCTTGGTAGTTTATCAGTGCTTTCTCTTTCCATTCCTTTTAAAAGATATTGCACTGTACTCGCTGTACTCCAATATGTATACAATCCTAACTGCTATTCTATAGTTTGAATCACTTACAGTTTCTCGTATTCCAAGCTGAACACACAGTACCAATATGTTAAAGACATTTAAGCACCTAAAGATGACGGCTGACAGCTGGCGGGGTTTTCAGTACTTCCTGTGGGATTTAAACATCTGAAGTCCCACTAGGAGCCTCTCAGCACTGCCAGGAAGACACTTGCTATACATGTGGTCTTTAAATATTTGCAGACACATACACCTATATGTCTTTAACTCTGTGGACATGATCTGGAAACATGAAATTAAACAGATGTAAATGCGAGCAATGCAGCAGCACATTATGAAAATTGCACATGAGGTAAGCATTGAAATAGAATTAATTTCCTTTGCCATGAAGAGCTGATGAAACTGTTACAAGATTTTGTTCTTATCAGTTCACTAAGTTCCCTCAACGTGAACCGATGACTGTGGGGATTATTATAACAGCAGAAAAGACATTTGTGAACTGTCATCCCATTAGTAGTTCTCAGGAAAATATGTCATGGAATATCTCCTAATTAGTGTGCAGGGGGGGGAGGCTTGGATCAGGATTGCTATTGATGTCGGCCTAAATCTTTGCTCTTTTTAGTTGCACCTTATGGGTAGATCATTATTTGTGAGCGTAGAGGGTTTTAGTGTGTTTAGATTTATGTTATTCAAAGCTCACAAGGCATCATTAAAAAGATTAACACAACTATAGAAGTAAGGTTGTTTAGAAATACTTAGTTTTAAACCCCCCATTATGGTTTCAGAAGTCTACAGTCTGTTTAAATAATTTTTTTTCCTTAAAAGTGTCTGGAACTATTTACTAAAGAAAATTGGTGGGTTTATGTAATTTAGAAAGCGAATGGTAGAGATTAGTCTTTAAAAATAAAATGTGCTATCTGGATTTTGTGGTATCCAAGGCATGACACAGTCATTAGCTGTAGTTCTAGATGCCAGTCACACATGCACTTATCCTGTTCTTTTTTTTTTTTTACCTGATGTATCTGTAACTCTACAAAGAATAATCTCTAGAAGGAGTACAGTCATTCTCTAGCAGAAAACTAGTACTACTTGGCTCAGTCAGGTACACTGCCTGTAGCTGCTCATCGCTCAGTGGTTCAGACAAAAGAGTAAAAATCCCTCAAAGCACTTTACTCACACAGTTATAAACAGGAAAGGAAATTCCCTCTGAACCACAGCTAACAATCAGATTATGTGTTGAAGCAGGAGCAGTAACAGCCTTTTCAATGGTGACTCAGGTGGTGCATGGCTATTAAGTTTTCTATTTCTTTTTTAATTTTCCAAAATTGCCTTTTATTATTCCTACACTATATTTCTGGATGTGTCTAACTATTCGGTATACGAACCATCTTCTTCCTTTTAGCTTAATGTGTTGACATTTCATTTATGTTCCTTTCTTACTACAGAAAAGATAAGCAAGACCACTTTATTTTTAATAATCTTCTTTACCAAATTACCTGCCACATCTTATTTTGTCTTTTTGTTTCTTCTAGAAGAAATAAGCTTAGATTTCAACCATTTCTTAAGTGGGAAAGGTTTGACCATGCTGCTAATGACTTCTTGTCCTTTTCAATGTTTTCTGCTTCTGTGTTGTTTTTATTTAAGAAGATGTGGGAAAAATTGAACTTCAGTCATAATAATACCCAACTATCAGTTTATTAAATGGCATCTGATTAAATCAGAGATTGACTCAAATACAAATCAGTAAAGAGGCTTTGTACATCTCTGTCAAGAAATAAATGTAAAGGGATGTAATTGACACTCATGAGAGAAAAGAGTCCTGTCGCTACCCTTAACTGTTCCTAATTTTTATTGTTCCTCAGAAAGGGTTTCTAGAACATATAAAATACAGTCATATCACAAAACAGAAGTAAAGCTTGAAAAATATGCACCTGCCTTTTTTGGGTTTTGGGGTTTTTTTAATGGAGCTTATAAAAACTGTATGATAAATATACATACAGGGTTTTTTGAAGTTGGTTTATTTCAGCTCAAGAAACAGAATTTCTATGAGCTTCAGCTCAACCATCATTAAATTAAGAGTACTTGAAAAAATGCATGAGTGATAGACGGTACAAATACAAAAGGTTACAATTCATTTTCTTTCCAATAAAGATGTGTAATTTAAAATAGTACCAGTGGAGGTTTCTTATGCCCATTACCTCAGAGAGAAGATAGGTAATTTGGTGCATACACATAATAAATCTTTGTGTGAACCAAGACCATAATAAGTCGTCAACGTTAAATGTTTAACAATCTGAAGTATTTAAATAAAGCTCTTAGTTATTTCTCATATATAAAATATAGACTTCCAGTTTAATTTGAATGAGTTCCAAGATACAAACTAAACTGTCTCTTACTTTCAAAATACCCTGTAATAATTTACAGTCTTTAAATGTATTTTCTTGGTTTCATGCAGGTTTTGTCTAGCCAATGCAGACGTCCTTAATTACACTGGAATCTTTTTTTGTGTGTGAAGTAAATACAACACTTCCAGTATTAACCAATTCTACTGGATATCTTTTTCTCACTAATAAAACTGTATATATTTAAGGGAAAAATAAATAAAAATAGAAAATAAATTATTTTAGACATCACATGAATTTTCTAATGTCATAATAGTTTAATCTAATATTCATTATTCCCAGTTAGTACAAATAGCTCAAATCTCAGATGGAATAAACTGGCATCAGTCCTGCTGAGCTTTTGTACTCCAGATTTCTCATTTAGACTTTGTTCCACTTTACTAAATGGGGGTTTTGTTTTGTGTGATTGTTGTTTTTCTTTTTCCCTGTGTACCTTTTTTAATGTGAAGGCAAGGACAGATTTTCAGTTTTCTTGCCATACATTTCTGACTGCCTACAAACTACCTTCAGGACCCTGATTAGCACAACTATTTTTAAGACTGATTCTTCCTGTTCTTAAAATACAGTTATTCCTGTTTCACTATAGAAATCACACTGTTCCACATTATTCAAGCTTGTAAAAAGAAGTCTGCTACATTTGGCTAGCAGATTCCCCATAAGAATGTAGAGTCAGTCCTGAAAAGCAATATTTAGAATCCTGGATATAAGTGTGCTAGCTGTTAAATCATTTAGTCTCTCATCTTCTTGAGTAAAATTTCAGAAATTAGTATTCCTGAGTCATTCAGATTGTACCTTCAGAGATGATTTACACTGCTGCAAGACAAGTCTCTCTTATTTTGCATGGCTAATTTTCTACATTATTCAGCAGGGGAGGAGGAAATGGTTGTTTGTTTTTTACAGTTTTGCAGATCTATCAAAGGCAACAAATACAACAAATTATATGCAGCATGTGTTTCAGAGTCCCTATTTTCACAGCAAATTAAGTTCAGGTGCATTAGATGGAGTTGTAGACAGCTACTTAAATACCAAAATATATGGTGTAATTGTCCCAAATTTAAGGATGGGCTGTACTGTAAGATTTCACATTCATATGGGATACAGAAATAGAGCTCTGATTAGTAAATTGTTTGTAGAATTTTCCATCCATATAAGGCTTAGTAAAAGGCTCTTCTATGGAATGGAGCATTTGCAACTTCAAGATGAATTAGATTTAGGCAAATTCTCAAGAGCTGGAATCCTTGTTGCTTGGGTCTTAAGATATCGATTAAAACTTACTATAAGACAGTATTATACTTGCAGAAGGTATGCCTTCATGACCTTCCATGTCTTTTCCATCTCTACCTTGTATAGCTTTTTTCTACGGCTCAGTTTTAGGGCTTTTTATGCCAATGCATGGAATCATTTTGCAAAGTGATTATCATTTAGTCAGGCATGGCAATGGAGTCAATGTGACCCCTCAGGCAGGAAAGATAGGATTTCCAAGTAAAGTTATTTTACCTGTTACTAAATATGAAATTATCGCTGTAAAATATCACAATCTTTTTTCAGCATTGCTGTGTAACTCCGTTGCAACTAATCCAGGAGCAAAACCTGCCTACGTGATGAATGCTAGTTATTTTGTTTAACCTGTTCTTCCTTCTAGTCCTATTAGAACCTGTTCATAATTAAATGTAATTATATTCACATTCTGAAGTTAATTTAGAAGTGGATAGTCTATTTGGTTACTAAAATGGGATTCTTTTTTCACTCACCTGCTGATTCCTCAGTCATTGCCAGAGCTTGCACCACCCTGCTCATTCATGCAATGTCCCATGTCACCTCTGTGATCACCCTCCAGAAGTGCCACCATAAGTGGCCAGCCCCTGTCTTCAGGGCAGGATGGCACTCTGGTTTTCATACATTTTTTAGCCAGTGTGTGTTGGTACAAGCATCTTCCTTGGATGCCTCTTTTGGTAGGGCAGTATTGCTGCAAATCTACAGTGCTTGACAGATCAGACCTCACCACTCTGAACTGTCAGAAACCTGTCAAGTGTACACATTAGCAGTGAGACTGACTCCAGAAGTCCCTGTCCCACACTCTGCAGAGATGGCACTTATTCCCGGCATTTATAGTGCAGTAACATTTTAGGATGCCTTCTCTAGAACAGTATGGACCACAGATGTGGCACCACTGAGGCCACAACATTGGATCACATTACCAGGCTCAAATGACCCATACCTGCAGTCCAGAAAAATCAAGAAGCCATCACCATCAAAGACAGCATTTGGGCCATACCAACAAAACTTCTGAATAAATTAGTTTCCGTGCATTTTTCTTCCACTGCCTCTGGATGAAGATATAAACTTAGATGTGTCTGAGCCAGATACAGGCTGTGACTTCCTTCTGCATGTTCCCCGGGAGAAAGGGTAGATAGGGAATGGAGAGGCCTGACTATTTTTTGTGTCATTATTGGGTAACAGTAAGAGGTGTGTTCATGCAAGGCACATTTAAATTCCTGTTCCTGTTCCAAGGGATGTTCAACTTGCCAAGGGATTTCAGGCCCTAGGCGATGAAAGAGTCCTATTTAATAGGCCTTTAGTAGGGACAAAATTCTTCACTAACCCACTCTTTTGTAAATAAAGGCCTCTTGTATTCTTTTGACATTTCATATGGGATTCTTAATAGCAGTTTTGGATTTAAATGTGACAAATTAATAATGAGATTTTATAGGACAAGAAGAAGAAAATCAGATTAAACCAAAATAAGCGGCGTTCATAACATATGTAGGCTTCCAAGGATTAATTGCAATAAAGGTATAAAGGGATAGATAAAAGAGCAGGATTCAGATGACTTCTACATCTGACCCAAAATGATCTGGATGTGTTTAAGTTGAAGATTTTTTGTTCACATTCAAGCACTTCTAAGAGGGAAGATGGCTTTACAACTCATTTTCCTCTCAGTGTCTAAATACCACCAAAGACCATACCATGCAGTAACACCTCCTCCCCTCCTTATCCTCTGGGAATCCACATGGTAAGGGAATCCTATTGGACCTCCTGGTTTTCTTGCAGAGTAATCTACGTTTGGTACTTGTGGCTATAGGATGCCTAACATTGCACAAAGCATGGTCACAGAGAATAGCTTTACACATAGTTGCTTTGTGATTAAACTGTTCATTCAGGATGTGTAAAACCCATAGGTCAATCCTTTGCCTGAAGTAGGTGATTAGTGGGAAGTAATAAGAGACAAACCCAGAAGAAAACTGGTTCTTTTATCTTTAGATGAAAGAAATGCTAAACACACTAGCATTCCTATAGAGTATCTATCCCTCCTTTAATGAATCTTCAGACACAAAAAAAAATCACATCCACAGTGCTTTTCTGAAAAAAGACTTATGACCCTATGGATAAATGCCAGTTACATTATGGGTCTTAGCATTTTGAGATCTGGGGGCTATGGTTTCCTTATTATCTACTCACAGTCAGCTTCCACAAGGTAAATGCATATTGCTGTAACTTCTGCAAATTTTATCAAACCACATGCCATGTAATGTCTTTCAAATCAAGTTCTATAGTTACTAACACCTTTTTATAATTTTTTTTCCAATAGCAATGACTATTTCTCAGTTGAGTTCATTATTATGAACAGATACATTGCTAATGTATCTTTGCTTTTAATATTGAGACTCATCCAAGCATCAAAGTGAAGTGTGTTATTTCAGAACTTTAATTGTTCCAGCATGCTGGTACTTCTAATAGATGCATGTTCTTCCTTAATTAAAGACAACTCTTCAAGATCGGTACACTGTGCCTCACTGATCCACGATTGCCTCTGCTAACTCCCAGTCAGACACTGAAGTTTATAGAAATCTGACTAAAAACTGGAAAAAGAATCTTTCTCTTTAAACAAGAATGATTTCCCTTGGCAAGATACAGAGATGAATCACTGCCAACACTTTCCTTTAAGAGCTGTGTTAATAAAATTGGGCCAGATAATACTCCTTATTTCTGAAACATCTTTTTCTTAGGCAGCCTCATATTTCACACAGATCTGTGGTAGGTAGCCTGACAGCAATCAGGCAAGTTGAGAGAGAGGAATGAATTTCTTCTTCCATGCTTACAAAATGGATATGTTAGTAAATGGATGTTTTCTAAACTGGATTTGCAGAGCTCTTTTATTTTTGAAGATATGCAGCATTTTTTTTCAAGACAACAGTTTGGACATCGTAATCAAGTCATGCATGCCTTAATATTTGTGTAACTGCAATCATTGTACAAACTTAATAGCAGTCAAATGTGTTTGTGACAATTTACAGAGCTCATAATTTAGAGTCTAGTCATGGATAGTTGTCTTTTTGTGCTACACATCTATACAGCCACATTTATGAAAGTATACAGATACCTTGCAATTTTTACAATATTTATTCTCAGAATAGCCTGGGTGATGGAAAAGCATTAGTCCAGATTTACACATGGGAAACTAAAGCACCACTGTAAGACCACTTAACATTCTTTCTATATGCATTAGAATTTTTCTATTGAATGTTGTGACCAACCAAATCTGCAAAACTAGTTCATGAAAAAAGAAGCAGACTTCATTATATGCCATATTTCTGTTGAAAAGTTGATATTAGCTTCACTGACTCTTTTCCTAGTCGACGTTAGACCTTTCCAGAATTTGCTCCTTTCCTCTCTAATAATTATTTTTCTTTACTGAAACAATTTATTTTATTTGTTCTCTTTTTTATTACAGTGTTTATTGATCACTTTATCATTCTTCTGTATCGCTTTCACAGAGCCTCACAGATTGTTGAATACTTTCTATATGGGTAGTTGGAACTGTGATTTTGTGAAAGTCAGAAATAAATTGTAGTTCAGCTTGTAGGCTGTGTAAAGCAATTCAGAACCCTGCTACCGCCCTTTGTTCTGCCTTGAATCACTCTGTTGTTCCCGTCCGTTGAACAACGCGTGTGTTGATCAGACTCCCAACCGCGAGGATAGTTTTATTGCCGCACAAACAGGGATTAGTGCTGCGCTGCACTCATTTTCACTTGTGCCCTGATTTCCAGCACTCTTTTCAAAGGTGAAAGGTCAGTGGAGTAATTCAGTGTGCTACTCCACCTGTCTTTGCCTTCAAAGAATTACTTAGTCTGTGCATTATTATTAATGATAGCAAAAGAGAGCAACACTGCTGCTCTAAGATCACTGAAGGACACGATGATGCATTTCACATATCTCATTTTCCACGTCAAGACACACAGTATCCTTGACATGGTCTTCTAGGAGTTCATTAAATTTAAAACAGGTGATGTGTGGTTAACTATGAAAACTTCCCAAGGCAAAGTGACATTATAAATAAAATTACTCGCAAACAATTAATCTTCTCTTAATCCCTTCCTCTCGGAGTATTAAATTGTTCTGTGACGTGCTTGGTATAGCATGTCTCACACTGCCTTTGCAGTTTTTATTGACTGGTCTTTTTATAACACTAGCCTGGATATCACTGAAAACAACATAAAAAAGTATAATTAGATATTAAGTATTTTTTTAATTAATTTTAAGTGTGGTTTTGGTGTGAAGCAAGCCATCAGTGTTTGCTGTTAAGAAAGTTGGTGTCTCAATGAATTATTAGTTTCTCTTCTTACCCCAATCTTTTTTTTTTTCAATTTGCCTTTTGTGACCTATTTCTTAAAAGTTGGTACAATATTATAACTGACAAAAATTGGATTCAGAAGTCTTGGCTTTCACTGTAAGCCAGTATGGGAACATCCTGCGCTGCTGTTTGCACTGAAATGACCAAACAAAATGTAGTTACTGAAAATATGAACTTTTATTTTGGGAAGGTTTGTTTTTGGGGTAACCAATCCTGGCTGTGCTGCTTTATAAAGATGACTCCAAGGCTGCTATCCCGTAGATGACATACACTTCAACTTTTCCTAAAAAAAAAAAAAAAGCTCAAGCACTCCACATTTTTTAATTGAAAAAGAAATGCAGCATAATATTTGGAAAGAGAGGCTGTTCTAAAAAAAGAAAATGTAGTATTCTGTAGTATTACGTATTCCTAAAGCTCTTCTAAATTTAACATTTAATTTTTGGTGACTGATAGTACAGGTAGTTCCCTAGAGCCTGTCAATGGGATGCCTCTCACAGCAATGAGGATGGAGTCATTTATAGTTCAGAAGGAATAAGACCTTTCAAATTACATCTAACCATTGGAAATCCTTCCACTTTAATTCTGCTCTTCAGCTGGAGGCCAACTCTTCTGAATTCTCCCTGATACAGAGCTGAATCTTAACCTGGACCAAAAAAAAAACCCAAAACATTGTAAATATTTGGCTAAAGAAACTGAGATTTTTATAGGGCTGTGGGTTTTTTTAGTTTTTAAGGTGTTCCAGAAATCTTTCTGAGAACCGACTTGTAGTAGTGCAATAACTGGCTCCATCAGCTGTTCTCTATTAAGACTGCAAAATACTTCACTAGAAATATGATTCTACTTTATAAATTCTCATAAAAAATATATAAAATGCATACAAACACCCATAATGTATGTTTTAAGTCTAAATGTGTGTCTCTTTAACCATGTTGGCATTACCAATTGGAATTTCATTGCATACTGTGTGGCTGACAGAGAAGGCACATTGAAATCGAGCTGTTAAACATACCATCTCCATTTTTTATTTCACTAGAGTATGTTTGCTGTATTTTTAAAAGAGCATTGAAAAGCCCAGGAGATGAATTCTGCTCTGAAATTGCTATTTGCTGACATAGAAATAGCTATAAAAATACAAGCTGAGAAAAATACAGTATAGCAATATATTTTCATTTATTTGGGGGAAAAGTAGTTTTAAAGAAGAATTATAGTCTGTCTTCTGAATGATAAAGCAGTTTAACTAGCATTAAACACAGCTGAAATTTTGTAATGACCAAACCTCGGCTCATCCAAATCCCCAATAGCATTAACTTACTAGAATTGGGCTGTAAATTTGATTAGCCCTACAGCAGACATGAGACACAAATGTTCTTCTTTATACAGTCATACTAAGTGGCTGCAAAAGAAAATGATAAGGTGGCGTAGAGCAGCACATCCAACCTTTTCAAGCTAGGGACAAGCTCCAGCTCACCCAGCTTTCAAATCCACATAAATACAGGGCAATTTCATGAATTCTGATATAACATGAGGATTACATATGGTGAGGTGAGGAGGGATTTAGCAGCTGCAGTCTTCCTATAAATCATCCAGAAGCTTTTCTTCATAGTTTAAGTCTTTTGATTGACATTTTCAATGTAAACTACATCGCTGAACCATAGCTTCTGTCTTTGCCTGTATAATATGGTGCTTTTTTTTATATGTTTCCATTACTCATCCACTGTCCTCTAACATGAAATTTGATGCTGTAACTCCTACTGTGTTAACATTTTACATTGAGCCAATCAGAGTATGGGATAAAAATTTTTCTTTACACAAGTTAAAAGTTATAGAGGCATTCTAGGGCAGATTTTTAGAAATTAGAGTCTAGGACTGGAAGGAACAGTAAATTACAAAACTTTAAAGGTCCAAAGAGTTGCAGCAACTTCTCTGGTGGGCTGAGAGTGTGTGCCACAGCACAATTTCTTACAGTGGCTACACAGCCACTGCCACCCACAAACCTGCTCCCAGGTTCCAGTGCTGCCGAGTGCCACACGCAGTCGCTCTGCCTCATCCTGGCTTCCGCAGCCACCGGCACCCTGAGGGCCGGGAAGCCCATGTCTACCCACACAGCAGGGAAGGAGTTGTGCACAGGGGGTGCCATCCCGGCTCGCAAGCCAGCCACCATGCATCTGGTGCACCAAGAGTACATTCCTCCTGCCAGGCCAGCAGTTACGTAGTTTTGCTGTTATTGTTGTTAATTTACTTTGGGTTTATTTTAATTTCTTTTAGTAGGTTGTTCTCATAACACATTTCTGGCATAGCTTTGTATTCCTATCACCTGGTTTTGTTGTCAGTTGGACACAGTCCCATTTGGAGTCAAATTGTAAAATGAACCCTGATTCAATGATGAATCATGCTACTTATTAAAAAAAAAAAAAAAAAAAAAAAGATAAAACTCAAGCAGTTTGTTAGTTACAGAAACAAATTTCTAACATCAAGAATAAAACCGCAGATATATACAAATGGAAAATAAAAAAAAGTTTTTGGTAAAGAGAAATGGAAACATGGGAAAAATGCCCATATAAATTTTGAGATCCAGTATTCCTTTTTATGTCTTAATTTGATAGTTGATGCAATGGTTGTTTTATAAATACATATTTGACCTTACTAATGGAGATTTCACAATACCCCTCAAACAGTGCAGCCCAGCTGAGAACCACATGATGCTCAGCTGTGTGCTACATAGTTTAGGGGGTAAATGATAACTGCTGTTTTTTCCTTGATATTTTGTAAAATTTCTTCCTCATACTTGATATTTTGTAGGACTTAGGCATTATAACCAAGGCTCATGCATGTTGAGAATTAAATCTTTTAATTGTTTTAATTAAGGAGCTTCAATTTATCTTGTAATCTTCATTTTATGGCCCATCCCAGTGAACTGTGTAACAACAGTAACTCATGACTCCTGAAGGGTTGAGAGATCTGTCTCCTTGGGCCTGCCAGCTGGCTGAAACTGCCCACACAGGTGCAGGAAGAATCCGTGGCATTTCTGGAGCTCACATGCTGTCCTTAAATGCTGTGGCACAGATGTAGCATGCTGCATGGAATTGGCCAGTGTACCACTGGTTGGGTGGCTCTGATCTGAAGTTTAAATTTCCCTCCTCACCATCTGTCCTGACTTCCCAAACAAAGCCGTTGTGCCTCCTAATGGCTTTATGCCTTCATAGGAACTGCTAAATAAGCCAGCTCTTCAAACACCTGTTGAAGAGTCCTTTTTAAAATCCTCATAAGTAACTACATGTAATGACAACACACCTTCAGACTGTCTGATAGAGATTTGAAATACCGGGGCCTCAGTGTCAGTAACTATTTTTCTATTCCCTCAGTCTGTGGTCTCAAACAAGCAAGTGGCTTTGCCAAATTATGGGTTTGTTCTTTTATTCAATATTGTACCTAAAAAACTTCTAACCAAATTGAAAAAAAACAATGTCTTTACTGTTATTACTGAGAGTACCTTTTAGTAGCATTCGCTTGGCAGCTGGCTGTGAGTGCAGATGTTCCCACTCATGCTACAGCAAGCAAGTGGTTTGCTTCCACAGACCTGCTTCATACAGGCAGACAACAATGGAAGGAGACACTTGCTTGGGGGAACCACCTGAGGTGACAGTTGATTCTCAGGTCACTCTGTGGGAATTTACACACCTACAATAAAAGCTTTGTAGACCTCAGTCATCTTGCAGGCCATCACCTCCACTCTTTCTCCAGCTGCCAAACAAAATACTGCAAAGACAAAGGCTTGAACGTATGGATAAACAAACAGCCCAGTTCTCTACATTACTGGGTTTCAACAGATTTCCACACTTTCTTACCAAGAACTCCTCTCACTGATTCTCTCACCCCAAAAGAGAGGAGACACCTTCCCATGCTGTGAGGAAGTGAGAGGAAGAGCCTGTACCTTCCAAAGCCTTCTAAATATGTATGTTGTTGAAATATTTCCTCCCAAAAGGAGATATACATGGAAACCCATACTAGGAAACAATTATAATTATCATCAAGGATTGGGGATGATGATGTGATCCTCAGTACCCTTGGAGTGTATCGAAGAAATTGATTTACACTTCCTAATGTGAAAGACATGCTTTCGCAGAAACATTCATCCTGCACATAAAAAACCTTCAGATTTGAACAGGGTAAATCTTTACCACAGCACATCACTTTTCTTGCAAGGCTTTGTAAAGGTCTTAGAGGCAGCACTTTAAATGTTCACTAAACCTCAAGAAGGACTTGCCACATTCCCAGATTATAATGTCCTGCAGCCCATCACAGCCAGATGCCTCAGAGGCCAAACACCACCTTCCCCAACAATATGAAAACCAGGACATTGGTCAAATTTTACTTCAAGGATTCCTTTCAAGTTCAACTCTTAGGCTCCATTTCTCCATGGGTCTCCAAAAGCGTTTCTTTACACAGTGGCGTTGCATCCAAGGAGGGTGTGGGAGTTCGCAGCGGTACTGTCAGTCTGATCCCCAAACTACTGTTACACTATGACAACGTTTCCCTGTGGCTACTCCCTAAATTTTTTGTGAAGAAAACGTTGCCCTTTCCTATTGCCCAAGTTCCCTATTTACCCTACAGTGCTTCTGAAACCTTGTTCCTGCCATGGATATCTTTTCACTACTTAAATGCCTATATACTATTAGCCTCCTATTTACACAGAACAAAATCCTTCTGGTAATCCCCTACGTAGTTTTTCCACCTTGGCCGAGGAGTTAAATGTGATATACTTTCTAGTCTACAACTTTTAAAATGGATCTTAGATCAGATATGCTTCTTGGACATTTACGAATGTAAAAATAGTCAAGTTCAGGCCTCGGTGACCTTCCCTGGTTATATTAAAATGCAGTAAGTGTTCACAGGACTGAGACTACAGGGACATAGTACACTGCAAGTCACAGTGATAACTTGCCTTACTAATTTAGAAAGTGTAAAGTTTACATTCAAATCACAGGCTCTTCCTGAAAGTGCAGGATATGCATGCAAACCAAAGGATTTTTTATTAGATATTGTTTACTAATATTTGATGATGTTGGCAGTATGCCGGTCAATTGATTTTTGGCTAAACCAACATATTTCTCCTATCATAAACTCCTATCATTAACAACCAAACAAAAAAAGCCCAGATTTACTCTGCTTTACAGGAGCAGAGTAACATCTGATGTCTTGTCCAAGGAATTTCAGTGGTTAATGGTACAAGCACCACACTTAGATTACAAGTTTACCAGGGAAGCTAAGAGTCATATTGTTCAATGGCACCATCCTCAGTCAACTACAAAGCTAATTATTACCTAGCTTTCAGAAGAAGTCATATTCCTCTGTCCTAAGTCAGGACAAAGTGTGGTATCAGTGCCTCTGGACTTACATGGTAGAATCTCAGAAAATTTACTATTGCAGCAAAAGTATCAAGAGTATGGGTTTCCCTCAAAAAAGGAAAAGTCTCTATACATTTTGTCTGCTTTAAATTGAGAAAAGTATCTGAAAGAGAAAAATGTTGATTAAATACAATCACTTATGGGAATGTCTTGACTTGGTTTGTTTTCCTTAGGGGACTGATTGGTTTTGATTAATTATTTGTGAAGTATTTGGAGATTCAGACCATGTCATGCAGCATTCTGGCCATATGAATGCTCAGAAAGATCCCTTAAATTAAATAACAATTCTAAAGTTTGGAATTAACTTCTGTCACTTTGAAAATAGTACTTATTGCCTTAATTCCTTATATTTCTTTATGCTTTAAAGCAAAAGGCGTTTAACCAAAATTGAACCTGATAATAGAATTAGAGCCCATCCTCTTCTTAGGTGAGAATATATATACTTGTGGGAATCTAATACCATAAATAAATGACATCATCTGAAAGTGAATTTTAGCTCAAAATGAAATTATCGGAACTTTTTTGTGAAGTATAATTTTAGAATATTGTTTCAGTTCTATGTTTAACAGAAAGGTATAGCTAATTGCAAGCCACCTTCTCCCCATCTTCCTTTCACGCTTTCAAAATTAGGCTAGCATACGTAGGCACCTTGTTCTTACGGTTTAACCTAAGAGAACTGAATGAATGTGGATCTAAAAATAGCTTTTTCATCCCTTCAAGGCTGATGCGTATTTCACACTTTGTGTTTCCTTTTCAGCTGACCCCCTGGTTGGAAGCATCGCCACTCAGTATATGACTAACAGAGCAGAGCACGACAGAATGGCCAGACAGTGGACCAAGCGATACGCCACATAGGAACCTACTCTAGGATTTGCTGGACCTGTGCAAGCACATTCACTAAGTGCATCAATAGCCCTTCCCTTCATTCTTATTTTTTATTAAATTTTGAACCATTTCGTGACAAAAGGTTGTCCTTACTTTCTTTTTTTGTTTTATTTTTATTTGTTCTGGGGTTTTTTGTTCTGTTAACTTGAAAGTTGTTTCCCTCAAATGTAGACAGGGAATTTTGGTTATCAGTGCAAAGAATGTTGGATCTGTAATAGTATAGAGCTTTATCACAAAGCTTTGTATTAATGTGTGGGATTGTTTTTTTTTCTTTCATGTGGTTTTGGGGAAAACAAAAAATTTCAGAATTATATCTCATTTCTACTTAAATGTAGTGTTTAGGGTTATTTTTTTGTACTGAAGTCTTTAATGGTGGGTGCATGCTACTGGGAACAAGTTTTGTATAAAAGCTTAAAATCAAGAATCACTGTGCATTACTAAGACTGTGTTTATCACTAGCCTTCTGTTTCCCACACAAAAGGCTATTGCGTTGAACAAATTAATATGTATTTTGATTTACTTAAAAAACAACAAAAAAAAAGTGCTTGTAAATTTCTTAGGGACCTGCCACTTTTGACTGTGGATCAGTTGATGTACACTTGTATTATTAAAGCACTCAATAAAACACTGTGGCTGATAAATGCACTTCTTGCAAGACAGTGCTTTTGCATTTGTGCAGTATAGGCTGCGCAGTCCTCACATAATACAACTGCAGGTTAAACAACTATTTTTAGACGTGAACTATTCACTTCTTCTCAACAATGCGTTTCTTAACTCAGAATTCTTCATTGTGTATATCTGTCACATACCAACATTTTCCAAATGTTAAGGCCTTTCTTTCACGTGCCTATGCTCAGCTTTGCTATTCAGAAGCCTCATGCTACATCTTTTATACTATGGCTTCACTTTATCCATCTTGTTACATTTAAAATAGTTGGCTGTAAAAATAGCCTTGCAGTGAAAGCAGAATACTGATGTTGATTTTATACAGCAGGCCTCATTTTGCCTTTCTCCAAGCTCCTTGACTGTAAAAGCTACTGTTATTTAAAAAAATAAATGAAGGTTTTCGATGGGAAAATTGAGCCCATTGCACCAATCATTCCCAGCACGTTCAATAGTAAGGGTATTTCTATTCAGATTTGACCTTCAGGCTAATTTTAGATATGCAGCCATGGAAGGAAAACTTGTACTTGGCTAAGGAAATGTGTGGGTGTTGTGATTTAGAAAATATATACTGTGATGCTGATAGCTAAATGTTCTTTGTGTTGCAAGGCATATTGGAAAATCCCTGTCTCGTATAATTAAACGTTACAGATGCTTTATACAGTGCTTGCCTGCCCTCTCCCCTCTCTCCTTACCTCTTATGTTTAAAGAAGATCTTATCTTTAAAAAGATACGTTACAACAGGGTCAGTATAAACATACCGGGAGACCCAATCCCATTACACTCCAACCCAGTTTAAGTGTCATGAAAACTAAAGCAGTCAAGGTGACCCCATAGGGCCTCTACACCCACCACTGCAGTGCTCAGCGTTTCAAGGCTCTTTTGTTTTTCTCTTGGCCATTTGCTAACAAAGTGAACAGACATTCAAATCCAGTCCACTGGTGAGTTGTCCTCTGCATGAAGAAAAGCTGAACGTTGATGTTGTTGTAGGTGGTCTGATAACTACCACCCCAAGAACCACAAGGCTGTCAAACAAATAATGAGATTCTCTTGATAAGAGCAAACAGAGAATCTTCTGGTGTTTGTAGAAGCCAACTGTTTACAAGCCCAGCCATACAACATTTTGAGGCCAACAGATCCTAAATACATACATGAAAGAACAATGATATTTCAAAAATAAAACACAAAACCTAGACTTCTCTGAGCCAGAACCACCTTCTCAGGACAATACTGGTATATGTGCTTCGCTTGTGAGTTGCCTCCACCATACAACTTGCCACGGAATACTCCAGATCTGAAGAGAACCTTCCTGCTGTAAAAGTACAACAAAGGGGTAAAAGGAATTAAAAAGAACAATGCACCCTGCCCTCTACAGTAACGGCATTGCTTCCCCTCTTATCCCAGCTGCTGAAGAGATTCCTGCCATAAAAGACCTGTATCCCCTGAGACAGCAATTAATGGGCAATTTCAGATTTCTTATGAAGTACTTTCAGAGTCTGTCACACTGCAGTCTTTATTTACACTCGGCTGAGCACAATGCAGTGATTTCCCAGGTACATTTTAAGTCTACTTGGTAAAGAAATCTTTCATTTCCATTCTCCTGCTTTTTGTTTTTCTTTTGCCAAAATATAAAAAAGAGCCTATATTCTTCTCTAAAGAAGATGTAACTGAAAGATAGCTGAGATACCTTGGAGGGGGAATCACGGAATTCTCAATAAATATCTATTCTCGGATCATCAGCTCTCTCTTGCTTTTTTTATCAATTAAAAGCTGTGCAGTTTGAATTTGCAGGTAAGTTGCCCTCTGTGTGAATCTGTACAGTCACATTATCCTAAGTAATATGAAACTACTGCCTTAATAACCATGGGGATCCCAAAGAAATAATCAGAAAGGATCAACCTACGCTGATTAAAGCAGATGCGGAGTCTTCTGGCATCTGCAGGATCCAAATGTTTGAAAGTCTGGCCATAAAACATTCTCCTCTATTTACAAATCTGCTCTATTTGCCTCCCAAGTAATTCCTTTTCTTCATGGGCTAAACCTGGGATATATGAAGCATTATTTGAAACCTGCTGCTGTTGCTTAGAAGAAATGAACCATCCCCAACACAATTCAGTCTGCCAGTAGAGGCACAGTGAACCATAATGCATTGGCATGGTCTCTTTTTCTCCTTTTTTTTCTCCTGCATCTAGAAAATAGTGCACATTATTCTAGCTCCCCTTTGCTCTTCAGATCCTCTCCAAATTTAACTGATTCTTGCTTCTTCTTTTATGATAAATCATCTTTCTAATTTCTTCTAGCTGGTGAAGTCCGCATGCTGCCCTCATACAATTGGGTACAAAGATCATTCAAATGACTTGCACATATTAAAACATTCAAGAGTATACAGTTGTCCTAAAACCACATATAAAGGCCACCAGTTGAGCAAATCTCAGTATTTTTCCAGAGACACACAAATGCTAAAACTGGGGTTTGTTTTATAAAGACATCTTACATCTGTTCTGAATTCAATTGCAATATCAAGTAAACAATATTTAATTTCCAGTAACCCCAGCTAAATGTCACTGTCCCATACCCTCTGAGTTCAACTCAGATGAAGCAAAAATCAGGGAACTCTCCAAACTGTATTCACCCATTCATGGATTACTGAAGTGGCCTTTGCATCCCACTGCCCAAGTAACCAGCTGATTTCCCTCTTTAGAAAATTGCAGAACAACAATGCTTAAATCAAGGTACCTAAAACCATCCTGTATTTTCAGAGACAGCATTTCCCAGCTGCTCCAGGAGTGAGCAGGGCCATAACCCTTTTGATTGCATGCATTGTGGGTGATTGCAGCCAAACAGTTAAATTTCATTACAACCAGCTGCTGTGTCATGAATAAGGCAGGAGTAATTCCTCTTGAAAGATCTTTGTTGAGGTTTTCATATTGTGAGCTGCAGATGGATACACAGTCATATCCTATGCCCAAGTGATGGGCAGCAGCTCACAGCCCTTCTTTCTTGCTATCCTATGCAATGATAGCATGTGACTATGGAACACCAGAGCGGTTGGGGGACTCGTAAACCCCAAAATTGGATTCCTCTTCAAAGCCTTCTCAACCTTTTAAATTCTGTCCTGACACGTACTCTGGGTGCTTTGCATGCTCTAAACACTCTTTCAGCATGACGGTACAGTGTGCTTTAATCCTTCTGACTTATTCCTCCTCACTCACCCATTCCTTCTCTCTGTATGCTTTCTTCTTCTTGACTGATTTATTACTCACAGCTGAGAGACCACACAAGACACTGATCCCAGTTCAAATGTCTCTTCCAGAAGTGGCCTGAGCATAGTAATCCTTGTCCCCTGAAGTGTTTCCGGGCCCCTCTCTGCTCCCCCTTGCCTCAGGCAATGCCTATTAGAACAGGGAAAGCAGATGGGTCTCCAGTGCAGTAGGAAGATGCCTTCAGACAGTGCAGCATCTCCCAGTTACTCCAACTCCAGTGTTAACCTGGAGTTAACCTTTTCTCCTTTCCAGTTCTCAGAGACTTCTCTTGTCTCTGAAGATGGACATCTTACTCCAGGCCCAATGTACCTGCCTGCATTTTGAGTTGGGCAAACTGTAGCAAAGGCTCAGTGAAAATTCTGGCACCTCCAAGGTTCAAATGTACAGTCTTGGCAGCCACAATTCCTGCAGAGCCAGTTCTGCCTGCTGGTTTTCCATCCTCAGTTGGTCTTTCTTCTCTTCAGCTTTTCATTCCCTTTCATTTCTCCTCCGGTCCTTTCCTTCATGACATCAATGCTGTATCTTGATGCTTCCTTCTCCCTGCTTCCCTCACCTCAGTCACAGCTCTGTTCATAGTCATGAAGAGACTAACACTAACACTGGGCTCCCCAGAACTGCTTGAAATCCCCTAATTTTTAGGTCTTAGAAGCAAGGAAGACCTTTGTGTGAATTAAGTACTTCCTCATTGTACCATGCCTGGCCCTGGCTATAAACTAAATCACTTCTCCCACACACATCATTAGCAGTAATGAAATCCGGGCTGGCCTCCTTAGCATGGCATCCATATGCAAATGAATTTCCTCAGCTCAAACGATCTGTACAGCCAATGCATGGCTGCTTGGGATGCCTCCAGCAGCCTCTGTCGGGTCACAACTGGAATATGTTTGGAGACTACTGTTTACCAGGAAGAGTTTTATGATACCTTTAAATCCATCATTCTGCACCCTAATTCCATCGTGAACTTTAATAGGTACTTGCAGCACTCTGGGATAATGAAAAGGGCAAAGAAAAACATCCCTTTCATGTCTACTTTGATTGTGAAAGAAAGTAGTCATGAACTAATGGAAGGCTGAAACAAAGACAAGGTTACTAAGACATCCTAATCCCTTGCCAGTCCTAAATTAGAAAAATCCCACTTCACGTAACAGCTAAATAAAAGATGTATTTACTTCTACGGACCTTGCAGAACAAATTCCAAAAAACTCACTATCCAGATGCCCCAATAGTAAACGCGGATGATCAGATCATGCATTTCAGGAGAAGGAAATGCATCCACTAGGAAGAGCTTTCCACCCTCATCTCCTCACCTCTGTCAGGCTGCATGCAGGACTGCCTCCTTGACAGTCCCTTGGGAAACAAGGGCTGGAAACAAGAACCTCGGGTCATTCCTTATTGTCACTGCTCCTCAAATACACTCAGTCACAACAGGCATTTGTTGCTGCAGAATCAGTGCTGGGGTCCCCTTTTGTGTTGCTGAGGACCTTGAGGTCAGGAAAAACAAAGGGTCACACTTCAGTTTCTGTGAAATGCCTCCTTTCTTTGCAGTTGACTCATACCCTTTGTAAGGCCCTGAATAGAGCCTCTTACATGAATGGGGCTCCTACCACACAGATTTCAATACAGCCCTGCTCCTTTCTTCACTTGTCATAAACCTGGCAAAGTGCTTTGCTTATCACACTTTGGAAACACCTTGCTAATAGCGCAGCCTAACTGTGCACTTGCCCATCTTTAAGCTCTTCCATTTACATTTCTCAGATACTTCTCATTACATGTGAGTGTTTATCTTGTAATCACTTATAAACGCCAAGGATATGCAAAAATCCTGCTTCCTTCTTTTGGACCACATGCAACCTTCATCCCTGCTCCTCTCTGCTGCTCCCTAGTTCCTAAATCTGCTTCTTCACTCAGGATTCCGGCACCCAAATCCCTTGCTTATCCCACCAACACAGCAAACACCAGTCACCTCTGCTCCAGGCTCCTTACGGCCCATCACTGTCTCACTGTGGTGCTCCGACATCTCACTGAAAAAGGGAAAAGTCCACCCCAGCACCAGAGATTGCTGCCGTATTTGCAAAATGAGGAATCAAAACCTACTTTATTCTCCTTTATGTGAGAGAGCACATAATGCTCCTCGTGCTCAGCACTTAAACAATAAGGTACAAATCCTCTCTGCAGATCTCCTGATCTCAGAGTTCAGAACAGCACTCTCCTTTGCTCTTCAATATTGCAAGTAGTAGCAAAATGGTTTGTATTAAATGCCCTGAATGTTACATATCTAATAAACAGAATAAAACTTCCCGCACAAAAATCTGTATGTGCTGATAACTTAGTCATCTTTTACACAGGAAACTAATTGTGTGAATTAAAAAGTCTCTCCTGTTTCCTGTTCTGCTTCATTATGTTTGTCATTACCTCTTGCTGCTATTTGAAAAGAAAATCTTCCTGAAATCTACTTAGAATTTAAATCCTTATTGAAAAGCATCAAAGAATAATCAAAATGTGCTCTCTCATATCAATGTAATCTAATCAGAAAGGCTCATAGAATTATTTATATACATACATTTTAATGATAATTTAATAATTTATAGGCTTAAAGAAATAATCTCATTCTCTTCTATTTCATAATATACATCATGAAATACTATATTTCATTACTGTGTACATTTGCCATTTTATCTACTTAAATGCAGATTTGAATAACTTTGATCAATAATTTTCTAGTGGAAGAAAAAGACTATTTCTTTTGCAGTGTAATACTGTGTGGACTTACTCATCTTAAAAACATAATCCTCTTTGTAACTTTTTTCTTTCAATTTATATGAAAGATTGAGCAAAGTCTGCAAACAAAAAATGCCAGTAGTTACTCAGGCCCTGCTAATGTGCTGGTTGGAACTGTTAGCCATAACCCCTGTCCATAATTTTCAAAGATGGCACTACAACTCTGGAGGCAGAAGGACAAGAGATGCAGGCAAACCCCAAGAAGAAATGAAAAGCAATGACATGAATAAACACTGCACTCATGCACTACAAATTTCCTCCAGTAATGTATACATGCTGCAGCAACTCCCTTAAGTCAAAACAAACTCTGCTAACTGCAGGATGCTGAACAGGTGGAGCAAATGCATTGCTGCACCTTGTCCGTATCCAACAGCTGCACAAGGGTCTCGAAGGGTACCTGGATCCTGGTTGTGCATGGGAACAGGTAACTCCTGGAAACCTTGGGAAACTGCTCCGAGGCGAGGACCAGTCCTCCCTCCCCTCCTCCCCCACTTGCATCCCTCCCCCTGCCACCACTCAGACCCTGGAGAGATACTGCCATGCCTCTGGCATGTTCAAATTCAACCTAACACAGAACCAAAAGGATTTTTCCAAGATTCAGAAGCCAAGTGTAGAGCCAAAACTGCCAGCAGGTAGTGCTCTCCCATTAGACAGATCTTCATGCAAAGATGATTCTGTGACATGACTATTACCCCTCCACCTCTCAGCACCAGTTAATGTTCATTGGACAGCTTCAGCAATCATGAGCCTTGAGATGCAAGATTAGGAAACTCTTTGTGGGTATTTTTGATGCAAAGGTTTTTCTTGCCTTTAAAACAGAAAACCACCATGATGTGCCTTGCCTCTGTGTGTGTGTCCTTTCCTCTCCTCTTCCCACACACTCTTCCCCTCCCCTGCCAAGCCCTCAGGGGCATATATGTATGTGTATGTGTTATACATGTATTGATGCATGTGTGATATACATATGCCTGCTTTGGACACATGCTGGCACCTCCGGGACCAAAGGGTTTGGTTCAACTTCCAAGTGCCCCCAGCAACGTGGGGATGGGTGGAAGTGCAACAACCTCCAGTGCTGCCTACATGGGTGGTTTCATCAGTGCAGAAGGTAAAATAAAGAAAATAACACTAACAGGAACTAATGGGGAGGCATTTAGGAATTAAAAAAAGGGAGAATGTCAATGGAAACCTTCTGTAGGTCTAGCAGAAGTAAACTTGTCTAAATTTGTAAATTAAGGATCAAAATGTCACCTTCAGTCATAAATGATTATCCCAACGTATAGTGCAGGTTTTCCCAGTCTAGTGTTGCACTACACCTTGGCAAAACAGGAATGAGCCACCTCCATGAAACACCCAGTACATAGTCCTGAAATTTACAGACTTGCCTTGTTCCAATGAGAGAGACATATTAAAATATTAGTTGCCTATGGGCAACTATTTCATACATGTTATTACACAGCCTAATAAGAATTACTGAAATTATTAGAAATATTTAAAGCTGCTAAAGTAAAATCACTCCTCAGGCTGAACTCCTTAACACTAAATACTTGTCTCTTACAAATAAACATTCCTGCTCCCAGAAAGCACCAAAACCCATTAGCAAGGAGAAAAAGAAATTATCTCCGGGTCTTTATTAAATCATTTGGGAAAACTAAAATATGTTAAAGTCAGTAATTCTCCAGGGAAGTGGTCAGGCACTTACTAGTGGTTGGAGTTACTTCCCTTATTCCCTATAGCAGCTTTCTCACTGCTCCACCCTGCCTGAGCAGGAGGAACAGTCCACGAGACCTATGCACCATCTCAACTGACTGCTCCATGGTGAAATTCATGCACTGTGAGTTACATACAATCTGTAGATCTGCACAACCCACAAAGACTTTTTTCAGAATCAAGACCTTTTATAAGGGAGGTAGTTTTGCCCAGGGAGAAGATTTCAGTAGTATTTTCTACCAAATCTAATATAAAACTCATCAGAAAAAAAATTATTAACTATTTATCTGTGTTACCAATCCTCCAAATATTTTTATCTCTAACTGTATTTCTTGCATGTATATGAGATCTCTCTTAATGAATCTACTTCAGTTGGCCAAATAACTTTTCTCCATTATATTGCTTTTTCTTCATACTTATTAGGTTTTTAAGTATTTTGCTTTGTTAAAGTGTCTACCCTCAATAGGATTCTACTTTAATTTCACAGAAGTACTTAAAAAATAGTCCTTTGTGGATTTGCCACTTGAATGTTGCAACACTGAAAATCTGAATACGAAACACAGAGTGTAACCCTAAATTAAATTGCTCTACAGGAATTGATTTTTATTGTCTCAGCTGATAGAAAAACAAAATGTAAAAAGCACACTGGAAAGTAAATTCAATTAAGTGCTAGTAATCTGAGGTGTCATTAGTAGCATAAGCAAAGAGAGGTGTTGATTTACAATGTGTTGTGTTCAACCTGGCTCTGGTGCTCTAAGCAGCTCTGCTCTGCCAGAAGGAAGGAACCTGGCAGGGCAGGATTGAGCTGCAGAGGTTTTTCTGTGGCCCATCCTCAGGGGCTCATGGTCACCATGGGCAGCCCTGGTGGTGGGAGCAGGGTTGGGGGTAAAGACTTCATGGGTGGACCAGGTCAGGCAGAGGAGACTACCAAAGGAGTTGGTTGCTGAGCCAGGGTAAGTGGGGCTTTTACTTGAGGTTAAAGAGAGCTGCCTAACTACGATTCCCTTTCTATTTTTTGAAATTTGGCTGTAAGAAACTTTTTTTTTTTTAAGTTTCTTTTTCATTTCTTTAAACCAGCTCTCTAATCTTAAATGTGTGCTTGTTCTTCCCGAGTTGACTCCAACTAAAACCGTGTATTCTCAATGTGTATTCAGGCAACAATGTCATCAGAGGTTGTGGACTGGGGGTACCAATGCTTCTGACCTCTCATATGATAGAGGGGATAAAAGAGAAAGGATTATGAGTATTTCTATGTATGAGCCTTTTTGCAAAATAAAACGCTGCTTTGTTCCAGCAACCAAAGCCACAGGAGGTGCCTCAGTTTTTAGATGACAGTTGATAAAACCGTAGGATGTATTTTCTGTTTCAGGTGAAAGCTTACTGTAAATGGGAGGGATTTAACTGCAGCTTAAAGAACACCCATGGAAAGTATGAGAGACCTGCAAAGCACCACAACTTTTAAATCTGAATGATCACTGCGAGGTAATGGTGGCCTTGAAACAACTTCAGTTCTTGTGTAAATGATCCTCTGCCTCTACACTTCTCACTCACAATGAACCCAAATGGGCTACACTGTCAACCCTGTAACAACTTCAGTTTTCTGACCTCCTTAATACAGGTCATGCTTCATTGTTTTATCAGACTCCAAATATAAAGTATACCATCACAGCTGTGGAAGTATATACATTGTTAATGATAGACATATTTTTCTTCTTTTTTCCTGTCTTTTTCTTTTTCTTCTTTTTTTTTCCTTTTTTTTCTGACAAGGCTAAAAAAAAAAAAAAAGAAACACTTTGGATAAAACCAGAAAAAACATCTTCTCAATGCACTTGTGGCATTCAGTGAGAGCTTTCAGACCAAGCAGTGAAAGCTGACAAAGTGAAGCAAGTGATAATATAGTATTAAAGTGAAAAGTGTTGCACAGCTTCAATAGGGGAAGCTGCCTACCCAGCCTTGAAATGCCTGTATGTGATAATTTTGTTTTGGAGAAACTGATTCATTACCATTCCTTCTCCCTCCATAAGCTCTTTCCACAACAAATCAAGCAATGCTCAAAACTTATACTACTTTCAAAGTGAATGAGAATTCACTGAAGTTGATTAAAAGAGCAAATTTGGAGGCTTTAAGTTCACTCTTGGCAAAGTTGAAGCAAGTTTTGCTATTTGTTTGAGCTTTAACGGGGCGAGAGAGGGAACTGCTTTTTATAAATCTTGTGGTTTTCAGTGTAACCCTGGCTAGTTCAGATTTAGCTTGGCCTTTAAACAACTGAGCTCTGAAGTTTTACTGTTAAATGAAGTTGTGGGGAGAACTGGGAAGTGTCCCTGACGCTAACCAGTGTGGTGCTTCCTCTGGGCGCTGCTCAGCCCTCCCTAATGAAAATAGCCAGAAAGTTCAAGGGAGGCTGAGACTGAACTGTCCATATCTTCCAAAAGACAAGTCAAAACATGCCCTTGGCCCAAAGTAATGGGCTGTGCTGGAAGTCTGCTAGAGCCAAGAATTAAACCTCAATTTCCCCTTTCCTCAGATGTGGCACTGATTTTTCCTATCAAAAGGCTTACTTTTGTCTATTCACTGTGGGCTTCTGGCCCATAAACAACAATTTTCTTTCAGTTTAATTAAAATACTTCTGTCTGCCAGGATGCCATCAAATCTGTCTTTAATGGTATTGCCAGTCACAGCTCATTAGCCCCTTAGGCACAGTGGTCAGGCTGAAATGCTAAACAAGAAAACACTGATGAGAACAAGTGTTCACTGATGAAAACCCCAAAAATGCAAAGGTGATATGTTCTGAAAAAGGAAAGCAATAAGCAGTTCTAGCCCCCACTTCCCATATCTTTCAGAAAGCTGAGGTTTGACTCAGGATTTGGCCTCAGCATTGCAGGGATCCCCAGTCTCATCTTCCTCCCAGTGCTGCCCAGCAGACCTGCTCTGGCCTGTTCTCCCTACTTGTGCTGTGCCACTTTGTGCAATATCCAGCTTTAAGCATTCAAGGATTCTTTTTGGTCTTTTAGCCTGTTCACAAGATTACTTAGTCTTTTGTTCTCTTATGCAACCAATGCACCAGTTTACTGTTTCTTCAATCATCATTTTGCTTTTCCACATGTTTTTGTACTATTTCACAGCACTGTTTTGCCCAAAGCTGACTTATCAAGGCCCTGTGGAGTTCGTATGCTCTGGTGAAGCACACCACTTCCTTTGTTTATTTCCTTTCCTTTACCACATCATCAGACGTTGTAATATATGATAATGTACATGAGGCATCATTTCCATTTATGTGAAGAGTGGAAGAGACTGCTCCATAATATATGAGAAAACTTCTTTACAGATGAGCACTTGTCTTCATATTTAAGACTCTGTCTATGTCACAAAACACTGGTAGATCTACACTGAGTGAAGAGTATGCTGTCAGAAATCTCAGCTGTCTTGCTGCAGGCTTTTCCTTTTTTATTTTTTCCCCTTTCCATTTTATTTTTAGTAGGTTCTGGCTACTTCAGTGTCTTTGAATTTCCTATAAATTGGCATACATCTCTTCCTGAAAGATCTGACTTAGTCCTTGGTGTCCTTATCTTAAAACAGGGCTATTACAATGACCAGATAGGACAGCTGCTACAAAGGTTGTGGGAGCCTTTGCAGGGAAGCAAGGCTACTCCTCAGCTCCTCAATTCCTTTCAGCATAAAGCTTTGTCTACAATTTTGTAGCCCAGATTTTGGGGTACTAGGGATTCAAATGCATGCAGAAGCCTGGGGATATGGCTTGACAACACCACTTAGATGATCTAATAGCTGACTCCCTGGTGTTGAAAGGGAGAAGCCCTTCTCACCTCCAGTCGTGCATTTCCATGCTAGTAATGACTCTTGCTGAGCTGAGTGAATTTACTGACCTTGCAGAAACCAAGTGTGTGCGTGTGTGTGGAAGGAGGAGGCTCAGGTTAAGCTTTGGATAATTTAGCAAAGGATGGGATTAAATGGCCTGGGCAGAGGTGCAGGGAGCAGGACTACAGGGATGAGCTGTCATATTTCTGAACCTCATGGTCCTAGCCTGCCTCAACTGAGCAATTCCACACCTTGCTTTTCACTGGCTCTAGTGTGCATCTGACCTGGTGTTGAGTCACTCCAGCATAATAAATTGGTAGAAAAAGGGTGGGGTTTAGGGTCTCAAGGATGTGTGTCTGCCTTGCATGCCCAAATGGCTCAGAGCAGAGTTAGCCAAGCACGAGAGTTTGTGTAAGGAAGGAGACAGGGAATGTGCAACCATGGGTGGAAAATCGGGTGGGATTGCAGCAGACAGCAATTAAATTGGTTTAAGCTGTTGTTTTGTGGCAGCCTGAGCCAATTTTAGGGGCGGCTTAAACCCAAGTGTAAGGATACAGTTAAGTATCAAATGAAAACACTTTCCTCAGTAAGTCTAAATATGAGCACCGTATAGCTGTTTTTCTTGATTTCACAAACACTCACATTAAGCATTTTTAAATGTTGAATTTATTTATAGCCAAGGAGGCAGCTTTTTAAGAACTGTATCCCATTAACTGCTAGTCACTCCTGTGGCTGTGGGAGCAGTGCCCCTTGCTAAGAGGTTTCTGCTAAAAGTCCTTTGATTGCCTCCACCTTTGGAGCAGAGTAATGCCAGAAAGGAGACTGTGTCTTCTGGAGAGCTGGCAATGGAAGTAGAGTTTTCTCTTACAAATATATATCATTAATAATTTTTGGCCCTAGCCTTTCTCTGTGTGTTGTTTTGTACGTACTCAGTTTCTGTAGAAAGGAGGAATCCCTCCCTAACTGCATCTGAGTACTGGTGTCCATCAGCTCTCTACACAGCCTAGAGCAAGTGGGTCGGCTGTGATAGTATTCCTGAGATGCATGTGTTAGGGGATGCTCAAAATACAGCACCCTTCTGTGGTTCTGTATTGGCTCTTGGAGCACTCCCGGCTGCTGTAATCTCTGGAGTCCAGCATCAGGGGTCCCTCTTATCTCTCTTGCCAGTGTGAATTGATCTCCGGGCAGATCTGCAAATGAATGGCTGCAGATGGGAAAAGCAACCGGGGATAAATGCTTCCTTTGTGCCTGTAACTACCACAAATGCCATTAAGGAACATGCCAAAACCTTAATGAAATAGTGCTGGGTACTTTCTCCCTGTCTTTGGGGCAAGCCAAAGAGGATGGGAGCATGATGCCTTGTCTTGTTTCATCCACAGTCTCCATCCAAAAAACAGTCATTCTCTCCTTACACAGTGCTCCAAAACCAGTGGAAATGGCCTCAGCATCCTGCCAGGTCATTTTGCCTGGGAATCTGCTGGCCCACAAAAGCTGCTAAACATAATTATGAAGTCCCCAAACCAAACATTAATAAAGGAAGCAGCAGTATTTGAGGTGCTTCATTTAGGGGTTGATTTAAAAAGAGAATCCAAAAACGTCAGTGGGAATGTTTTGCTGTTTTCAGTATGCTTTGTATCAGGCTGCAGGCCTGGATGTTGCCAAGTGTTGTGGAAACACATATGCGCATGACTTCCAAGCTGCATGCAGCAGCAGTGCAGGGGGAAGTCTGGAATATTTGGGGCTCTTGTTACAGCAGGAGGAAAGCAGTGCTGCAGGAACGAAAGCAATACTTTTTCTGACTACTCACAAATCTATGCCATACACTTCTCTTTTTGGTACCCTGTAACTGATCACATCGAGCTATAATGAGGAACTGAATGGACAGCCAGGTAAGTAGTGCAGTCACGTGAGATCTCGCCCTGCAGCTCATTATATCGAGCTCGTGCAGAATGTGATGTGTTGGCATCAGGGGGATACTTGGATCTGGATTCACTCTTCACCCTGTCTTTCCCATGGCAGCTGCAGATAGGCTATTGATCTTCCTCCTCATTAATCAGAATAATTTTGAAGAAGAAATAAGGGGCTCATTTCCTATTCATTCTTCCCCTCAGTTCTTTAATTTACAAACAGCTTTATTTTGAGCTTTTCCTGTTTCCTGCCTCCTTTATGAGGCACCATTCAGTGACTGCAACTTATTTGGTAGTGATATGTGACTCACAAAGTGTCTGGAGTTTCACTTTGTAAAGCATTAAGCTGGGAGTAAAAAGGGAAAGAGGAGGGCCTTATTTTTAAATAGGATTTTCTGTGCTGTAACTTGATCAAACTCCAGGTAAATGGATTCAGTTGTCTGGGGTGGAGGAGGGAAACATGTGCAGTTACAGTCATCTTTTGGGTTTACATTTTTAAATGAAAATAAATGTATCTATCTAGGGAATGTATATACATCTCCCTTTACTCCAGCCTAAGAATCTTTAACTACCTTCGCAGCCCTGCTGTGCAGCAATAAAATGCTATTATCCTCACTGTCATTCAGCAATTTTGTTTATTTTAATTGAAATTCCTTTTACAGACAAAACTGAATACTTAATGTGCATTTTGCAGGCATGGTTTAGTGGTGGACTTGGCAGTAATGGGTTTAGAGTTGGACTCAATGATCTCAGAGGTCTTTTGTGGCCTAAAAGATTCTATGGCTCATTTCTTAACCTCAGATAAGGGAAGAAGACAATGGAAGGCAAAAGACTAGCAGAACCCAGACCCAGGCAAGAGTTTTACAACCCTGGTAGAGCAAATGGAGACTTGGTGTCTAAGCAAACTGCAGCAAATCTGCATGCTGAGTGGAGAATTTTCCACTTTGCCAGCAAAAACTGTGAAACAGAGAATCCTGCCTTATACTTGGGATTTCACTGCCTGAGTCAAAGACACATGGAAGAGCTCCCACCCTCTTTGGATCCAGAGTTTGCATTTATTTTATAAGGAGAGGAGTCATATCCAGTTATTTAACAAAATATTTTGGGCTCAGGATGATCTTGCAAATGTAGGATCCCCATGTAGGTCGAGGAATGACTGGAGCACAGAAAGGGGTTTAGGTGTAAGGAAGACATTGAGCAACCTGATACAGTGAGTGCTGAGGAATTTTAGGGGTCTGTGGAACTCAAATATCTAAATAACTGCTTAAACCAATTGAAACCGCAGTTGAACCCAAAAAGCTTAAAGTCCCTTTGGATTTTAAACTCCCCTAAACTTGACAGCTGAACATATGTGCTGTGGCTTAGGAGATGGGAACCTGGTTCTAAATGTGGACTTGTATTTCCAGTACTTCACTCCAGGCTGGTAACTTCCCACCATGATTCATTTTGTGTTTTGTTTTAATTTTTTCCTTAAATTCTCCTTTTTTCCCCCTGTCCCTATTCATGAATCTCTACGGAAATTAAAAAAAAAAAACCAACAGTTTCTTCTTTTAATGCAAATCAACCAAGAGATTTGAATGGATTGCTGCTTTTGATGGTAGGCTAGGTAGTTGTAAGGACCAGTTGCTAAACTCCCTAATGAGATAAAGGGGGGGTTATATATATATACATATTAGGAAAAATTTCTTCACTGGAAGGTTGGTCAGGCACTGAAACAGGCTGCCCAGGGAAATGGCGGAATTACGAACACTGGAGGAGTTCAAAAGGTGTGTGGATGTGACACTTGGGGACATGGTTTCATGGTGAACACGGTGGTGCTGGGTTAACAGTTGGACTCAATGATCTTAGAGGTCTTTTCCAACCTAAATATTTCTAACATGTATATATATACATTACAGAGAGAAGAGCTATTCTTTCTCTTTCAGGTTTGGAGCCTTCTCTGAATTGTTTCTTTATTAAGCAGTGACTCAAACGGTGGTAGGAGTAAGTGACATGCACTCGATGGGCAAAACATTTATCTTAGGACTACATACTTTCAACTAGATTCACTGTATTTCTAAAATACCCAATGCGGGATTGAACACAGAGCACAAAGCAGAGTGGGAGTGTGTTGTTTAGGAGGAAATTGTCAAGCTATTTGCTGCTGCCATATTGATGAGGCTTCTTGGACAGGTAACATTAGGATAGCATGATAGAAAATGAAAACTCTCTTGTCCGATGCTTGGGGAACTAGGTGTGAAATTCCTAAGAACCCATCCAGAGGAAAGCAAAAGGTTGCTGCCAGGAAGCAGGTGTTGCACCTAGTTCTTAAACTATATAGCAGATTTGTAAGGTCATGGGCATTAATAGGAGGTGGTGGAAAGCTGTGTGCTTTTGATTCCCCTTATCAAAAGGGATTTGGGTTTATTGCAGAAGTTCTGACAGCTCAGTGGTATTCCCTGCCTTATTGTGCCTACTGCAAAAGGTCAGTCCATTTCAGTTCAGGCAAAGGCTTTGGAGCCAGAGTCCTCCTGACAATAAACTATAAATGTTTTGTCTATCAGAAGGTGATGATAGCTTGGTATTGCATAGTTTTCCTGTGCTACTGGAAATCTTTTTTTCTATAGACTCCTCTGTCTCCAGGATTTATCAGTCTCGCAGCAATTATAAACAACACCCCATGGATTTGGGACTTCCTCTGAATATTTTCAGAGCAATGTTAAGATGCATTGGGTTTTCTTGCTGAAGAGTCAAAGCTCATTATTCTGAGCTTGTGAGAAAAAAAGTGGCCTTAGATTTAAAACTGAAATCTCCCTCTACCATTAAAAGTGAAGGATGTTCCCCCAGGGGTGACCCCATGGCATGGACACCCATCTCAGCAGGGCTGCTGCATGCAGCACTCTAGCAGAGAAGTGCCCACATTCTCTGCTGGAGAGAAGCCTGAGACCCTGGAGAGTGGACCCTCACACCCATCACTTCTGCCCACCCAACTTCTTCACTGGCTTTTCTTTGGCAGCAATAGGGAGGGGGGAATCTTCAATTTCCATAGCCTTAGTGTATTTACATATGCAAGTCTGAAGGCTGTAAATATGGAGTCTGTTAATTGAACTAGTGCTGCAACTTTGTTTAGACACTGTCATCAGTGTATCAGTAGCTCTAACAGCTAATGAAAGGATATTTGCATTGTGTGGGAGTGAGAAATTCCAGCTGTTAATATCTTGGAGCCTGTGGAAAATATTCATATGGTTCCTATGGTGTTCTCCAAGGGGCTTGAGGAGAGAGTGGGAAGTGTGCAGAGTTGCCACCTGAGGTGACAATGTCATGGAACCGGCGTACCATAATGATGATTGCATTACGCAACAGGCTTAAAATACTCTAACAAAAGTCATTACTAGGTAAAATCATGCCAGTGTTAAGTGCTTTGTTAGCACCAAAGCATCAAATGCATGAAATTCATGATACTCCAAAGAGGTGAACAGGCTCAGGTGTTGATCTTGGTTGTGGAGAAGAGCTGAAGAGTAAGGTTATATTCACACTCATTGCCCTAACCAGTGACGTAGGAGAGGAGATGGGGATTAATGCTCCCTTCTGCTTAGTTGCAACTCTCTGTGTATGGGTTCATTGACACATGGTGCTGGACTATCAAGAGGAGGATACCCTGTTCTCACTTCCATCTTAATTCCTTAAATTCCTAGGAGGCATGGATCGAACTCCTTTCTGAGTTAGAAGGGAGTTGAGCCTAAGTCCCCATGTGTCTTGAATCAATGTCTTAAGTGGAAGTCCACCATGTTAAAGGCTGCAGAAGAATTTCTGTGTCTTTCAGGAGTTAGCCTGGGACTGTGAAGCTCAAACAAGCAGAAGTTAACATTCCTGGAGCCCTCCTCCAGCGCTAAAGTTTGGGATTGGGAAAGGATTTTGGAGACCACTTAATGTTGTTCATATTTTCTGTGGGATCATTCTGGCAGCTCCATAGTGTACTGGTAGGGGGCCTGGATGTCTTGAGGGGTGTGTTGAATCACATTTTACACATATGGCCTTGTGTTATGCCTACGTAGGCTGTTGCTGGAAGGGGTGATCCAGTGCTTCCTTTGCCTGAGTCCCAGATTCCAGCTCATCGCTTTTTGCCTCAAATCTCACTCCTGTACAACCGCAGGCAAACCAGCACAGCTTGCTAACCTGATGTCAGGAGGTTTCTGGGGAATGTGTGAAAAGAGTAGTTTTCAAGAAATGAGCCTGGGCAGACTTGAAATGAAGTAGCACTGGTTGCCAGATCAGAAAATCCAAAATAATATGGTGGGAACACCTCACTGCAGGCAGCCAGGATTACAGAGAAATTCAGGACTGACCTTTCTGGCGGTGTCCTACTGTGGTGCTGGATGAGGAGTGGTAGCAAATGCCAGCCCCAGCAGTGCCCTTTACACATTAGTTTCAAGCAGTTCCAAAGTTGGAGCATGGAGCACATAAATGCAAGCACAGTCCAGTCATGGCCATGCAGTTTCTGACCGTATAAAGTGCAAATTTTCCCATGTATGATGGTAAGTGTCTTCAATTCCTTTTGCAGGGAGTATTTTCAAGATCTGGCTCTGATATACTGGAGGGCTTTCTGCTGCATCTAAAGGGCATGATTTCAATGAATTGGATGTTGGTGAGTGTGCTTATGGATTTCTAAGAATTCCTTCCCTGTGTTTGTGGAGAATGATTATTCTTCTCTCTCTACTTAAATTCCATTTTTCTTTCCATCTGTGTCTGTTTTTAGTTTAGACAAAATAATACAATTTTTTTTGCTTAACACTTTTTTCAAAAGGTAGAAAATAAAATGCTCCAGTCCTTTATAAATGATTTTTTTCTGCTGTCCTTCCCCCAGCCCATTCAGTTGTGAGTGGAATGGCATATGTTGTCAGATACCCAGCAAAAGGAGAAGTACATAACCCAGAACCTAATAAAACAACAAATCCAGTGTGCCCTCCTGGTCTGCAATCCTTCAACAGGCTCCCTTCATTAAACATAAAGCCATGTGTTTCTTAAAACAGATCACATCCCTGGTGCCACAGTGTGGTATGTGTTGCTCTCACTGTTTTTCATGAGGTTTTTTTAATTTATAACAGCACTGGTTTTATTCTTACAAGGATTTTTGAAGGAGTACCCCCGTCTCCAAAAAAAAAAGGGGGGGGGGGCAATACTGATATCTGTGAAAGCTGTAAACTGTTTAAAATTGATCTAAACAGCCGTGCTTGCCACTGACCTTGACAGCTCAGCTTTATTTCTGGCAGCATCCGCAGCTATGCCTTACTTCTTCAGGCATTTTAGTTGCCCAGATAAAAATCCCAGTTAAGCCTGGTGGCTCTGGTGGTGTTGTCCTGGATTTACACTGCCGTACTCATGAACAGAATTTAGCTGTGGGCTTCCTGCATGTTCCTGCTGCCCAGACTGTGTTTCCATGACACAAGCAGTGATGGAGCACCCAGGAGGACTGACGAGTCACAGAAACCTTCTATTTGCATTCTGCCAGCTTGCCGCAGCCCCGGTGCTTCAGATTCACTGCTGTTTTAAAGCAAAGGCTAAGGAGGTTATGGCCATATGCCTTTAGCTGGCATTCAGGCTTTGGGTAACTAATAGCGCTGGTGAGTAGAGGACAGCAATGGAGTTTTTTTATATTTGATTAAAGAATGAATTGTTGTAAGCGGGGGGAGAAAACTGAGCTCTCTTGTAGAACAGGTTTGTACCTTGCCATTGGGATATTTTTAACAATATAAAAAGCTCTTTAGAAACAAGTGTGATGGATTATATGTACTAAAATTGCTTTTTTAAAATTTTATTTTAAGGTAAAAACACCATATACAGCTACACATGTAATTCAGGGAGGGATGGGAGGTAAAATACATTGTACTGCATTAGAAATGTTGCTTTTCATTTACAAGCACATGAGAATGGCTTTTTACTAACTGAACTCTATCTGGTTTTCTATGTACAGCTCTCCTAATAGTATCTCAGTAGGCCAAAATTTCTGCTGAATTAAATGATGGCAGTCAGATTGCTTCAAATGATGTCTTGGTCTTTTCAACAAATGGAACATTTGTCCCACTGTTACAAAAATATCTGGAGTGTTTATTAATCTAATAAATTTTTGAACAAGGAAGCCCCCACATAAATGAAAAAAGCTGCTAATTAACCACAGAGCTGAAAAGTTAAAGTAGTTATTGCAGACCAAGGCTCAGTTATGCTGACATGAGCGTGAAGTAATTTTACTGAAGTCTGTGCTGTTACCTCAGATTTTCCCCTCTGTCTACAATCAGAATTTGGTTCAGTCTGCCTAATTATCTTTTATCTGGGCTTAGTTTCAGCTCAGTGACACTTCTCCACCTTGCAACCAATCCTTTGGCTTTTGTGAAAGTCTTTTTTGTTAAGAACAGTGCCATTTTGGTTTCCATTTAAAAAGAATTAAAGATCCAATTATGCAAATTAATTTTAAAAGCTTTATCGCCAGACTTCTGGGAGAAAGGTTGTTGCGCAAAGCTTGCAACAGACTTAAAACAAGTGTTCTTTGGCTTTGAAATGCATCCTGGCGTGACACCAGCCTCTGCCTCCTGTCATGCAGCTGGCAGCTGAGTGGGAGACTTTGGGCACCTCAGGGACCTGACCTGGAGGGGCCCTGTGGGTCTGCCACACCAAAGCAGGGCACCCCTATTCTCCAGGAAAAAAAGGCTGGGCTTGACTCATGACAGTGAAGTGGAGAGTGACAGAGGAAGGCAGAGGGATGTTTTGGGGTGTGATACAGGAGCCCCCAGAGCCCCCAGGCACATGGGGGTGACTGCTGGGCTGTATGTTTCGGCTGTGAGACTTGGAGGTTGAACCTCTGCCCTCTTCTCCTGAGGATTCAAGAAGAGCCACTGAGACAAAGAAATTACTTTGGAAGAGGGTGGAATTTAGCTCAGGAAAAGCATGTTTAACCACAAGCCTAAGTTATTTAGGCTTTAGAAATTATCTACTGCAAATATTAGGGCAAGACAGGGAAGAGCAGGAACAAGCTAAAATAATATTTGCAAGTACCCTGTGCTCATTGTGATGAACAGGGTTACCTACCCTTCTGTCTGACACGGGAAAATGTTCATGTGGAAATGCAAAGTTCAGAAACTGGCTGGAAAGAAAGCACGGGAGATGTGAAAGAAGTTCTACCCTTCATTATACCCCCCTTGTGTGTATCCGGCTTCTTCCTAACAGTACGTAAAAGCTGCTTAAGTAGTGGTAGAGTTGCTTCTCACTTGTTCTAGCAGGGTGTGGAAAATCATAGGTTACAGAGAACAAACAGACATTGGCATTAAGCGTCCATATCGTGGAAACTACAAAAATATCACCACGCTGCTGCTGAAGCAAGGAAACCAAAGGTGGACAGGCCCAGCCGTGGTGGCACACTAGGGATGTGTGGCCCCTTGCAGAGCCTCAGAGGAGCTGGTGGGCCTCCCTGGGCTGAGCATGCAAATGAGCTTACTCAGAGAGAGTTGAACTGCAAAACTCCAAGTGGGAATGAAATTTTGGGGAGTTCAAGTGTCTTCCATACTTAGCCTGGGAGAGAGAGGCGAGGGTTGCAATGCCTCTGTGGTGCCAGGAACAGGAGTGGCATCAACCAAAATATGTTCTTTATATCTGCAGAAAGGCTTTGCTGCACTGTGGCTCTCTGTGATCTCAGCAGTCAACAGGGGGCTCACTATCTCGCATTTGGTGTCCCTATCACACAATCATCAGGCAACTATTGCTTAGCTTTTGGAAACAAGCCTGAGCTGCTCAGGGTGATGGTTACCTGCAGCAATTCAATAAAAGACCAATATGTTGAGCTGCAAAAGGGTGGGGATCCTGGGAGTGATCCTGGCCCGTGTGACAAGGACCATGCTGGCAAAGTCTTCACTGCTCTCCCCACCTGCACATTAACAAGCCAATGGTCAGCAAGTGCTAAAGGAAGACTGACTTACAGAGAGGAATATAAAAAAAAAAGACTTGTGGAATTGTTCTCTTCACAGAAGTTTTCCCTTTTAGGATAAATTAAAAGGTAAGAAAAGCAACAGGATTTGACAAATTTGCTCCTGATGAGAACACTGCCCTGGAAATGCTTCTCAAAAATGGGATAGCTCTTACTCCTCCTTCTCTGGATGTTGATTGGGGTAAACCTATGTTGTTGCTCTGGTTATTTTATATAGATGTGACTGAGAAGATGCTGAGGTCACTACAATATTATGTGTGTTTGAGGTAAGCTAAAGATTTTAGAATGGAAAGTCCCTCCCCTTCAGTTTTGCCTTTTTGATTCTGTCAATTGCTATAAAGGACTGCAAAGAAAAGAAGAAAAATAGGTATTTACATGGACCTGTGACACTCAGCAGAAAAGATTTAGCAGCATTTTCAGAAAGAATGACAATGTCTTGTCTTACATAACTAGCATGCTCTGCAGACCACTGTTGCAATAGACAACTACAACTGTTGTAGTAATTGTCCTCAAGACCCTACAGTATAAGACAATGTCATAATGTTTGAACAAGAAGGTGCTCAGGAACACCTCTGCTGGGATCACTGAATGTAATACTCCAAAGGAAAACCCATCCAGCCATGGTGCTGCTGGAAGGTTTGGGATAGAACTAGTATGAATATTTTTAATTGTTTCTCCTCCTTTTGAAAAGGTAAAGAGGAGCTTGAAGAAAGTGAGGGATGTTGCAGGAAGAATAGAAGGCTTTACATGAATAATTTTCCTTCATCAGTCTAATGCCAATGCCACAGAGGCTGTTGCCTCAATGAACATACCCACTGGATCTCTGATAAAGCTGTTTAATATACTCAGTATTCTGCTTAGCTGACTGAAGATGTGATAGGAGGGTAGGGTCTCTCATGAGCTGCAGTGTCTCCAATTGACAGCAGCTCTGCCTGGGTCTGGAGGCAGCAGTCATGACCCCAGGGGCCTGAGTGCAAAGGCAGCATTACTGTATGGCTTGTGTTATTTACACTCCTGAAGATGTTAAATGTCTTTCCAGTTGTTCATTCAGAGGACTCAGAAATTGGTCTGATCATAATTATATTCCAGCATGAATTAGCAATCAAGACATAAGAATTTACAGTGTTACAAGGTAAATGAAAACGTCTCTTATTTGCAAATCCCTCCTCCTGTTGGTCAAGCTCATGCAGAATTCCATTTACAGCTGGTGGCAAGTAGCTCCCAATGTGGTTCCAGTACCATCCAGAAGTCATGAATCAGACTCCAGTGCACTATCCACTCCCTTGGGACAGCTTGCTAAATATTTCTTACCATGAAACAACTGAATTGCCTAAAGCAGGAATCAACAGACTGTGAATTTTGGCCTGTGCAGAGCTGAAACTTCAGGCAGTGAAGAGAAGAGAATATCCAAGACATCCCATGGAGATCTGGGCTTTCTCAGAGCTGAGGGAGGCCAGAAACTGAAGCTAAAAAATTAAGAAGAAGCCATTTGATTCATCTGAAAGTTCTTGCTCTTGTCCTTCACTGAAGTTAATGCTAAATCATGATAGCCAGAGCACCAGGCCAGTCAGGATCCATTTTGCTGAATACAAAACGAGTGAGCAGAGAGAAGAGCGTCTGGGCAAACTGAAGTGGAACACCAGAAGCCCAGAAAATGAAGAGCTGATCCAGCACAGAGGGAGTCAAGTTTCTTCTGAACATTGTTGGCACGAGCCAGTAAGGGCTTCAAACAGATGAGAGCTTTCATTCTCTTGCTTTCCTTTCGGGATATACTGTAGATGAGCAAATCAGTCATTCATCAGTGCTTCCACTTCTGGTGTTGATGGCTTTTGTTGGTTTTTTGGCAAGGTTGGGTTTTGGTTTTCTTTTTTTTCCTTTCCTTTTGCATTTCTGCCCAAACAGCTCAACTACTAAAACAAACTCCAGCACAGTGTGTTCAGAAGTGGTTTGAATATGCTGAAGATCAAAGGGAGATGCTGCCAAGTGTTTGATGTACACTTGTTTTTAATTCAAGGTTAAAGAAACAGCAAAAGCAAGGATGTACAGAATGGCCCCTATTGAGAATGCATCTGGGAGGTGAAGGGAGAGACATTCCTCCCTAGAACCCCATAAAAGTATGCACATATGCTTCTCCCTATTGTTAATCCCTTTTGCTGATGGGATGTGGAGGAGATTTTATACAGTGGTGCAAAATGGAAATCTATTGCAGGAGGAAAGAGTGCTGCAATCCCAGAGGGACTCTTATGTTCAAAACAAAATACAACAATGGAGTTAATTAGCATTGCATGGTTCATAAAATCCCCTCGAGGGGATCTTTCTCTGTTCTAAATCATCACTTGTATGTGAGATGGAAAAGCTCCCACTGAGCAGGCCCCTTCCACAAACTTTTAATAGATATTACCACGGTTTTTCATCATTTGCCATTGGCTTTGAGAAAGGTAACAGCTGAGCCAGGGCTATTCAGCTGCATTAACCAGCTGCATGTTAATATAGAAATACTATCCTGCTCCTCCCTTCTGCCTGCAAACCACCCTGGCCCCCCCCCCCCCCAGCAAGTTAACCCCTTCCTGCCACGTATTTCTCTGCCACTGTAACACAGGCAGGGGGGATAGTACAGGTTGACAATTAAGCAAGGGAGGACCTCACTATAAATATCTGAACTTTACTTGTGTGCAGATGAAGTTACCCAAACCAGATCTTCGACCCACTGTGTCCACACCCATTTGAAGGGACAGACCTTGCTCCAGAGGACTTACATCCCAGTGCCAGGGAGGAGGGCAAAAGGCCAAGAGGAAGGAGCTGATCCCAGGAACCCCACAAAAATTAAACCCATGTCTCCCACCTAACACACTCGTTATTACTCTCAGAGCCTGTTGGCTCAAGATTCCCAGCAAGCCCAGCTATAACCTCACTGAAATGCCCTGAACCCACACAGCACAATTTCCAGTGGGTGTGAACATTGGAGACAGTCTGCTCTGCCCTCTCATATCGCACTGTGCGTGAGGATCAACGCTTCTCTGCTGGTTTGACTGGCCTCCAGTCATCCTCCCGCTCTGTTTTGTATCATGCCAAAACTGATCAGTACCTGCACATCCTTCAACCATTTGCAATCATGTTGGCCAGATGGCCAAGTCTGTGTTTCAGTGCCAGCTTACACTCAAATGTAGTTCACTCACAACTGCAAACTGCTGGAATCAGCAGCAAAGCTCTACTGTGGATGACTGTACTGCCTGATGGACTGCCCCAGTGCAGATTCTGCCTCTCCCTGTCTCCTAGGAGGGCCAGGAAGCCCTGAAGAAATACTGCAATATGGCAATTGTTGCAAAAAGATATGGCTAATGAATTGCTGGAGCAGGAACATGTCAGGGCACCTTGTAACTCTCAATCAAAAGCTTGGAGCTGAAGTGCTTTGTAAAGAAAGAAATCAGATTCTGGCAGGGTTTGTGCTGCCAAATTCTGATGGGTGAGAGAGGGTTGTGTCATAGATCATTCCTACTCAACTATGTTTTACTGTGATTGCCCCAGGTTAGTCAAGCCTACTGAATACTATGGGACTGGTAAGACCTAACCATAAAATTCTAGTATACCAGGGCAAGCTAGGAGGTAAGCTCCTTTCTTCTTCTATTTCAGCATTGGATGTGTTTACTGCTTTCTATCTTAGCTAAGTGTACTGCCCTTCTCCCCTCACCTTGCCAGGGTCTCAGGAAACTGTCTCAGTGGCTGGGGCCCAAGAGCATCTCTGCTTGCAAGCAAAGATTCCCCTGTAACATAGGAGAGAAAGATGCATGGAGGGGACAGACTGTCTGTCCAGGGCAAGGGTCCTCAGTAGAAAGTGTCTGTCCCTCTTTACATTTTACTAGCATTTTAATTGAACTGTGGTAAGACTGGTGTGAAAAGGAAGGTGAAGATCTATTCAAACAAGCCATACGCTAACAGAAACCATCTTCCTCCAGCTGTGGCCAAACTATCACCCATCCCAAACCCCCTTCTCCTCCCCTTCCTGACTCTCACTTGACACACCACAGTGGCACATCGCCATCTTCCCCTTTCACACACTGACCGTGAGTGACCAACCTAGGGCAAGAGGAAATTGTGAAGCTCATAAGCACATCAATGCCTTGGGAATCTTCTGTTGGCTTCCCACTGCCATACCACCACTGCTGGCACCTGCTTTTTGCCCTTTCCTTCCTGTATGCCCGTTATGTTACTGCCCCACTTTTCCCACTGCAGTAACCTGCACATTTTGGCCAACCACCTCTGTTCCACCCTTGGCACACCCGGTTGAAAAGTGTCACCATGGTGACAAAGTCCTTGAATGCGCCCTTTAGATTTGTTACTCTTTTACTTTGGCTGAGAGACTGCTCTGAGATCACAACCTTGTGGTTCTCGTAGCATTGATGACATAACATTTCATGACTTTGCAGATGTACTCAAAGCTCTTTATAGTATGTCCCCAAGCATTTTATCACGGCACATGAGGAGATATTTCACAGTATTCTATTTAGGCACTGCTGCTGGCCCAGAGCCTAGGCATTTGAACAGTAAACTCCTTTTAGGACTCATGTGAATGTGCACAGAGATAGTGAGGCAAGAAACAGAGGATATAATTAACCACTAAAATTCTTCACAGTCATTGCAAAATGCCAACAGACTGTTCATCTTTACAGAGAATATAAAGTGGAATTTAAGCACAGGTCTCTGTTCCTGTTCTACCAGCCTTATTCTCAGATATCAGGGGCAGAGGCGGTTTCCTGAATCTTTGTGTGCTCTTTCTTCCTTCTTCAGAAATCTGTTGTAGAGCAGCTTATGATGCACAGCCTGCCCTAGTGCAGACCAGCAAAGCCTTTAGAAGATGTGATCTGCCTTACTGAAACTCAGAGCAGTTTCTAGGAACAGTTTGTGAAAGTGGCTGAAATCTTAGGGACCTGCTGTACAGACAACATACTGCTGTATGTTAGAGTGGAACTGCAACACATTGCAGCCATCCCACAAAATGTTACATGCAGGATTCCTTGTTCCTTGTTAATGCATTTTCCCAGTTCGCTGTAACCCAGATTGTTCACCCAGTGAGCTTTTCACAGCCACTCTTCCTGTGATACAGTTTCCATGGGAGGAAATATGGGGAAACCCGCGATGTAGGAAAGCCTGAAGTGACTACCTCCACTTCTGAGTTTGCTTTGTTATAGAATAAACCTGGAATAAATGGCAAAAGAGAAATCTGAATCTAAAGGCCTGCATCAAGAGCTGCTAGGAACCTCTACAGGGCTGGTCCCATGAAACACACCAAGATGCTAGAAGGTTCAGATAGGTGCCCAACCACTTTAAATTACTCCCAGAGGAAAGTTAAAGCTCTATTGTTTTAAATTCTTAAAACTGTCAACTGGGAAATTCCCTGTAGAAAGCAGGCCTGCATTGACTAGTCCTCCAGTGTCTTTCCCACCTTCAGCCCCTATGATTTATGTGCTCATAAATTCCTTTGTGTTCCATACTTACCTGGAAGATTCAACTATGGCTGGTATCCAAGAACACCATAGTGGAGCTGTGTTAGGCTGTTTCCTATTGTCTCTTCTCTGCCTGAATTTGGATCCAAGAGCAGATACAGACCAGATGTAACATGTCCTCTTCAGGCTGGAAGGCCACCTTTTCCCATGGGGACATCCATCCTGTTCAGTTCTGCCAGATGATGGTTGAGACATGAAATGCCTTGTCCTTGTCAGCTGCTACCAGAATGTCTTCCCTTGCTGCACCTTCCTCAGGCCCAATCCTGTTCCTGGCTTCAGTCCTGCTCTATTTCATTTAAAGGTGACTGCATTGGGAGAAACAGAACCAGTCTGAAGCAGAACTGGTCTGAACTCAGAACCATTTCCCTACAACCACAGGCTTTGTGGAATATTTACTTCACATCATTTTTCAGGACAAAGTTTTATTTCAAAATAGCATATAAAGGAATTGTTTGTTAGCGTAACTCTGTTCCATGTTAGTGTACCCAAACCTCTTCTTTCCCATGTATACAGCAGCGTATTTGCATATCAGAAGATTTCACATAGCTTCTCAAGTTACTGTGCCTGCCTAACTGCTTACAATTGCCACAGCAACACTGGGGGGGGAAAGCTTGTACAAATGCTTCACAAGACAAATCACATTTTTAAGCAGAAGCAGAACAATTCTCTAAAAAAGATGTTTTCCATGAGGGCAAAATCAGTACACTTAGCTACAATACTGGAGTGTCAGATGTTTATTGAGTCAGCAAAGGAGATATAAAAAGAACTGGCAGGGCTCTGCAAATCACTTTGATTTTTAGTAGTGACTCTACTACAGTAAACAGTAAATAATGTAAATAGCAAAGGTGTTCTCATTCACAGAGAAATGAAATGGGAAGTCAAAATCCTTTTTTTTTCTTTGTGATAAGAAATCTTTTGAAACCCTCTGATGCCATTTCTTGTTCCATCAGTATCACATTAACTTGATATGTTGCTGTTAAACAGCCGCACTTAAATACATCAAATGGATTAATGCTGGCATTTTATCAGGTATAGTTTCTGTTTCTGTAAGACATCTCTAGACATATAGAAACTACTTAAAATGAGAAAGTAAGTTTCTCCTCTTCGCTGATTCAGAGAACTGTGAGTAACTGGCTGATATTTCTTGAACATCCCGATTAGTGCCAGGCTGGTCACAGCGATGACAGGGCAGATAAGTTAAGGGGGCTTTGAAAATCTCTCTAAGTGACACAAGTTAGCGCAGCTTCGAAGTGCTCTGAGCTGTGTGACACAGCAAGCAGAGACACAATGAGGAAGAGCCTATAGACACATCCAAGCTAGTTGCAGTTTTGCCAGACATAACTCAACTGAAGCTGAGGGATGAACTCAGCAAGCTGTCTTGCACTGGCTTCACTTAACTGGTATTGTTGTATGTAAATCCTCAGGCTGAAGGAAGAGGAAGGAAAGTAGTTGCTCTCAAGAGAGAGTAATTTCATCACTGATAAAGAAAAGCACTAAAAGAAGTGAGTCACTGGGCTCCATTTACAGGGTAGTAAATAAATACACTGCAGTCACTTGTTACTTACTGTTTTAGTACCAAAAGTAAGAATGAAAAGTCTTCTCTGTCCCAGTTCCATTACTGGTTTCTCCCTTGAGCATCCAGCAGTTTATCTCTGTAAGGATAAGCCACTTCACAGGCTGGCAGGTAGGCTTCCCTTCCCTTCCTACTGTGCTGGGATTCATGTGGTTCCTACCTTAAATATATGACTCTGTTCAAATAACCTTCAGCTCATGGGCCAGGGCCTTCCTCCCCCTGCTCTCTAGGAACGTCACTAAATCACTGCCAGCCCTGGCACGAAGCCTGGCTCCAATTGTGTCATCTCGGTCTTGTGTCACAAGCCACTGGGGCCAAGGCAAGGTCAGGGGCTTTCTGATGAAACAGGAAAGGTTTCTCCAAAAGGAAAACTGAACCCAAGAAAAGGAGATCTTTCTATCTCCAGATGGATTTTCAGCACCCTGTCTCCTTGTGCAGGACAGTTAGCAATTTCCTCCCCTCTCAGCTGCTGTTGACACATGGCTGGATGGCTTCCAGCCTCCTCTGTGCACATTGTTCTGCAAATGTTTGTCTTAGCAAAGTGCAAAGCCAGCCGCACCTTGCAATTAATAAATATGTGTCAACACTCAGTGTAAGCCCAATTATTATCATTACCCCAGAATTAGAGGGATGGCACAGCCACTGAGCCACCCGAGGGCCTGATCCTGTCAGGTGCTCAGCACTCTTCATTTCTACTGGCAGCAAGAAAAGGTGGAAGCCAGGAGGGAATTATAGGACTCACTATCCAAGGGGTGATTCTTTATTTAGTCTCAAATTCTAAAAGAGATTATTCCTGTCAAGAGAGAGGAGCAAAGAAAAATTAATAGCTAGGGGCCATCCCCTCAATGGCTGTAAAATAATGCCACTTGCTTAACAGAAATGGATCATTGCTGATCTACATCAGCTCAGAATCTGGTGCTGGTAAACATGAAATTGATACTATAAAAGGAAATTAATAACAGTGAAAGCTAACCTAAAAGATTAATACAGATGCAAGGATTCCTATGCTGGTTACAGTGCAGCTGTGTGGGGCTTGAATTGAATTTCTAACCCATCTTGACCCTGACAGGTCAGAGAACTCCCCATTTTATGCTTGGAGCAGTGCCCCCCTGGAGCCAGGGTCACAGTGACATACCTGTGGAGGGAGGACTTGAATCCTCAGACCTGATTATGATTTGCACTAATGCCTCTTTTCACTGTAAATGCTGTGACATTTACATAACACTCTGAGCACTGGTAGAACGGTATAGAAACCATGGAGGGTGATCTTGAAAGGAGGTTAGTTTCCTGAAAAGGTAGACAGGATATATTTTTGAGATATCTCCACTCTAAAAATAGTTTTTCAGGCTAAGTCCTCAGGTCTCCTTGATTTCAAGAGTTCAGCATTACTTCTGCACCAATACTTTGAAGAATTTGTAGAAGTACCCAACTAGTCTTCAGGTATATTTGTAATTTCAGAAATCCTGCCACCCCTGCAAGCAGAGGGTTAGGCTGTCCAGCAGGATTTGGCTGCATCTTAAGGAACAGATGATTCTCATCCAAGCTGCTGTGTCAGAAGGCTTGAGGATTGAGCTAGAAGGCTGGAAACGAGCAGGGCCTTGACAGAGAGTGGTAGCCTGGAGTACTGTCAGGTGTAGCGATGCTTCCACAGGGAAAGGTGCTTGCTGCCATTTACTCTTTTCCAAATCTGTTGGTCAAAGCATCCTTGCATCATTTAGAGCAAGAGAATAGCTGGAGTGAGTACTGGTGCACTGACTTGAATGGAGAGCAACCTAAGAAATACACGAGGATTTCTAAAACAGCTGCCTTGAAGGAGGCCCGCTGCCAAAACCCAGCACAGCCCTGGGCCTGGCGACTGTCACTTGCATATTACAGAAGTGTCAGCTCCTCCAAGAACTGCTATTGGTAGAGCAGTGGTTACCCCTACTTCCTCTGCCTCTTCTAATGTATACTGCAGACACTGCTGTAATATCCAGGCCCATTGCTGCATGATAAACACCAAAAGAGGTGAACTGTGCCCTGTAGTGAGTTAAAGTGAAGTGTGTTTAGGTGCAGCAGGCAATGCTGAAGGGTTATACTGTGGTTGGACAGAGGGACTCTGTTGAGTCGTGTACTGCTACAATCCTTACAAAACAGTTTCTAGAGCCCAGTCCTTCCTGAGGAGCACCAGGCCCCTCTGCCAGCCGTGGACCTGATGCTTTACCTCCATTCATATCTCCAGCTTGTTTAATATTGCTTTGAGAAAGTTAATCCAGGAGTTTGACTCACCATGGATAACTATTATTACTGTCATCTATCTTGATTATTGTGGAAATCAGCTCCCACATTAGACATTGTTACTTCATCTCTTCATTTTCCACTGTCACATACATAACTAAGTATCAGTGGTCCCTTCTATGTAATAATACCAAGAAATGGCTTTTCCTAGGCAAACTCACAGGGAAAAATGTCATCATGGTCCAGAACTATTTAAAGTCATGGACATGCAGTTTCCCAGCCCCATACCACTGTTAGAAAAGGCTTCTGAGCTCCATCAAGCTAATCCAGAGGCAGTGAAAGATTCTGAATAATGTAAAATTTTGATTTCTTACGTAATCTAAACCAACGTCTTCTGTGAAAGCCATAGAGGACTATCTTGTATTTTTATAACACCTGTTTGCATTTCAACAAAGCAACCTAAGCATGAATCATGTGTGTGGTTGTATCAGACCTCCTGAGCAAGGTTGCAGATAAGTGACTTCCTGTAGAGGCTGGGTGCTGCCATGCTTGTCTGTGTCCTTGTGCTCAGGAGAGCAGAGCCCTCACTGAGCCTTGGGGTTGTCACTGCCACCATGCATAGTGTATAGCACTGTTTAGCCCTCATCATCTTACCTCCTCTTACCTACAGGTTGCCCATAAACTACTGAAAAAGCAATTTTGCTATTTTCCTGCCAAATTTTTTCCCTGGAAGGTCTCTTCTTATGACACTTTACCAAAAACCACAGCCCAAACTTGTTTATGGTTGAGCTGCTGCACCACCAGTACCGCTTCTGGCTGCTTATAGTACCATCTATTCTTCTTTTAAACTTCTCCAGACAAAAGGCATCCCTTTTTTTTCTTCTTTTTTCTTTTATTTTCTGTTTATACATTACCTAGTGGAGTTATATTCTGTAGTAGAGTGGGTTTGGTGTGCAAGCTCTGTGATAATGAAATAGCATTACTATTTTGAAGAGGGAGCTTCTTTTCTATTCTGTAGTAAGGCAACAAGAGCAGCCACAGCTGTGAGTTTCAAGTCTCTATGCTGTTGCTTGTGGCTGAAGTTAGTTGGTTTGTTACTTGTGTCCTTTAATGGGAAGAAGGGTTTCCCCCAAAACTGTGTTGGCAGGCACAGCCAAAATTCTCCATGGTGCCTTCCTGCTTCTGGATCACCAGCAAGAAATTAGGTTCCTTCTGGAAACAGGAGAAGGGGGGACTGCCTTACAGGGGGTGCAGAAAGCAGGTCTGCTGCAAATACTGCATGGCTGTTTTTTGATCACTACTACATCATCTGATACAGAGACAGTGTTTCTGCCTGGGAAGTGCATCCATCTCGGCACTGCTTTCTGGGACTTCCCCTGACTGCCTTGGTGTGCTCTCCTTGCATTTGGAGAGCCTTTTCTGCACTGGGTCCCAGAGCCACTGGCTTTAAGACCTCGTTTGTGCATTTTGACCACAGGAGCTCCTTAAATGAGCTGATTAAATCCTAGATCCGCAAAGGTGTTTAGGCACCTAAATCGGGTTAAGCCTATTTGATCCCTGTGGGGTTATGTACCCCCATGTTTTTAAGGAGCTGGGTGTAGTGTTCTGGTTTGGGGAGAGGAGGAACAGAGGGCAAGGAACAAGAGTTATTTTCCTGCAAAATGTGCATAAAAGGACTGAGTAGGGGAAACAAAGAACATTAGACCCTGAATTAGAGATCTGAAGGCTATAGAACTTATGAAGAATAAATAGTGGAAGTAAAATTAATGTTTCCCACATTTCCTCCAGCTTCTCAAAATATACTGGGGCAAACCACACATTTTCCAATACTGACATGCCTTTTTCATCTTATTTGTTTCTTTTCCTCACTGCTAGTCTGCCACTGACCATCAGCCCCTTCAGGCAAGGACTGTGCTCTCCTTCATGTCTGCAAAGTGTTTGGCAGACCTTGGGCAATAAGAACACTCCTTTCAAAACCAACCAGGTAGTGCACGGATCTATGCTGTCCTGAAGCCCCACACAATAGAAAGAGCACAGTGTGTTGATTCTTTGGTATTTATTATTGGTCTTATGTGCTGGTGAGCTGGTTTCAGTTCTTTTTCCCGATGACTGCTGGGCTCCAGCTTCAGTTGTAATAGGCCCTGATGAATATCTGAATTTTAGGGGGACTGCTGTGGCTGTGCCTGGGCATGGCTCCTACCTCAGAGTTCATTTCATCATGAGGGAACCAGGCTACTTCCCAGGCACAATCACATGTTGGAAAACCACTTCTCTGTCAAGAAGGAGCTGAGCCACTGATGGTAGTGGTTTATCCCAGGGACCCTGTTGCTGCAGCTCAGAGGGCTGGGGGTGCTGGTTGCTGAGGGACACACAGTGGAGTGGGGTTGTCCTCACTCACCTGCATGGCTCTCTGTAACTGCTCTGACAAAGCTCAGTGGTGAAGAGGCTGCTTATTATATACCCCTGGCAGACATAAATATGTGCCAATGCTTATCTTTTATGAAAACAAGTAACCAGAGATGTCTGCTGCTGCAGTCTCTTGAGTGTGCATGAAGTCTGCAGGCAGAAACAACAGCTCCCAGCTCTCTGCAAACACATTTCCTCCTTTTGCCAGGCCACATCCAGCCAAAAATGGCTTCTCACCCTTCACTGTGAGAAGGCAAGGCAGTGCCCACAGAGCCCATTGAAACAGAGCTGGAGGAAAGGCTGATTAAGACATGAGCGAGGAAACTCTGCTCACGAGGCATTCCCTGCAAGGGTGCTGATGGGATGTCTATCCATGAACCCTGCAGCAGCAGCCTCCTTCCCTGGACCTCCGGAGACACTGGGAGAATTTCCTCTTCAGCTATTTTCAGGCAGCATCTGCGTCTCTCACCAGCCATGGATGCCACAAGGCATGGTGCCAAAATATCAGCAGCTTGGCAGCTTCTCTACATGGACTCAAGAAATATATTCTGGATTAGCTGTACCATCTGCCTCTCACAGGTGTTCATCTGGGAGGACGGGGGAGGAGAAGGGCACCTGAGGGCACCAGCATTGAACGGAAAGTGTTTTATAGGGCAATACATGTTGTAGCAGCTGGTGCTGATGGAGAAGGAATAAGGAGGAAGAACAGATACTAATTCCTACCTTGGAAAGATTAATAAAGTTTACTGCCTAGTTTCACTGAATCTGGGCAAATCTAAGTCCTTGCCCCTTGGTCTGCTGCAGGGGTCCAGGGGACGTTCAGGGTAAGAATCTCCAGGGTTATATACTAAAGAGGGGTAAGCAAATTTCTGGACAAGTTTGGAGAAGAACTATGCGGTGTGTGCCTTGTTTTTGAGTAAGTGGAAGTTTGCACCAAGCATCCACTGGCCACGGGCTTGGGATTTTTGCCAGCTATGGCAAAATAACCGCTGTCTCTCAGCAGATACCACAAAGGTCTCATCCTCTTTCACTTATTCATGGTTAATCTTTAATATTTTCCTGGAAGTGGAACTCTACCGGTTCTCACAGAACTACAAAGCCACATTTATAAACAAAGATCTTATTTGCGAGAAGACGAAACCCTGATGGCAATGAATGGTTTGCTTTCCACCACGCTACAGAAACACTGTTTCCTGCCACTCCCATGAAAAGAATTTGTGGCAGCAGTCCCTGCACAGGCTGCACACCTACAGAAACCATGGGCTGCCCACACCAGCAGCACCAGCGCCTGTAACCTGCCTCACCTCTGGGGACAGCTGCAGGTCAGCAGGAGCTGGAGCTGTTACACCTGCAAGGCTCCATATACCACCCATCAAAGAAGGGTAAATGGCCTACCTTAAAACTTTTTTTTAATCTATTGCAAGGAATGGATTCTCACTGAAGCAGGAGGTTATTTATGCTGTTTGGAGATAAGCTGTTATTAGGACCAACACTAGGTAGATCTGGCCCACATCTTGCCTGCTGCATGTTCCTGCTGTCATCCTTGCTTGGAGAAGTCATGAAAGAAATGGGGAAAGCCATCACCACTTCTTTCTCTGCCTTCTGAGCTGTTGGTCCAAAACCTCCTTTAAAACCTGCAGAAGGTGCAGGGATGGCTGAGCTTCCCACAGTGGCACCTCCACTTCCATTGTCTTCAGAATTGTTCATGGGAACGCAACAACTTTGCAGCAGCTATTCTTCAAGACATAAGGCTGTGCAAATCATGAAAGAATGGCACAGAGAGGAAGAAAAATAAACACACTCTCAGCTCCTCATCTGCAAGCTGTTGCTACATAAAAAGGCAGCACAGAGCTGGTGTAAGGAAAGAGATTGTTCTTTCATGTGGTTTCCAGATAACCACCGATAACATATAGGATTGCAGCTGACCTTATGATACTATATTGCTGCTTATATTTTCTTTTAAAGTACAGAAAGCTGCGTTGCCTAATGCAAACAAGACTGGCAATGAAGAAACAAGCTCACAGCACCTCCGGTAGCAAGGCTGATGACTACAATATCACCTTTCAGCCACTGCTCTCCTGTTCTGTCCATCATCATCTGGATCATGTACTGTCTATCATTTGACTGTAAAATATTCCCCTTCATCATTAGACACATGGTTTCTTGATCCCCTGGACTGAACCCCTGGGCTTTCTTTTCCTTCATCTGTGGAGCTACATATAGCATGTTGCAACATTCCTGCTACCACACAGCTTCTCAGGAGGTGTAAAAGGCCCATCTTTTTGGTGGGTCCTTACCACCACACTTCAGGCCTAATTGCAAGTTAGAGCTTCTCCATCAGTGGCACTGTGAAGAAACCAGAGTCTTGATCCAAGCAATTTTAATTAGATACTTATGGGAATAAAGACAAGTAATAAGAAATAAAGGAAGCTTTGCTCTTTCCAACTAGACCAGGAAAACCTTGACTGAGCTCAGGAAGGCTCACAGTGTACTCTTGGTACATCAGCTATCTATATTGCATAGAGTTCCAACAAGTTCTGGTTTTATTCAGCATGCTAAATAGCATTAGTATTTATTTCCTCATGTGAATTTTCTATTTCTATCACAACTTTTTTGTTCTCAGCCACAGAATAAAAATACACCAGATGCTAATGGCTGTTTGTTGGGTATGTAGAAAGTGGGGAAATTGAGACTCAGAAAAGGAATTGCAAAGACTTGTAGATAGGACAGAACAAAAGATATTGTCAGTTGCCTCATATGTCTCATATGGTTCATATGTCTTATGATGTGTATACAGTTTAATAAAGGCATTAATATCTTTGGGCATCTTGTAATTTTTAATACTAACTTTTAATGTCACTTATGTTTGGGATGAAGGCAAGAGAGAGAGAGAGAGACAGAGAGAGAAAGAGAGAGAGAGCAAACATCATATCAGTCCTTGTGAAAAGTGCCAGCAAGTACTTAATACATATCTGTGTCAAGCACTGCAGAGGCAGAAAAATCCATACAAACACGTACCAAGAGGACCTACAGAAAACTTCTTGCCATTGGGAAGAGAGAGCTACCTGAAGGCTCCCATGGTCTTGCCTGTTTCAGATGCTGGAAGGGGTCCTAGTGTAATGTAGGGTAGTCTGTTTTAGTCACAGCATGGGCCTGTGCTAGCTACTGCAAGCATCCCAAGACCACACAAGCCACAGTCCTGTCAGACTCCCCAGTCATTTGTAACAATACCTTATCACCTCAGATATTTTATGGTAAGCTGTGTCTGATCTTTAGGAGCACCTGTAAGTTCAATTCCTACAGAGCTGACTTCCACAGATTTTTATGAATATGTTTTATATAGAAGATTTGCCCTGTATTACGTTTGAATGTGTATCAGACAATAAATCGCATAGCTGCTGTGCTGGTCATTAGCAGCTGTCTCCCCGGGGTTCCAGGGTAACCACATGATGTACAGACTGGTTGGGCGGGTTTCAGTCTCAGAGGGAAAAAAAAAGAAAGTGATGACACAAGGCTCAATTAATAATGAATTGGAGGACCAAAATATAATAATTGCCAGTCAACAGATGTTGTGGAAAAGAGGTCAAACAAACTGAATGTTTTATAACTATGTAGTTATTTTTACCAGCTGATATGTTTAACATACCAGTCATGTCATTTTTTTAAAATTTAGCACTATACAATTTCCACAAATTATGCCTACAGTGGACTGGGAAACACACTACTAAGAGCTCAAAAAGTAATAATAACTGTATGACATGATATTGGGGGGCTTCTATCAGGTTTCTGTAAGCATCAACATCAGGATTGAGGGCATCCAGCATCTTAAATTAATGCCCTGGAAATGAATATAAAATCACTGCTAATAAAATTTGCAGATGACATAAAGACAATTATGAGGACAAAGCACCCATACAAACTGACCAGGAGCTTAGCAATCCTGGATCATTCTAACAAAATATGGTTTTATGCAGTGAAATATAAAGTAATTCATTTAGCATCATGGAACCAAGCCAAAGTTATAGACTTCTTCCTGTAAAAGAATGGATCTGAAAAAGATTATAGCATAAAGGCAATTCAACATGGACTCCAAAGGCAATTCTGTGATAAAACATGACCAGTCTTATCCTAGAACTTCTAGACTCGTGATTACTGAGTAGGACCAAGGAAGTGATTTTTCTGGGTAGAACACTGGGCCAAATTATACTAGAATACAACATCTGGTTTTGGTGTACACAGGTTTAAAAGATTTTGGAAATAAATCCGAAAGGAGAGTTTCCTGGTTACAGGGGCTGGGATCAGTTTATCATTACAGGGGTATAACCAAAACTGTGTATTCTGCACCATCTGTGTCATTTCTGATGGACTATTAATAAATGGATCGTTTGCAGCAGCTGCCCAGGGCACACCTGACACCTCAGGCTACAAACTGCGTGTTAAAGAATCACTGTGAGGCAGGGGAGTGTTCTTTTGTTTTCACATCAATGACTCAGCTGTGATAACTCCCCTCTGGAAAGGCATTAACACCTTCACACCCAGACTGAGGGGTCATCTCTGCTAATGGGCCACCTTGGACTGGCAAAATAGGCAGCTGCAACACTCAGACCATCAAAGATTCCAAAAATATCCCATGACTCACAGAGTTAAATCACCTATTGTGAAACTCTCCGTCCTGGAGGAGGTACTGGACATTCCCACCTGAACTTGAGCATATAAATATCAGGGTTGGGAAGTTCTGGTACCACTCATTGGATTGAGAGGAGTACCAGAACACCAACAGGACTGCGACTGCCACTCTCAACAGGACTGCCATGATCATCTGGACCAACAGGTTTTTCTTTCCTTTTACTTTGCCCCCGGGGGGGCACGTGGTGCTCAGCACAGGGACCAACAAACACTGTTCTGTTCTTGTCCCAGGGTACTGGGTTATACATCTGTCTTTGGGGCTTAAAATCAGTTTTCTCTGTATTATTGTATTTATTGTAATCTTTTTAGTAAATTGTACCTCTGACTTGTAATCTCTCGAGTTGGGTTCATTTTTCCCGCTGGTTTACTTTTAAACCAGCACAGAGAGAAATCTATGCAGCAGGAGATGCAAGAGCTTGGTGCTTTAGTTTATTGAAAAGCATATTGAAGGTGCTGAATTATAGCACAGAAGTACCTTTCTTGTAGGCAGAAAATAGAAGGGTTCCACAGCCTAGAGGACAAGACTGTAACAAGGACTAATGACTGGAAACCAAAACCAGGCAAGTTCAAATTAGAAAAGTAAAATTTTTTTTTTTTTTTTTGGTAGTGAAGGAGATCAACATGACCAAAGGAACAAGTTATTCTCCATCTCATGGCATCTTCAAATCAGCCCGTGCCTTTGCCAAATGCAAATTATTGGCTTCATTACAGACATAACTGCAAGGAATTTAATGGACTGTGATACACAGGAGGCCATGCAAGATATCTAATGATCCCTTTTCACCTTAACTTCTGTGCATCAGTGAATTAAAGGAAAGAATTCTGGTACTACAGGATATTGCCAAGTGGGAAAGGATGAACTGGTGCTTTTGGCATCCAGAGAGGAGTGGAGGGTGCTTCTAACAATCAGATGCTTATTACTTTAGTTACAACTTTACTCTTTAGTAATATTATTAGAGGCCAAGAAATTAACTTATTTTGGGGGGTGGGATGGGGTGAGAATTCCTGTTGCTAAATTTTTTCCTAACAAGAGGCTTGGAAAACAAATTTTCTTTATTTTCTTATCTCAAAAATTTTGTTTTGAATTTTTGCTTAAACAAATGTCTTCATTTGCTAAGCAAATGAAGCAAATCATCTGGAGGTTCCTAGTATTATCTGTGATAAATAGTTAATACTAAGCCCAGTCCAAAGACCATTGAAACTCTTCACAAAGTTTTTCCAGTGGAAGTTTTCAGATTCACTGACATTCAGTCAGTCATTATGCAGTCTCTTAGTATCCACATTGGGTCAGTAGAATAGACTTCAGCTACTTTGGCATAGATCTGGATACACACCTGGGAAGCCCATCTGCATTGGTTCAAACTCTACACTTTGTAGGATTTTTTTTTTTTTTTAATAAACCATACAGCAAATTATATTTTACCAATGGTATTATTCTGCAGATACAATGTCTTTTCCACAACTAGGAGAATGTTGACTTTCATCATAAAGTTCAGTTTCACACTATCAGTACCAAATAATTTGTTTTTTCAACTTCTCTATTTTCTCTCAAAACAATATTCTAGAAGACCTGAAGAGAATTAATCCCAATAGTTTTCATTTAGCTCCTACAATAAAAATGCCCTTTTTAAAAATGATCATTTTTGTCAGTCATTCCTGCCTCTCTGCTTCATCAAACCTCTTGAAAATTTGGCCTGTAGGAGTACTTGAAAAAAAAGGTGTTTAAGCAAAGTAAAGATCTTGGATGTGGAATGTTAGAGCCAACTCCACTGATTTCACTAAGTCAAATTTTCTCACTATTAATATCAGTAAGTATTTTTTATGTAAGTAGCAATAATACTGAATACTGTACATTAAATGAGCTAGAATATATACAATAAGGGCCCTATTCTTCAACAGGTGTTTTCTATTACCCATCTGTTTTTATTATAAAGTTTTTACCTACAGCTGATCTGAAAAAAAAAATGTATCTACTGTTCTATGTGCATTACTCCAGCATAGTGCTGGTTCATACTTGTGTCTCCTAGCCAGCACAGCATCAGAAGAAATAATAATAATTATGATAGTATTGATGATAATAGTAATATTTATATATATACTCCACAAGCAGAAGAATATGTACCAGTATTAAGAAGAAGGGATTTACCTAACAGGAGGTTAACTTGGTGACAAGAGATTAAGATGGGAACAGGTGGATCCAGAGTACTTGGAAACTGTATATATTATTAAAAGTCTATGTTAAAATCTTTTTAATTTAACTGGTTTATGAAATTATACATAGCATTATATATATTTCATACATATGGAAATTTTTCTCATTCAGAAAATCTGACACTACCTAATATTCTATTATTAGGAACAACCTCTAATATTACTATGTTCAGGCCCATTCTAAGTAGACCAACTATGGTCCTGTTCTCTCTCTCTCTCTCTCTCAAAAAAAAAAAAAAAAAAGGAAAGAAAAACCCATAGAAATGCATCACCAATGCACTAACGCCTACTGGGAATATTTTCTCAGCTGGGAATGATAAACTGTCAGTAGAGTAGATACTTCAGGGGGAGGGAAAGATGCAGCAGAAAGGAAGGAAAATCCACAAAGTGGGAAGCTCATTGTGAAATAGAAAACCTGTGATGAGTTCCCCTATCCTGGCACTGATACCTTGAGGCCATGTAGATAATGTCTCTGCTCCTTCTCCAGGAGTTCTTCACCACACAACCATGTTGTGAGGCTCTCAGATATGATTGTAATGAGGAACCATATCAAGAGAGAGCTGAGTTAGATACGAGAGACAGCAGGATAATATCTGCCTTTATTAGGGGACAGATACTGCCTTGAAAAGCCAGGACATGGATCCCTGCTGTTAGAATATGAACAGAAGGATTATTAAATGAATGGGTGTCATAACAGAAATAATAACACTGACCTCTAGTTTTCATCAGTCTTAATGTTGTTCCCTCATTATAACAAACTATTTACCCTTTGGCCTCATTTTATGCACATGGGAATCAGATTATTGCCTCATAAAACAAAGGAGCAGTGAGATTATCACTTAAGTAATGGTCCCAAACATACTGTTAGCACAGTGTCACGGACTGTTGCTATACGGCAGAGCAGTATAACCTCTTTCATCAGGGCACAGTCCCAGTAACATGGGCAGTGGAGCAAGTAGAAATGTCACAGGGCAAGTGAGCACAGCTTCCCATTCACCCTTGGAGCAGTCAATCCCCAGAATTTTATCCCTGCAACTTGTTAAACCTCAGAAAGCTCACAGCCATTTAAAAGGGATAGCTGCTGTGTCCGTGCCAAATTGTTTTATCAGTTTTAGATAGGCAATTTTTCACACACCCTCCCCACCCCACCCCCTTGGTATTTGCTGATAAAATGTTTGCACGTTGTTACATGGGGAAATACAGAGTACTGGGGGGGGGGGGGGAAGGCAAGAAAAAAGGCCTTGATAATTTCAGTGCTGGCATTTCAGAACGAGAATGTCAAGCAGTTTATATCTTGTTGACGTTGAACCCTGGGGCTCTCCCTCCCTCCTTCTTCTTCATGTTTAAAGCAGGCAGAGTGATCCTACATTAAGGGCGTGTAGTCAGATACCTCTGCTGGGGATTCTTCTGACCAGCTTCAAGCACACAGCAGTGACTGAAGTCCGTGGAGACAAGGATCTGTGGATATAATACCAGCATTGTCTACACTTTCATTTCTGCCATACACTGGCCCCTCTCCTCCTCTGCATTCATTGTCGTTATTACATTTATCTGGAGAGAGAGGCTATTGTAGGCTGCATATTTATTAATCATTCTTACCTGCTTCTCTTTTTGTTCTTTGCTCTCGTTCTTTTCTGTACAAGGAGACTGAAAGGCAGCAGCATTGCAGAAGTACTTACACAGTGTTTTTCTTATCCATAGATCTCCAAGTGCTCTACAAAGGTAAGCGCTAATACAACAATTATCATTCCTGTTTGTCAAACCAGAGAAGCAAGGCTAAGAGAGAAACCCAAGGGCACGCAGCAGGCCAATGACACAGAGTGGGAGACACCTTACAGCTTCTCCACAGTATGTTGGATTTTGTGCATTGTGTTTCTTAAGCCAAGTAGCCTCGTGGAAAGGCCTCTCTTGTCCTCTATCAGAGACCTTTTGACAAGCAGAAGACACCCTTGCTTTAGTGGACAATCCAGTGCAGCAAAATATTATCTTCACTGTAGTAGCAACAGGGTTACTTTCTTCCCAGCACTCTGCAAATCTCCTTCCCAACCACTGCTTCCTGTAGAGATTACTATGCTGACAGGGTTAGCAGGCTGCAAAGGGTGCATAGGGATCAAGAAATGAATAGATGCATCAGGAGATTTAGCAGAGGTCACTAAACCCCTGACTTTTAGCAATTACCCCTAAACACCCCTCCCTTCCAAAGCTGGGGACCGATCACCCTGGGTAGGCAGATCTTTCCCCAATTACACAGACACAGCAGCAAAATTTTGATTTCCCCAAAAGTAGTGGTGTCTGTATAATATCACACTGCTCATTTCTAGATCTTGATTTCAGCTTTGTTTATCTTCTGAGTACAGTTATAAAAATAAAATCCAGATTTTTTTTTTTTTTTTTTTTAGTGCTGATGAGAATGGGAGTCTGGATGTCTCAGGGATTAGGTAATGGGAGAGACAGTCTTTGGCTTGAAGTCACCCATTCAGCTTTGGTCAGGTCAGCTGTGTGTTAGCATTTATATTGTTTGCTATCCCAAGTACTGAGAAGTTGGTGGTCCTATTCTGATGTGCAGCTCAAAAGGAACATTTTACTTTGAATGTGAAGAGGATTTATTAGCAACAGGGCTGAGGAGTATATGAGCATGGAGGATTAAGCAGGCCTGAAACTTCTGGGCTGTGCCAGGCTTTCAGTTAACTGGAAGATGCCGTGGATAACACTGCACATCTCTTGCAGGTAATAGATCTAGGGAAAAGTCTTCAGTGCAATCAATCTAGTACCTTCTCAAAGGTGGTATCGTCACTTTAAAAGAGGCTGAACATTAGTATTGTTTTCCTTTGATAATTGAAAGTTTCAGTAGATTTAGGATTTAACAAATTCCTTTTTGGCTCACACTAGCATATGAACTTAATGTAATTTTGTATATTGTCATCTCCACTGAAAATATTCTGTAGTTTCTTTTTCTCTCCTGGTATAAGTAGAATATCTATAATGCAGTACTTGCAGCCACTGCCAGTGCCTTGGACGATTGTGAGGGGAAATGTGAATTAGAAGTGGATTTGAAAAAAAATCCTTTCCTTGATGGTACCTTTGTAACTGATTAGATTTGGTAATGGACTTGCAAATGAAGTTTAAACATTAATCTAAGAGCTCAATTAGGTAAGGTATTATGGTGCAGCGGAGATTTTCTCCATTCCCCAAGCAAGTGAAAAAACCTTGGAAATCAAGACAAAATCAGCTTCTTTTATTTCTTGTCTTTAGAGAGGTTTAACAGAGGTTGTTACTGAATTAATGAAATATTATTGATTCATATATCCTTTCTAGTAAGTGAAATGGAAGGGGATATCACTTATAGTTCCTGAGCAGTTTCATACTGCAACTGGAAACACCACTGGAGCCTCGTAGGCCTGAAAATCCCCAAGTAAATCAGATCTCTCTGAAGGTCACATTAGCAAGCCATGTGACTTTTTCGAATAAACCCTTCAGATTTAACTTTGCATTGGGAGTCATAAAGTACACTTTTCAGTATGACCGAGTTACTGGATCCCATAATGTTTCCTTACAAAGGTGTAAACTCAAACTTGCACTTAACTGCATGGGAATTAAGCATATCATTAAAGTTAAGTGTGTGCTTAAGTACTGCTCTAATAGAAATGCTTTCCTGAATCTGGAATAGCAGTAAAGAGTAATTCCTTCCACTGCAGGCCTTGCAGGGTAGAATGCCATAACCTGCATTATGCGTGAGGTCAGATAGGATGGTTGGCTGTAGTCATCCTGTTTGGACCTCCAGCCTGTGAATAAGACACATCGTTGGTCAAATACCAACTTTCCAACTGGACTACATCCAGCACTAGCAAGCAGTGTTTAGAATTATACTAAGGAAATAAAGACAGGATGGGGTAATTAAACACAGGGGAGATTTTTTCCATTCACAAGCCCTAGACATCAGTGTTTTGAATAACTTGTTCTATTAAAAAGCTATCTTGCTACAATATATTTGAACAATCCTTTATTCTGCTCATTCTATTAAGGTTGCTCTAAAATTATTCCACTGAGTATTGCCAGCAGCTTTGAGAACTTTAGCACACAGCATTAAGTAGAAATGAATAAACACTTGGCTAAAATAACACATGGTGACTCTCTTAAAAGGCACTGTCAAGGCATTTTATACACCTTTCCTTTTACTCTGCTTTTTTATAATATTCCTCTGAGAAGCCTGAAAATCCTCGGTTCTTCACACTGTCATTTGATCCCTCACTCTGGGCAAATAGATGTTGTCTTCAATGACAGTGGGAGAGAGCCTATCTCTTCCCTCTTAGGAGTCTTAGCTTGCACAGTCCACTGCTCTACTGAACCGTCTTCCTTGTGGATCAGCAGTAAAGGTGTCCCAATAATTTCTCCTATGCAGCTGGGTGATGAAGGGAGCATCTGAAATGCAGAATTGGTAGTCCATATAAACCAATGACTGTGACATTTTTAAATATAAACTCTTGCAAAGTAACACCTAACATCTGCATGCAGGTGTAAAAATCTCCTCACAGCACATGAACCCAGCAGATGCTGAGTTTGGTGAAGAACTCAGCTGTCCACTGCAGTTTCCCACTACAGGAGCCATCTTCAGTGAGAGACTCATCCCATAAGTACCCAGTGATGCCTTACAACAAAAGACATTCTTTAGCTACTGCAGGGAGGATAACCTGAGCAGGATGATGGTTCTGCTGGCTGGGACCATTCAGCAATGGATTGACAGTGCTGATGGTGACTCAGGTATACAAGCCTCATAGCATCAGCTTTGCTCATATAGTGGAGTCAGCACTGAGTAACTCAGTGTAGCCATCCAAACCATCTCCACCAGATATACCACTTTGTGTGAGTTAGAAGTCTGTGCTGGATGGTGCTTTGAAGCAGGGAATTGCTTGCCTCTTCCCCCATCTTCTTGCACTCTAGTGCTTTTTGCAACACATTCATCACAGCTCCTCCCTCCCCCTCTCACTGTCATTTGGCTGCCTAAGGAACAGCAGGAATGTGGAGCCAAGTGACTATGTACTGATTCACTTCTCTCAGAGGTAGCACCAGCAGTCTGCCAGCTTTAATCACACCAAAAAATTAGTTTAGAAATGTGGGGGCTTTTTATAAGCCCTGAGGATAGGTTCTTTTCTCATCTGTGCTTGTGTCAATCAGGAGGATGTCAACAAAAGCCAGTGAGACCTTGTTTAAAGTGCAGCCTTAATTCCTTTCCAAGTCTCCTAACAGAGGGTAGATGCCACTATAGAACTGTTGCCTGTCAGCAGTCAAACAAAAGCATGCTGAAGTAGTTCCTTGGACTAGCTAATAAAGAACAGCTTCTGTTAGTTCAAGGGCTATCTCCTCTCGCACCATCCTCTCTCCAGTTTCTCCACTGCCTCCTCACCCAGACCTGTAACCATCCAAAGTGACAGTTGCTGGTCACAGCATCCATCTCTGCAAGAAAAATATTAAATCTCAGCCCAGGAATGTCCCAGGGAACAAAACTGAATTTCTTGAATTTAGGAGGACAAACCATCTAGGGCAACTACGATTTCACCGTATGGGTGGGTGTTAGGGGGATTTCCATCACACTTCACAGATCGACGGAGAGCAATGCTCTCTACCAGCATTACATCACCCGTCTTGAAGAAGAAAGGCAACAGCTGCTTAATAGCACTGTGTAACACTTCCTGACAGCTTATGACAAAATGGGAAGTGGAAATTGGACTTTCTTTTTTAAAGATCATTGCTACTATTTTACCCACCAATTCTCTCTCATGAATTGTGTGATTCAGCCCCAAGAGGACTTGCTTGAAGAACTGTTCTCACAAAGAGAGCTACTGTGAAAGCCCTTTTTGACAGGTTTTTCCAGATTTGACGATTTCCTTGACATTAGACTCCCTCCCTCCCCCTCTCTCACAAACCTGTGCATGAGTATTGCTCACTGTCTACTTTCCTTTCACCATCTTTCCATGAAAATTATTAAAAGCCTCTGTGCAAAGATCTCTCTGAAAGATTTGTACCTCAAACATAGTCCTACTAAGATGAATTTTATGGGGAAGCCTGAAGTACTTTTGCGATCTTTGCCCCTCAATTGCATTTTGAAGTGCTCATTGGATCTGACCTGTAACAGTTAACAGATATTTAAAGAGAAACCATGTTCTGTTTCACTAAGGCTCTGTGTTTTCAAAGTACATCAGCCCTTGTCTTGAGCTGATGCAAATTTCCACTTCGATACATTCACAGTGATTTGGCCCCACCAGGGTCTTGTCCCATGTGCTTCCTTTGAATTAGCCTCATGTCAGCACTTTCTCTCAGAAATAGAGCTCAAGCTCCTGTCTGCATTACAGGGCCCAATAAATAGCCTCCCATGAGATGGGAGATTGTGCCCATCCCTTAGCCCATTGTAAAAGGGAGGCAGCATGACTGATGAGCCAAGTACTTCAAGTGAGGTATTACAGAGCAGGTGATGCATGGTACCCTGCTAGCAGGGTCAAACACATCTGAGCACTTTTCTATTTATGGGATGCTTTTGAGACAATATAGTTGAGATTTATTTTAGTATATTTGATTCAGGACACACTTACAGAGTTGAATTTTTGTATCCATACCTGTATTGTTTATGTGCGAGTACGCGTGTGCATTTTTATGTGTGTATATATATTGTAGGCACGTTACTTTGGTTGGCTGCTCTTCAGATTCAGGACACAAAAAATTCAACAGTTTCATAATTCACTACTCACATTCACAGACCTTTCCAGCCTCCAAAACCATAACCACTCTCTATGTTTTGTAAGATCAGACGACAAGGACCACTGCCTCGTAACGGTGCCTCATAACAGTGAGTATTGAAGTTGGACATCGTATTACAGTGCAAAATTGCAGATAATAATCACGGCTCAAAGCATATCTCTGACATAAGCATAAATATTGCTCATTAAATATTATGGGAGAGGAATATAAAAATCTAACTTGGTCTCTCATTGAAGCAGTAAACAGCACAGCCAAAGCACCTGCTACAAACAGCTCTGTAAATCTTTATACAACATATGGCATCCAGCAATGAAGAATTAGTTTGTCTTCATGTTCATCTACATTTTGAGGAGAGATATAAGTTCCTGGGAAACCAAATCTAAACCTTTCCAGAGGTGCTCAACCTTGGGAACCTCAGCATCCTGTTTGAGACCTTAATAATTCTCCACGTGACTGGAAAGCACAGTTGTTTCCAGTAGCCAACACAGTGATATAAACCACAACACCTCCATCCTTTCTGAAGTAGATCCTCTGCTAAAGCCAATGAGAATTTGGCATCTGTAGCAGTAGTCAGTTTGGCCCTTCAAAATAAGGTCTTGGTATGCAGTTTTCAAGTCAATTGCCAGAGATTTTCTTTTGTGGGATATGTCCCTGGATTTAAAAGAAAAAAAAATAATCGTGCTAGCACTTTTGTTATTTATATCAGTACAAAATCTGTGTATAGACCAAGCCAAAGGCTTAGGAATCAAAATATACATATCGGATCGTGTTAGTTCACTGGAAGCAATGAATACATTCAAAACCATAGTCCAAGCAAGATAAACCATACTTTAGCACTCACTAAGCTGATGAAACTGAAGGCTTCAGCTCAACAGATGTCTCCATGAAAGAAGGCAGGCAGTCACGTGCGGTTCTGCCTGCGCTCTGAGCCAGCCAGATGTGAGGCAGCCAAGAAGTCCTAGTGAACCATGTGTGTTGGATCGTGTGTCATATGCGCTCTTGATTAGTTTTCCATTTCCAGTCTTGGAAGACATTCTTGTCCATATGTGGATTAATTATGTGTCACATGCTCCTTTTGCAATCAAGGAGCAGTGTCAGCATTTTTCTGCAGCTACAGAAGCACCTTTACATTGAAAGAATTGTAGGTTGGCATCTTTTCCTAGAGCGAAAGAGGGGAAAGGAGAAGAGAAATAAGCTTACTAAAAATGGTTCTTAGATTTAATTTTCTTACTGTGAGCTATGGGCTTACAGTTAAAATAATTAAAGCACAAATATCACATAGGTAGCTCACATAGGGCTCCTAAATTTACACTGACCACATAAAAATTACCAGGTAGTAAGGGATGCTAAATATTTACTATAGCTTCAGTAGTCAGCACTTTTGAAAATCAGACCACTTGATATAGGCAGCTAAACAGGCATGTTGGAAATGGTTTGCCTTAATTAGTTCCCCAAAGTTACATAGATTATTAGAAAAATAACTAAAGAAGCATTTTTATTCAGGAGGCAAAATGTAATGCAGTGTTAAACTATTAAGTGTAATTTGCATGAAACGTGGTGTGCACACACAACTCCCTCTGTTTGAACTTTACAGCCTTTCTATATAATATGCTAGTAATAATTTTCCCCTTGTAATACTCATTAAGTTCCTTTTGCTTAGGGGGATATTAAGTGAATGCTTTTGTAGGTAAAATGACAACTGCAAATGAATGGTAAGATTGTGTAGCTGAGTGGATAAAATACTTTAAATCATGGCACTATGATAAAGACACCTCTGCAAAGGTTGCAAATCATTTTTCATTTTAAGGTCAGTGTTCATGATTCCACTAACATTTTTAGATGGGTTTAAGAATGAGGTTCATTCTGTTTAAATGAATCACAGGGCTGTATCTGTAGAAAGCTTTCTGTGCCTGCAGAGAACCCTGCTCCTATTCCACAGCAAGGGAAGATACAACCCTCTATCTGGGAAAGCTCATCAGGAAATTATTTAATTTGGTACTAAATAGTTTGATCTATCTAGATTCTTTCTCCTCTAGCTCAAGAGGTAGGCTCTTTTTTACTAGTCGTAGGCTCAGCTTGCACTAATAATGAAGGTCATGACCTTACAGATAAGGAGAGGGATATTTTACCTTAAAAAGCCATCTTATGAGAGATTACCAGATACCAAATTTGGGAATTTTCATGGAAATTATACAGAGGAGAATAATGCAAGTACTTAGGGGGCTCTAAAATAAATCTCTCTTCAACGTATCACTACAATATTAGGAGATTAGCTTTCTACATGACTGTCTGCATTAAGGAAAATACTGTCCATTTTAAAGGCAAACTCAGCTGCAGCACTGCACCAGCAGGTTGTGTGCAAAGGTAGGCAGGGCTTAGTCTTATCACCAAAAAAAGTTGCTCTCACTACTGCTGTGAAACAGACACAGGTTGTCCTTGTGGCTTACCTCCATAAAAGCTGATGTTAGTTTTGTCTAACAAATTGGACAAATGCAATCTGAAAGCTGTGATTTCCCCTGCATCCTTAGGGAGAAATATCTTCAGGAAGGTGCTTCAATGGGTTAGGAATTTTTCCCAGCTTCTGCCTTCAGCTGACTTCTCAGAGAAAAGGGTAAAAACAGTGAAAGCAAAAGAAGAAAAGTCTGGTGCCTCCAAGTCCAAGAGGAATTTTTCAGAAAAGCATCCTAACTTTATGGAGCGAGATATTAACTTGGGTTGAGCCTTGTGTCAGGCCTAAAGGTACGACGGATTAGTGGGATGGGGGAGACCTCCAGGCTCTTGGGTGCCAGCCCATAACCTGGAGGGTGAATGCTCTTCCCCCCTGCCCCCCGGCATCTGGCCCGTGACCCCATAAGGAGCTCACACAGACCACCAGGGAAGGACGGACGAAAGAGGAAGTTTATTGTGGGGTAGGGGTTTATAAGGCTTTTAGGAGGGTCAAAAAGGGGACCAATCACAAGTTCAGGGTCACACAGAAAAAACCAATCAGGTAAGGGGTCAACAGCTAACAGGAAGGGGTTAACAAGGACCAATGAGAAACACCTCAGGACACCTTCCCAGGACACTGTATGGGAGACAAGTCCCTCACAGGGGGTGTCAGGAAGAAGAAACAGTGACTTTGCAAAAAATACAAAAAGCCATTTTGAAACCTGTTTAAACCACATTAAAACCTTCTGTTTCTATAACATTTGAGCTGTTTTCTTCTTTTTCTTCACTAGTCCATCTCTGACAGGACTTCTTCCATCCTGCATATGGCAAATCCATTGCCACATAAAGGTGTGGCAGAGTTTGTGCATGAACCCAAACTGTGCCCCTATGACTCCGTGTAACAGCACAGACTTGAATTTATACTGAAGAGGAGAGCTTGATCAGTCTTATGACTTTATGATGAGACTAGTAGTCAATGCTTTCCTGTCTCACTTTTGGAAACAAAGACTTTTCCACTGGCATGGCATTGTTCCCTTCATGGGTGTCCTAGTATATATACAGCTAAATTCAGTGGTAGTGTAACTGAGCACAACCCTTGATATCTCAGCTGAACTGAGGAACGTACAACAGCAGTGAACCTGCCCCAGTTTACCAGAAGAAAAGTGTCGTTTACTACCGGGAGCATCTTACTCATTGCTGCTAGTGCTGTAAATGTATATTAAGATCCACTATGTCAATCACTGCCCAGCAACCACGTCAACTCTCAGCTCCCCTTTAATTTAGTTAAATTCTCCATCCTCACCTGAACCCCAGTATACACTCCCCTTTTTTCCTGTTTTTTGGGGTTTTTTCTTTTTTTGCGGTGGGTGGGGGAGGAGGTGTTGAGAAGGGCCCTGTGGACACCTCAGCCGCAGTGGTGATTTTGCAGCGTTGCTAAATTAAGTCGCCGATTAAAGCCGGCGCGCTGCGAGCTCCCCCTCCTGTCGCCGAGCCGGTCGCTCGGGGCAGCTCCGGCTCAGCACCGGTGGTACCTACAGGAGCGCAGAAGGATGCTGAAGAGGGGCTAAATTTGGAGGAAAACTCCTTCGAGCCGCCAAGGGAGGTCTGGCATTGAAAAAACTGGCATGTCGGAAAGCAAAGCAGCTTTATGTTGTACACTAGAGCCTTCATGGACTAGGGTGATAAAATTGTCTGGCGCAGGATAACACTAGCCTTTGCCAGGACATCACTTATTTTATACAATTGCATCTTTAAGAAGGTAATAAATGCTAAAATTACAAGAAAATCCCTTGTTCCTTTACTATCTCTGTATCTTTCTTTGTAATGGTTTAACTCAAAGGGCTTGTGATATAAGAAGGAGAAAGCAGAATTTTTCAGAGACTGTAAGCCTGCCCCTTAGGCACAGAGGAAAAGTGAATACAAACTAGTGCTGAGAGAGGGCACCACGTGCATTGTAGTCAGAATGATTTTGTGCAGGTTTTCTCCATCTATGTAGCGTGTCTCTATACAGCAGTATGAGCAGAACCTTGCATAGTATACACTAGGCACAAGGGATGGGAGAGCCAGATCCAGAAGTGCATTGCTGTGGATGCTACTGTAGCTCATCCTCGCTCACAGCATCATGAGAGCATTTTAAGAGGGAATGAAACTTTCCAAGTGAAAGCTCTGCTGAGAATCATCACCAGCCAGTGTTGCCCAAAAACAGGCAATCACTGTAGGTTTACCCTTGGGTCTGGCATGGTTTAGAGTCCGATTACACAGTGAAGCTGGGAGAACAAGTCCAGGAGTTTCCTCTCACTCTTTCTCAGTGGCAGGGTGTACTCTGGAGCAACTATGAACCAGCTGCGTAGCTGTTCTCTTGTTTACAAACCAGAGCCAACACTCATTTGGATGGAGGGATGAAAGGGAGAAATTGGATTCAGGCCCCTCTTGAATGTGAACTGAGAGCTGTAGCTTAAAGGGAACAACAGGAGCATCATTTGAGGTGAAAGTGAGCCAGGCACAGAACAATTACCTGTGTCCTTTTGCCCCTTCCCATTCCTGGCAGGCTCTGGAAGTGCCTGGAAGATGGTCTAAGCCATTGGACCAAAGTGAGGAGGAGATAGGGGTGTTGACACACAGGGAACGAGGACGGGGAGACAGGCCCATCGCCAGAGCTGAAGTGATTCATTAAAGCTGTGTATAGGGTACAATAAGTCAAGCAGCTATTCATTTAAGACTGGAGGTGGGAATAAAGAATTTAGTACTTTGTTTGTGGACTTGCACCAAAGCCTAAGCAAAAGTCTGAGAGAGAGCAATGTATGTTTGCACAGTTTGAGTCCAGCCAGGGAAATCTGGCACTCAGGTTCTGCTGGGTAGAGGTTTTCCAAAAAATCCTACTTCCAACCTCTAAAATCCATTAAGGCCATTCATAGGGCCCTATAGACTGTGGAGCACAGTTAGGCTATAGGACAAAACACATTTGTACTTCTGAGCAGAGACTGTGTCTGTATTGTGGGCTGCAGCTGTGAACTGAGAGATACAAATATGAAGTAGGTCAGAAGGAGACCATCATACAGGCAGAGAGCAATAGAGCTTTACACTTGGTGTAAAGGCTTTAACCCTTGCCAGACCAAGGGCCTCGGTGGATTTAGGAGAGCCATAACCTCCATCAGGCAGTTGTGATGGGTGGAGATGCTTGTTTGTACCCCACACACCTTCTCCCCTCCTCCTGCCCAATCTTTTCATGCATGCTGCAAGCGCATCCCATACACCAGGAGTCAGTAGGGATGGATAGATTAAAATCTCACCCCTGTGAGCTGCTTCAAAACACCTCTAAACCATGAGGCTATTGAGAAGTATCCCTAGTGAAAGCCAGACCCTTCCTCTTAGTCAGAACTTTACACGAGGCAAGTTTGTTGGTTTCAGTTGGACACTAGTGTTACTATGGTTTCTAAAAGTAAATCAGAGTTTTAATGTCAGAAATAAGCAAAGAGGAAACCTTCCAGCCATCAAAGTGAGGTTTGACTCAAAAAGCAAGAAAGAACCCGGTTGTTCATAGGCAGCCTCAGAAATCAAAGAAGCCGGAATCTCCACTTCCCCAGCCACCACCTTTGCCAGCGCTGCCTTGGCAGTAGGCTTCTCTCCTGAAAATGTAAGTGGGTGGAGTTGTATTTGCAGGTTGGAGGGAGTTCCTCAGCTGACATACTGGCAGATTCAGGCCTGTTAACTGTTGCTTTCACTATCAGCTGCTGAGATTATAATAAGAGCATTTTTAATAATGTTGGGGCAAAAATTAAAAAGAGGGCATTAGATTAAGCAGTGACCCTCAGACAATCTGTAAGTCACAGTAAGGAGAGAGATATCTGGAAAATTTGCCAAGTTCAAAGGTCTTCATTATTCATGTTCCAATAGCTGACTTGATGGATTGTCTCTAGTCTGTGTCCCTTTATTCCTTCCACCTTCTCTCCTAAAGACAAATGCTTAAGACAAATCTCTAGATGGAGGGATAGACTCTGTAATAGATTATTTCTTATTACTTAGAAATCGGTTAATAATTTACTAATTCAATTTCACTGTTCCATCCCCCACTTCAATTAATCTTTAGAATATAGAGTAAATGCTGTTCTTTGTTCTTCTAGTACTAATGAAGAAAGAAACTAATGAGGAGACCTGGCCTTGACACCTTTCTAAAGATGATTTAGCTGCATAGTAGTTAATTTTCTTTTTTATCTGCTTTTATTTACTTTTCTTCTTAAACACAAAATCCATCCATAAAACTGGAAGCTGTACAAGCTGATTATGAGCCCAGTTTCAAGTGTGCTACACAAGTCTTACTCTAGAAAAATTCCATTTCTTGTCAGAGTGTTACAAAATCATGAACACCTATAGTCTGCCATCCTGTAGATAAATATTTTATACAGATAGTTTATATATACCTGAATAAAACAAGATATAGGAACTTTTGTACAGCAATTCAAACTGCTGTCTGCCATTTTGCAATGGTGCTTTAATATTTAGCAGATATAGAGAGTAATTTGTTTCTAACAAATTGTATCTGTGGCTCTGTGGCCATAATGCATTTCAAAGAGATTTTTTTAATCTCACCGGTCAGGAATTACACAAGTATAGTCAATCCAGCCTCCTGATATCCCTTCCAGCTCTGTTTCCTGTAATTCTATTACCTTTGGTTTCTTACTTTTCTTCTACTGTTGTCTCTTACTGGAACCCTCCCATCAGCACTCTGAGAAATGTTTCCAGCCCTGCCCATAACACTGTAGCCAGGATACATGGAAGTCTGTGATTGATGGCTTCTTGTCTGCCAATGCACAGGTGTGAATTAGGAAACCAGTTCAAATTCCAGCCAACAGACCTTTGTTCTTGCAGCATGTTGTGTCATCATATGGACATAAACATTTAGGGCACCAAATGACACATTCCAGCATTCAGATACTTTTTGCCAAATGCCATTTCACACCATGGGGAGTGAAAAAAAAAAAAAAGAAATCCATCAAAAAAAGTCCAAACAGCAACGTTCATCTATTTTCATTTTCACAGAGTCCATTTTCATAATGGTAGTAGCATGTGGTCATCATTGATAAGCCTACTTCATGTAATTGCCACTGATACAGGAAGCTAACAGCCTTTTCCCTCACACCTACAAGCTTGCTTAAGCCTGTCCCATTACAGAACAAGGATAGTATATTAAGCCATTTAATAGCAGGACCGGAATACTGTCCATCTAATAAAGGAGAGAAAAGATGCTCTTCAGCATGGGAGAAATCCTACCAGTCAGGACAGGATTCCTCACAGTAGGCTCTTGGCATCCTTTTCCCCATGAACAAGATCACTCAGATCTGTGTCTAGTTATAATTTGTTTCTGAGAGCTGCAAAAGTGATCACTGGCTGGAAGGCTACATCCAGGTCTGCTACAGGCCAGAAGCATTCATTAGCTTTTTGTCTTTCTACAGGGGCAGGAAATTCCCCGTGCATCTTATTCTTTACTTTGCCCTCAAGCACAAGAGGGGGAAGGGCTTGCTGTATAAAATTTGCTTTACAGATTCCTAATTCTACTAAGCAAACACATCTATACACCACAGTGCAGGCCACCAAATATATTAGAATAGTGAATTGTCCCAGATCTTTGGCAGTAGGGGAGTAAGATTTTCCAAGTGACTGAGTAAATTGATGCCTCCAAAAGCACCATAAACTGATCTATTTGGCTTAACTCTGAGATCGCTTTATTACAGTGTAAATCTGGAGTAAACCTGCTGAACTAAATAGAGTTACGCCAAGGCAAAGTCAGAATCCCTCTCTTCACTTTTTTTCTTTTACTGTGCTGCCTAATCCCATAGCTGCAGCAAAACTGAAAAATATATATATACAAACTCCATTGGCCAGGTTCTCTTATTGTGAAACCTACAGTATATCCCAACCTTATAAGAAATCATTCAAGTGTGACACTGTCCTCTCTCTTGCTTTTCTGATAAGTACAGAGGAAGGACTGCCAATAGCACAGAAACTAGAAGACAGGAAAATAATATTTCATAGTAGTGGAAGAAAACATAACTGAATGGATATCAAGGAAGCTAAAATAAAGAAACCCACAATACCTGGGTTACATGTCCACAACGCACAGCTACAGCACAGACGTCAAGGCAACTAAAGGATTCTCCCAATGACAATCTTCTAGTTGCAGAAAGCAGCAGCATCTCCACTCATGAGTTGCTTCTAAAAATCTGTTCTTATCAAATGGCTTGATTTGAAACAGATTAAACTAGTGAAAAGAATCTTGTTGACTTCATCAGTCAGTGCATGAGGCTTGATGAATTTAAATAAAACGTAAACTGGTGAAATACTATCATGGTAAATGAACCTACAGTTTCCCAGATTGCAGATGATCGTATTGCATTGTTTGACCTGTGTGACACTGTGTATTTAGAAGGGTGAGTGTCATCTTTCTATGGCATTGACAAAAAAAAGGGCATCTTTTGAGATTAGTAGATGTTTAAAGCAAAAAAAATGGCAGAATTTAAGGGTGGTATTGGAAAGGTGCTAGTCCTGTCTCTGCTATGTGAAAAATCTCCAAATTTTTTACCAACAAGTTCCTAGAAAAAATGGTAATGTTCCATTTCATTATTAGCTGTTTTTAAAAAATCATATGAATATCCCTTTCATATCAGCCCACGCTGTAAAGACTGCCTGTAGTTTCAATATATAAATTCTGAGATCTGAAATGCAAATCTCATTTTTGAGGACACGGCAATTTATGTGCAAATCTTCAAAGAGCAATTCTCCTTCTGACTATACCTAGTAGAGGAAGTACTCTTGACATCTACTGTTCAGTGTCTTTTTTTTTTTTCTATCTCAGTTTTGCAAACAAACCCTTCCAGGGTGTGGTACGATTGCCACGCAAAGTGCCACAGAGCTGTGCAGTTTCAGTCACACCTTGAACATTGAATACTGTATAGGAAGAATGATTTTGTGTTTTGCTTTAAGCATACACACCACTGGATTCTTACTACACATGTGTCTCTAGGCTGGGAGACATCTTACTAAAACTGTTTCTATAAAAATATTTATTGACTTCTGCAGTTATGTTATTACGTCCTGTTCATACAGTGGTAACTCCTAAAGACCAGTTATGCTGTAAGAATGAAAAGTTCGTGTCCAGAGGGCTCCTATTTTTATCACACCGACAAATGCAATAGGTAGTGGTTCTCAAACTACAGGCCCCTGTGGACCTGTGAGGCTGTAGAGCATTTGCTGTGTTACTGATCCGCTGAGGGAAAGCTCCTTCCATGAACAGTTGCAAGGCACTTCTTGGAGCAGCCTGTAAGCCCGAGAGAAGCAGGAATATGAAGAAGGATCTCACATAGTGGCATTTGCTATGGGGAAAGGAATTAATTGACCATTTGTATGATTGGAGAAGATGGGGAAAAAAAAACTTGGCTGACAGGACACACTGGCCAAAATTCCGGAAATCACTTGCAGAGAGTTAAGAAAATCCAGAAAGAAGGAAGTGTATACAGAAGAAAAAGTGGAAAAGGTAAAAAACAATCAGAGAATCATGGTCCCACAAATATGGAGAAAGGCAGTGCTTCAGGCCATGCAGAGAGGAAAAGCAAAGAAAAAGTCAAAGGAGTAAAAAAGGTGCAGTAAATTCTTTGAGAGAAATCCCAAACAGAGTATCAAAAGAAGCTCCTCTTGTTCCTGTTCTAACTCAACAGAAATGGTAAATTAAAAGACTGGCAAAGAAACTTTATTACACCACGGCTAAAGTTTCCTGAAGCATGTCTATGCAACAAAAGAGGTCATTATATTATATAACGTTATATAATTACACTGGTATAATACCTTGTGTGAACAGTCTAGCAGTGAGCCTTTTTCCAGTTTTGACTTATATTGCTCTGGAAAGGGTATTAGATGAACTAGAGACAGTAGTCTCTAGTTTATGCTGGAAGTCTCTCTTTTATGCTGGAACGGGAGTTCACAGATAGTGTTATTCTTGCCTAAGTCTATCTGTATGATTGTATTGATGTGAAGGGTGAAACATATCTATAGGCATAAAACCTGAAATATCTAGCTGTCCTTCAGGCCATAGACACGTCGTTCTTTAGCTTAGCAAGAAGTCATATTTCAAAGACACCTTTTATGATTGCATGGGAACAGAACAGAACAATACAAGGTTATTCAGAAATGTTTAGGTTTCCTAAGCTTATACTTCCGTGTCAGCAATTGGAGAAGATGCCACATGGAACTTTTGTGAACGTGAACATGAGAAAGGATAATGAAAAAGTGTTATGTGTGAAGATTTAGTCCATGCTGTGAACACTTCTATAACCTTTGGCATAATCTGAGAGTTACCATGGCCTATATCAGGAAGAAAAAAAAGAGACAAAGTTTAAGAAGCCTTGAAATGAAGGGCTCTCTAATGTTGGAGTTTTTAATAGCATACAACTTTTTGTTTTAATTATGGACATTATGTGGGAAATGAAGAATGCTTTATCACTCAATAAAGATGAAAAAATATATGATTCAGGTGTTAAGTAATGGTTAACAATCAGATGCATGTTCTATTCTTTGCTTCCATGTACTGGTCAGACAAAAAGAGAAGAAAAGAATTGCAATACACTGGTTTCTCAAGAATGCAGCATCAGGGATCTGTAAAAGTCTGAGTGATTCTATTGCTTCCTTTTGAAGGGCTCTAATAATAAGGAGGCCTAGGGAGAAAAATTGCAGTTGAAGACCATTGAAGTCTTGAACTGCAGTCAAGCCACAGAGTGAAATTACTGAGCCCTGAACACCTCTCCTGATCTTTCTCTGTTGAGAAGAACCTTTGTTAGATGAGGAGGCAGAGGTTGAAAGACTCAATTGAAATCCTCACTAAATACATTTTCTGAGAAGTTAGGACGTGGATTTTTTCCTCACATAGATATACAAATCCACAGAATTGGAGCAGATGGAAAAACTCATTTTTAATAGAAAGAATAAACTAGAATATTACCAATTCAGCATATGAGCAAGCAAAGCAGAATTTCTTGTACTAACCCATCTAGGCCAGAGTGACCCATACTGTGACACTGAGAAATATTTGAAAGTGCAGAAAGAAAGGACTGTAGGTGTAAATATTATTTACAAGGTAAAAAACCCTTTTATTTCAAATACTAGGAAAATTGTTTTTTCCACTTATTACTGAGTTCTTAAATATCACATTCAGTACAATTGACCAACATTTTATACGTCTTATTGCCGACCTTCTTCTTTACAATGAGTGATTTTCCAGAGAACATATTCAGAGTCTATGGTCAATCTGTAACATTCTGGTGACCATATAATAAACACTGTCCTTTTTCATCTGAAATTATGAAAGAACCCTACAAAAGCAGAGGCATAAACTGTAAGTGTACACTACTAATAAGCCAATCCCCATCAGTTCTCCTCTCTGACTATTCTGTTCCAAGACAGACACACTCTGAGGTTAAGCTTACACCAGAAAAAGATCTCTTGGGATAGCTGTGCAGGCAATAAAGCAGTACAGAAAAAATGCAACATTAGGAGGTGCACTTTGTGCTGGCAAACCAGTCTTTTAGACTGGCTTTTACAGGGCTATGCCTGGCTTTATGCCAGCATAGGCATGTCGTAACCTAACCATTTACTACTGTGGTGGAAAGCTTCCACTACAGATTTTGTCCAGCAGTAGACATTGCCATTGGCCATTTAGTGTTGACAAATAAAAAGCAAACACAAGTTTAAATGTCAAGTTGGACTTTCCTGCAAGCTAGCAGAAGAAGAGTGGTGAAAGTACTGCATTTGCTGCAGTTTGACCCACCGCTTACAGGAGTCTGTTTGTGTGGGTCATGTTGGACAACATCTTTCATCTCTCCCACAGCTCTTGCCAGCAGGAATATCATCACCTTGGGATCTTTCCTGTGGTACTACTGTTTGATGATAGTCCACCTACTACTTGATCTAGTATTAATCTAGTATTCCACTTTCTGAGTTTCTTCAGAACCTGAGTACTGCTGCCAAGGAAAAGTGGTATGTAGAAATGGAAAGCTGATGATGATCAAAAAAGCAGCAGTTCCTGTAAACTGAAAAATAGGCAGAAACAAGGAAAACATCTGAACTAGGGGAGCATGCACTGCCAGGAAAGAAAAAGTCAAGGAGTCTGGAATACAGCAATCCAGAGATCCTAGATGGGGCTTTGAGAAACCTGGTGTAGTGAAAGGTGTCCCGGTCCATGGCAGGGGAGTTCGAAGTAGGTGATTGTTAAGATTCCTTCCAACCCAAATCATTCTATGATTCTATGAAGAAAAGCAGAGCCAGCTACTGCAAAGCCCAAAGGAAGCATAGAGGAGAAGCATTGTTCTGCAGAAAAGGAAGTCCATCAAGCACAAAAAGGAAGCAACAAAAAAGACTAATGAGTGGCTAGGGATGAAGTCTGAATGTGCACCTCTATTTACACTTTCAGTCTAACTCCAGATGAACATCACTCTCTTTTTTTACAGGATGGAAAATGAAGATCAGAAATATGGAATCAATGCTAGAGACATAGACAGGGGAAGCACCACACAGCTCTCAGTCCTGGTCGCTAAGTACTAGCTACAGACTGGGTAAACCGAGAAAGAAGTGAATCATTGTATCTTCAAGGTAAAGCAATTTTAAGACTCAGTCTCATCACCTGGAAGCAAGGCAGAACTCCCTGGAAATATATCTGATGAAACTTCTTATGAAGCTGCAAAATTTAATTGATCTAAGCATCTCCAGTTTTTCAATTACCAAAACGAACCAGACCATATACCAGCAGAGGCATAAAAGAAGCACAGTAGAGGCAGAAGATATGTATAGTTATATGCTGCTATACTTCTCTGCTTAAGCATTTGGAATTAATTGCCAGCTGCTCTTCGTGTCTATGGGAGTTCAGCCAGGACTTTAACAAGGTCAAAACATGAAACAGGTCTCAAGTCTTTCTGCCCACACGACAGTCTCACAACAAGGCCTTCAGATAGGTCCCGGGACTAGTCTCTAACAGAACCAAAACCAAGTAGCAAGCAGCAAGGGTCTGACAATGAGATCTAAACTTTTCCTTCACAACTGAGTCCTCTTTGGTACTGGAATAAAAGGAGAGGAAACAATTCTTTTTCTGCTTGTGGATCCTTTCATTCTTCTGTAAGGAATTGAAAAAGATAAAACTCTAAGGACTAAGAGCTGTATTGTGTGAAAAAATTACAGCAAGGGAAGTTGGACAGCATTATTAAGTTGTGGCAAGATAGTTGTGAGCGGGAAACCAAAGGGTGAGACTGTAAATTCACTACCTTATGTCACATAAATAAGCCACTTTTGGTTTCTCTGTTACATTTTATCTCATTTGAATGAAGTTCCTTCCTCTTTTGGTCCAATTCAGAGTTTCTGTCTAGCTTTACTCAAAAGCTGTGTTGAAAATCCTGAGCTTATTGTAGCTTTCCTTGCCACCTCATCTTGTATCATAGGGGCACACAAAAAGGACAAAATGTGTCATCCCAGGGCTGTGTAAGGTATCAGCATGTTTCTGGATTTGCTGCTGTCACCTGTAAGTGTGACATTACCAGCAAGCTGACATTAGGAGAGACAAAAATACGATAATTTCTTTCTGCTCCCCACAAAAGGTCTGATGCAAAACTCACTGGAATTGCTGGAAATATAAGGGGCTTTGGCTCAGACCCAAACAGACCAGCCAGAAATAATGCTGAAAATGTATTTGGAACTGAGATGGTACAAAGGGACTAATCCTAGTCACCTTCCCTTAGTGGAAGGCTCAGAGTGATTTGAATTGGCTACCTTCTGTTGTGAATTAAGCTCAAAGCCCCAAAGGCAACTTGATTTCAGCCATCTATCTTTGCAGCCTCCTCCAAACTCGATCCAGAGGGAAAAGTGACTAATCCTATTCAGTTGCTACACTGAGCTAGTGCCATCGATTAAAAAGGCTTGGGGCACAGGGAAAATGAATAATCTGGGTCAGTTTTGCTCTGCAAGTCCTTTGCACAACTCGTTCAAGAAAATAAAAAAAAGTAAGGATGCAGCGAGAGGAAGCACTGATAAGAAGGAAAGCTCACCCAATAAAGTGCACACACTTCACAGGAAAGAAATACAAGCAGATCAGTGAGGTTTTGTCCAAATTCCTAAGATGGGATGAGATTGATTACAGGAGTTAGTTCTCCTATTTGCTGGAAAAGATGATCATGTTTTACACTCTTTTGCAGTTCTTCCATGTCCATGCAAAGGTGAGAGGCCAAGCATGGTAGCAAGGCAAAAACATTTCTGGTCACAGAAGTCGGCTTCTTGGCCCCCCCTCTCTCCACGGCTGTGGGTATGGCATGGCTAGCACAGGAGAACAGCCCATTGCTGATCCTAGCCATGACCTAGAAGGTGAGTCATAATATGGGAGTTGCCACTGTAACAGCTGCTCAAGCGATGACATTAGTAGGTGCTTTCAGCAAAAGCATTTTTGGGTAGGCTTCAAAGTAAATAACTGCTGCTGCTGGTTATCGTATTATTACTTTGAACAGGGTTACCAAGGACTGCGTGCTGCAGAAAAGGTTAGTTTACAGATAACCCCCTACCAAGGTTATTAACATAATATAGGAAAAGTGCCTGTGTGATTTTATAGCACTCTTTACATTTTCCCTGCCCCTTATTACAGAAGTGGAGGGCTTTCATTATTAATAACATTTGTCTGACTTGACTTTGGTGCATGTTTCCTGTGATGACAGGAAAGGGCTGGAGGTTTGTTTGCGGCAAAAGAGAAGATTTTCTGTTTTAAAAGAGTTGTTCCATAAGCAGTAAAATTTGTGAAGCCTGGTAACCTTGTTTTGTGTCCTCTCATCTTCTGCATCTGTCACCTGACACATACCACCATACCGCCAGCCCCATCCTCCACAGCCCCCTGGGTCAATTAGGAGAATGCTGACAGAGCAGCTGGTTGCTGTTAAGTCTACAGGAGCTGAATTCTACCCCCCTTTTGTCGAGGAGGGGTATGAAGCCATCAGATCACCCACCTTATCTAAATGCCATTTTTCATGAAGTTTTACGTGTCTTCAAGACCACGGTCAGTGGTGGAGATGTCAAAGCTCCAGTTACTAGAGGGAAGAATGACCACGGCTTCCTAAGTGTTATTCCTACAGGTCAAACTAGACAGGTTGTCTCTGCTAGCAAACTGCTTTTGCAGGACAGTTCACTGAGGCCTCATACATGGTACCACAGGTAATAAAGACTGAAGAGGTGGGTTAGCAGAAAAAAAAAAAGCTCCAAAATCAAAACTCCCCACTCAAAGACCATTTAAGGTTGACACTCCAGTGGAATTCCTTCTGTTTTCAGGGTGACACTCGGAGTGTCACTGGGGTGTATGTGCTTAACACACTGCATGGCTCAACCAGGAGGTTGGGCAGCAAGTTTGGGGAGTGTAGGTAGTTTTGGGATGGATCAAGAGGAAATTAGGTGCTGCTGAGATATGTGCAGAAAATGAGAGAAAGAGAGAGGATAAGGAGAGAGAAGCAGCATATGCAGTGCTATAGAGGAGAGGGTAACAAGGGGAAAGACTGTTCCCGCATGGATGTCCCCTCTAGGGATACCTCTGACTCAAGGATTAGGTGAAAGACCAGTGCCACGACCAGATCCTTGTGTTGAGTCACAAAGTGTGAAGCTGCTGTCCCATGGAGCAGGGGCACAGCATCCCCAGGCAGCCCTGCTGACAGCTGACCCCAAAAGAAGCCACAGGCACCCATTACCCAACCCAGCCTTTAAGGTTTCATCTCCACTCAAGCCTCCAGCCTCGCTCAGGGGCAGGCTCCTCCCGGGGGCTGGCTTCACAGCACCAGTCCCACCGGCGGGCAGGGGGCCGGGTCCCACGGGAGCCCGAGGGCCGCTCGCCGCGGGGAATGGGGAAGGCTTCCCATAGCCGGACCAGGGCCCGCCGCAAGCCGCCGCCCGCTGGGGCCATCTTGGCATCCCGGGAACGGGCAGAACCTGCCAGCGTCAGATGGGAAGCCCGGGCTTCAGGAGAAGCCAGCCTCGGCTGCCCCCACTCCCCGCCCCCGGTCGCTGTGAGGCGGAGATGTCCAGCCTCGGGGTGTCCCCCCGCCTCCGTCCCCCGCCGCTCCGGCGGCTTCGGTTTTGTAATTGACCCCTGGGGACTCCCCAGGCGTCATGTCGCAACAGCGCCCTGTCGAGCCAGCAGCCAGTCGTGTGTGCCTGCGGATCACCTCGAGGTCCTCCCGTGGGAGGACTCCGATCCATTATTGCGTGGTGGTGACAGTGCAGTGTATTTTCGGCCACTGAAGACACCAAGTAACTCGATAGGTGATACCTCGATAGGTTGTGGAAACTGGAGGCATCAAGCCAAATGTGCCCCGGGTGAGGTCGGTGGGAATGCCGGTCCCCATTGTCCATTCACGAGTGGGTCCGGCACCTCCAGGAAAAGCCGCGGCTGCCCACCGGGGCTGGGGGTGGTGGGCGCCCCTCGCCCACGCCTGGGCTGGGGGTGGTGGGTGGCTTCAGCCAAATCACTTTTCTTCGTTGGGTGGACAGGGAGGGAGAGATGGACAGCACAGGTTTCGGGGAGATGAGTAAATCGCCTCGCGAATACAAACACGCTAGCGAATACAACACGCTTTTTCCCGCAGACGGGCTCCTCATCAGGACACTCGGGGGGGGGGGGGGGGATCCCTAATAATTTTACCTTTGGAAAATTGAAGAGTGTGGGGGTGCGTGTGTGGGAGTGTGTGTTCGTGCTGTCGCTGCCAAGCCCAGGATTTTGTTTTCTCTCCCAGCATGCGTTGATGACATCACGAAGTGCCCCTTCTTTGTGTGTCAGTGATGTCACCAAATGCAGTGTGGGGGACAATGGAATCCTGAACTCCGGGCGAGGGCGAGTGGGAAGCGGCTGCTCCTGCTGCTGGTTCAGAGCTGAGTCGAGAGAGGAAGGGAGGACACAGCTGCTGCTTTGGGGCTGAAACAGGTGAGAGACAGGAAAGCTGCCGGGGATTCCTTTTGCCTGGATTTGTGGGGGCGAGGGGGCTTGGGGATGGGCTCTTCTGTTTTCCCCCCTTATTGCTTTCCAACTGAGACAGGTGAGAAGTTGCTGCTGCTGCCAGACGGACAAAGCAGGTGAGGCAGGGGAGTAGCTTTGGGTTAGACACAGTTGTAAGAATAGGAGGAAAGCAAACAGCCCCCCCGCCGAGCCTAATAGCCCCCTCTCAGCTTTAAAAAAGCAGCCCCGGGAACTGCCCCTCTGCCAGCCACCTGCTTCCACCGCGTCCTCGAGGAGCTCCCGCACGGAAGCAGTACCGGAGCCGGGGAGGGCGCCTGTCCCACCCCCACGACACCCCTGCAGGTTACTTTTCAGAAGGTCTCAATTAAAAACTCACGTCCCCCTCCGCGCGCCCCTTTCTCCCTTCCCCGGGGGCGGGGGAGGGAAGGGGGGACCGTGGCCGCTGGGATCCCCCTTCCATCCCCGGAGCGGGGGCTCTGCTGCCCGCCCCCCGCCGGCCCCCGCTCCGCGCCGGGTGGCGCCCCGGCCCCGCCGCCCCCCAGCCCCGCTCGGCGGTGGGGGAGGCAGCCAGGGAAGCCATTGCCTGTTTAATAGTTGCTGTTGCAGCACTTCCGCTTCTCTCCCAGCGAGAGAGACACGAGTGGCCAGGCCCAGCCGCACCGAGGAGGAGCAGCCAGACACAAAGGGAGAGGTAGGGGGACGGGGCACCCCCCGCTGCCCTCCCCGGGGGCAGGAGCGAGGGGCAGGGCCGGCCGCGGCCCGGCGATGGGGCGGCAGCCGGCGGGGCAGGGGGGTCGCGCCCGAGGCTGTCAGGTATCGCTGTGCCCCCGGCCCTGCGGGCCCGCGGCTGGGGCAGCTCGGCCGGGCCCCCCCGGCTCTCGCCCGGCGGGGTCCGGGGAGCTCCCCGGGGGCCCGTGTCCCCGGGGGGGGGGGAGGCGGCCGTGTGCTGGCTCCCCGGGCCCGCGGCTGCCCTCTTCGCCCCCCCTAACCCCCGCGAACTCTCCAGGGGTGCCCTGCCAGCCCCCCCCATCCCTCCCGACGGCTTCTCGCCCCTTTCGGGCGCGGACAGCCCGCCGTGCTCGCCCTCCTGCCCCCTGTCCCCGGGGTGCCCTCGTGAGCCGTGCTGTCTCCCCCTGGCACCCCGCTGCCCCCCTCCCTGCCACCGGCTTTCCCGGGCCCTCCGCTCTCCCCCTTCTTAGGCCCTGGCCCTCCTCCCTCCCACGTCCCCCCCCCAGCACAGACCCACTGTTCCCTTGCCCCTTTGCTGGCACATGCCCCTCAGTGCAGTGGGCCTCGGTGGGTCCCATCAGTGCACCCCACTCCCTGCTTAGCCGTTCCCCTTCGTTTGCCCTCTTCCTGCTCCCTCCCCCCACCGCTTACAACACTCGATCCCACAGGCAGGGGTTATCCAGCAGGCAGGGGTTTCCCCATCACAGGTCACAGATTCTCCAGGGTCTTCCCTGTGTTGCCAGTGATGCCCCACTTCCATTTTAGAGCTGGCGATGGTCACCTCGCCAGCCCCATCCCTTCCTGCCTCCCCCACGTGCCTCCCGGGAACCCAAGGGACCGGAGCTGTTCCATTTTTATCTTCTACACCCCTAGGCTGGATAGTGGTGGGTGGTGATGGCTCCTCTTGTGTGTGCAGTTTGGGGGAGATTAGAAGGAATTGCTTTGAGCTTCCCTGATCCTTGCAGTCGTCCTCATTCCAGTCTCCTCTCATTTTGCACTTGCTTTCTGAGAGGAAGCTTTAAAAATCCTTTTCCTCCTGCTCCTCGGTGCTCCTAGTGCAGGCAAGGCTACTGCTTCTCCTGCTATGGCTGTAGGGCCTGAAGAGGAAGGGGAGACATGAGGATCCTTTAAAAGGAGCATGACCCAAACACAGAGCGAGATTGTCAGCAGCCTTTCTCTGTGTGTGTTTGTGTTCACTGTTTGTTCCCCACGCCCCATGGTGTCTCCTCTCCAGGTTGGGGTGTGTGGTGGGGGGGTCGCTATGTCGGATGACGATTCGAGGGCCAGCACCAGCTCCTCCTCATCTTCATCCTCCAACCAACAGACAGAGAAAGAGACAAGCACGCCTAAGAAGAAGGAAAGCAAAGTCAGCATGAGTAAAAACTCTAAGCTGCTATCTACCAGTGCCAAGAGGTGAGACTGCAGTCAGTTTTCTCACTGGTTCACTGCATCTTTCCTGCTTCCTCGTTTTATTTTGCTCTGTACCCCCACTACTCCCTTGCTGCTTTCATTCCTCGTCTCTAGCCCTTGTGCTCAACCTTTCCACATGAATCTGCTATTGTCTCGCATTTTTCAGTGTCTCAGTGCAGTGACTTTCTGCCCAACTTCACTGCTCGCTGATCTCTCTTCCTGTTTATTCCTCTGTTCCATCCCAAATATTTTCCTGTCTTTTCTTCCTCTGGGTTGTTATTCTGACCCTCAGTTATTTCTGCTGTCTTTCCTTTTTCCTTATTGGCATCTGTTATCGGGATGGTGTAGGATTGACATATAGACCTTAATTCTTTCTCTGCTACTGGAAGCTATGTTGTCCCAAGTAAGGCATTGCATTTCAACATCAGTTTCCCTCTCTGTAGGTTGGAATTATCTAGACTGGCTTTTTTATTTTCCAGGACTGATTTGGGGATTAATTAATGTTTGTGAAGTTTTGAGATTGCTTGCATTGGGGGAGGGCACTCCAGTGCAAGTGGTGTAGTATAGCCCCAGATCTTTTCCAACAAATATGTTACTGTTATTTTTGTCTGCTCAACACTTACATTGAATTTTCTGTGTATGGTTGGATGCTGACTAGAATAAATAATCTACAGCCAGTCCACTTGTGGACATTCTGCTTTAAAATAGTCTTTGCTCACAGCACAGAGTGGGTTGGGTTTTTTTTGAGAATTAAATAATTTTTATTCCAGAATAATGTGTAGGGAGAGATGCCTGTATAGAATAGTAATTCCAGAACAGCAATTTCAATCAGTTTTCTTCACTTGGACCTACTCAGTTGTTTTTTTTTAAATAAATTGTTACCCTTTCTTATTTGTTCTGCGTTTCACCTGAATTCAGCACCATCCTGCTTCAGGGAGCTAAACTGACAAATGGAAGTTTTCAAGCAAACTTGCAGTACTTCAGTAAGAATAATAAACCATCTCACTGAACAGCTTTGCCAGGCAGCAGAGAGGTTGTATCAGAAGGTGTCAAAAGTGACTAGGGTTTTTTGCAAAGGCCCTGCTGTTGCAACTAAGTTCTCTGTGGCTTGGTAGAATTTAGGCAGTTTGGTTATTCCAGAACTCCATTCAGCAGGTTTCCATGGCAAACTGACATAGATATTGGCAAATGGTGTTTACGTGTTGTGCCCTTCACTCTTTGAAGAAGATTTTAAACTGCCTAATGTGGAAAGGCTGTGGTTCTTGTGTGACAAGTGGAAGAGAGGCAGAAGATGCTGTCTGAGTTTAAAGGAGAAGGGAGGCAGACTGAGTGCTGGGTGGGGAAACCTGGAAAGGAAGCCTGAGTGACAGTAATGGGACTCCAGGGAAGGGGATGATAGCTGGTTGGGCGTTTTGTGGCAAAAGCAGCATAAGCCCAGAATAGTCTGGGCAGGGAGTACAGGGTGTTGGCTGAACACGATGGAGAAAGGGAGCATCTGGAGTGCTGAGGGAGGAGACCTGGGGATGTGTGGCTCTTGAGGGTGAAGAGAGGGGAGAATTGAAGGTGGCAGGAATGTGCAGGAGCCTCAGAAATAGATATTCACCTTCCTTTAAGTGTCCTTGGGAATGGCGCAGTTATTGACTCCCTCAGGGCTGATGTTTTTTTTTTTCTCAGGATGGTGATGAGAAGCTGGGGGGAGAGGGGGAGCCACTTTGGCAATGACTGTTTCTCTCAATCCTCTAAGACAAAATTCCTTTTCAGACTGCAGTTTCCTCCTAGCACTTGGTGCATCACATTTGCAGAGGTTTCCCCTCATTTATAGGCTGGTTGTCAGAGCAAAGCAGACAGACTTTTCCACTGTGTGGCTGGCATCTTTATGGGAGCATGCAGCAGTGCACCTGTCTGGATTCAGTGCATGATGCCTGAGTGCTTCTCTACCTGCCTCTGTAGGAGGGCAGGACACCTGTCCTGCTTAGTGGGTTTGGACTGGTGTGAGGCTTCATCTGAGAGTGCCTCTGTCTTATGTACTGTTGCAAACTCAGTGACAGTATGTCTGTAAGGTCTATGTGTTAGCTGCTATCCCACACAGTGACTTACTTTTGTACCTTCTTGCTTTTATTGCCACAGGATTCAGAAGGAATTGGCTGACATCACCTTAGATCCACCTCCCAACTGCAGGTTGGTGTCGAGTCCTTCCCTGAGGAGGGTGGGGGAAGGTGAGGGGCTGAAGTATGCCTGTGTGTTGTAACTGCCTTCAGAGGCTTTCGATGGAGCAGAGGAATGGCTGTTTAGGTGGCCTGCAGTAATTTTGTGAATGCTTGGATGACATTAAATAGTTTCCAGGTGGGGACACCTCTAAAGATTGTATGTGTTTTGATAAGTTTTCTGTTTGTTTTGGAAGTTGTTTTGTTTTTTTTTAAAAAATTGCATTTCAGTCAAGTTACACTGCTTGCGTGTGTATGTTTCGGAAACTGGTCTGTAAAGAAGAGTGTGAAAACTTTCTCCTTGTTTGTTTTTTTTTGTTTATAAATCTAATGCCTGACTGCACTAATCTTATATAAATAAGAGTCCTGCCAGGGAAGCAGAGAATAGTAAAATGCTATGAGGTTTTTAGCTCAGAGTGTTCTGTTGTGAACAGCAGCTCACAGTGGAAGAGAAGCATGAATTCGTCACTCAGTGGGTGCCCCACAGGAGCACACATCTTAGCTGATGAAATAGAGAGCAGGGATATTCTGTTGCCCTTTATAGAGCAGCTTGTTTTTAGAAACTTGTACTATTTTTTTAAAACATCTGGCAGGTTGATTTGAGGCATTGCATGGTGTCCCTAAGCCTCTTTGCATTTGGAGAGGAGACAGTAGTAGTGTAACATCTTTGGTTGTGCTCGTTCATTCAAGAGGAAAGACGCTTTTGGTCTGGTTTGTGTTCGCTGTAGTTGCCAAAGCACAACTCTGTTCCCATCTTCTTGCTGTAGCTGGGGTTTGATGCCTCTTGATGTTGGTAATAGCAGAAATCAGAGAAAATTATGTTTATAAATAACTGTTCAAATTGGTCTTTTTAGTATTGAGTTGCTGCCCACAAATGTACGTGAACCTTTTTATTGAAGCTTTTTGCCACTGTTTGTCTGCAGAGAGGCATTAGCACAAGAATTAGCCTGACAGGTCCAGAGCCACCCTTTCAGTACCAGTCCCATGGATCATTATTAATGAAAGGAGGGACTGGATGTGATGTGTGATGTCTAGTCTGATACTAAGATTTTTGTGCTGTTTGGAAGATAACCAGTGAGCTCGGAAATCTTCAGCTGTGACAATGTTGTTTTAGGGACAGTAATGACTTATCTGAATATTACAAGAATTTCCAGTTCTTGGGCTGGAGGCGTCTGTCTTGTCTTCGTCCTAGCTCTGTGTCAGGATGAAGTCCACATGCTTTTCCTTCCTCCTCCCACCGTAACCTGATTTTCATGGGAAAGAAACACAGAAGCACAGCTCAGAAAGGCACTGTACCTTGCTGTCTAGATAACGTGAGTCTGGATGATCAAGGTGCTGGGACTGCAGTCTGAACTTTGCAAATCTGTCCAACAGTTGTGATAGCGAATGGGTATGTTAGATTGCGCTTTTCATCTGAAGGTTTGTGTAAATAATATTAGAACCCTATTTTGTCCTTTTTTCAATTGGATTCATTCACTGGTAAGGATGAGCTAGCAGGCCACCTGTCAAAATAGAGTTTTGATTTTTCTTTTTTAATTACATAGACCTTTGAGGATAATGCACTTCAGGGTCCACATAGTAAGTTTGTGTTGTTTCAGCCTTTATAAATATTTCTAATGGTAAAAACTGGATCCTAGTACAAGTAGTGGTGATTGATCTTCACCCATAGTAGAATTACAAGTATTCTGCATTCCTTCTGACCTTCCAATGGATGAAGGCTGGCAACTCTTGCAAATAATATATGAAACCAATGTCGTTGTTACTGTCCCTTAATATGTTGATAGGTAGGAAAACGTGAGTGAAGGGGTTTGTTGTGTGTGTGTGTATGTGTGACAGTGCTGAGAGCGGCAGAGAGCACCTCTGCTTATGGCTCACAAGGCTCCAGTTGTGCAGTCAAGCACTGGGAGTTTGCTTCTGTAGCAGCGGGTTTGTAAAAGGGTGAGCAGGTGCTGATTGCCACAGCTGTGATAGCTGAAACTCATCTCGCTGTTATCGGCAAAGTTCACCTCTTGTGGATAAAGAAACAGTCAGTTTGTGACTGTTAGGATATTAAGCAAGTGAGAGGCTCTGGTTGCTGTGTGATGTTTAAAGTTGCCAAAATTTGCTCTTGGGAAGCCTGCTAACAGTGGCACTGCTTTCCTTTATGTTTTTTCCTTCGTATGAACATTATTGGCATGCTGTGAGGGAGGTATTAAATACATAGTTTGAGAACTTAGTTTCAATTTCCTGCCTTTATGACTTTGCTTATTCTCACCTTTCCTCTGACCTCCAGCCCCTCATATTTCTGCTGTCTTTGTGCCTCTACAGATGTTTTTCAGGTGTCACTGGAGGGGAGGCCAGTCCTCTCCTTTTAGATCTCACTCTCTCCTGCAAGTTTAATCTCAAAAGTTACATATTCAGGGAGTTATATACGATGCCAAGTACTACCTGTTCTGTTGTCAACTTCAGGGGTGCCACAGCATCAGAAGTCACATTTGAAAATGTGCATCTGAAACTGTATCCTGTGTTATGTTGGAAATGTCATAATCTTTTTTTCTGGACATCTGTTCTTACACACCTCACCACCATCTTTGTATTTCCCTCTGTTCCATGCCCGGTGTTTGATAGCAGTTCATGGCTGGCTGTGCTTTAATTTTTGGCCTCATTGCAAAATGCTGTTCTTCTTTCAGTCTTATTGCAGAAATGAGAGTTCAAGATATTTAGCACATCCCAGAGCAGCTCTGCATATTGAAAGACAAAGCTTTAGGTTGTGAATGATTTTTAGTAAGAGCTGGGATTTTTTTCTTCTTATAAAATACCACATATAAGATGCAATTACAAATAATGACAACCATTTGATATTTAAAAAAAAAAAAAGCTTAAAACCAAATGTTACATTTTTATTTTTGTAGCTTGCAGTGGCTGTATTTTCCTGTGTGTAACCCACAGATCATCTGTTTAAAAAACAAAAACCAAAAAACCCAAACCCCAAACACACTCAACACCCTGTGATTGAGCAGCTGTGTGGGTTTTAGACATATGTGGGTAATATGAGGGGAAGTTTATCCCAGAACTTCCTCTCTCCTCAGTACTTTCCTTGCTTCTGGTTTTCCATAGCTTGTCTATGTCCCCCAAAAGCTTACCTGTACTTGTCTCTCTTTTACTACTTTGTCTCTCAAAGTCCATTTACCCCTCCTGTCTCCCTCCCCAGGCTGTGATTTTGATTTTGTGTAGGCTAGTGCAGTTACTTGTGCAGAGGTGCAGAATATGTGCATGGAAACACAGTCTCTGTTTGGCCTGCATTCAAAAAGTAGATTTTTTTGACTTGAAGACGTTTTCTAAAAGGATACATTTAATACATGTCATGAAATCATGGGTTCCTGATGGCAGCAATGCTGTCCTCGTAAGTGTCCTAGTGTAATGTATGTGTGGTAGCTACTTCTGAATGGATTTAAGTCCTCTTCATCACCTTCAGTAGTCTGCTGCTCTAGAGGTCTTTAATTTCTGCAAGTTGGTTTGACTTCTGATATTAATACTGAGTTATGAAAGTTAAATGTGGCTTTCAAGTTCAAAAGGTGGTTAGTGATTAATGTAAATTGGAGAATGACTGTTTGGACCTAAAGTATTTTAAATCTTTTAAGAGTGTACCTGGTGATTTCTTCTCCTACTTTGTGTTATATCAAAAAGTTATAACTCTTGTTTTAGGACTCAGTGAAGGTATCTAGAGACTTTTTACTTTTGATCTTCTGTATATGTTGGTGACAGAGCAGTATGTCATGTCTTTGCTTTGAGGCAAGGAAGTATGTGTCTGTGACTGTCCACAGATGTCAGAATATGGTTCCATCTTGATATGTAGGCAGTCCTGATCTTTGTTGAAGACACTTGTATTGTGAAAAAGCTTGCTTTCTGTCCCTGTGATAAAGTTTCCAAAGCTTTAAGAGAAGTTATTTAAAGCTTTAGGTACTCTGTATTCACTTTGTGTCATGTATTTGATCTATGTATTTAAGGATCTCCTTATAGCAAATCTGCTTGTTGAGGTTATGAAATAAATGTTTTTCCCCATTTTTAGGGTGGGGAGTTACAGAACACAAAAACCAAGTGAGTCGTCCAAGGTCACACAAGAAGTCTCTGGCAAAGTGGAGAAATGAATGTAAATCTCCTTTGTTTCAAGCTAACTAGCAGCTGAGCTGTTCTGCTGGAACCGTGTGCATCAGTTGCATTATGAGCAAGGCTTTGAATTTGAGCTTTATTGGGTGTCTGGTATTGACTGTATGTAAGCACGGTAATTTAATGTTATTTCTCCCATCTGTGTAGAGGGACCAAAATGGATATTAACTGGAATTAATGTTTTTTAATCTTTCTTACCCAAACTGAAACAAGTTTGTCTCCACATGGCTCATTTAAGTCCACATAGGCAAGACCAGCTGTTATTTAAACAAAAATAATTTTCAAACACTTACTGAAAGAGGCATTTGCCTGCAAGACTTACCATTGCTTCAGAGAAAAATGCCATCACAAATTCATTATTTAGATAATAATAAAATACAGTTGTGTTTCCTGGCACTTTCAGCCCGGTTTTTGTAAATTCACAGAATAAGGACCAGATCTCCCTGAGAGTCTTGTGAAAGTTAACTGTCATCGCTTAATAAATACGTCTTGGTAGAGATGGTGGGGAGAAGTGCTCTGCATTATAATGTATGGAATATTAATAGTTTTCAAAACTTTGCAATGTGGAATTAAAATTTGTTGGCTTGGAAGAAGTCTGCATAAAATGTATGGGTCAAAGGCAGTTTTGAACTCAATAGTTTCATATTATAATTAATATATTTCATCTACATACTGTGTAAGTCTGGCATTTGTCTTGCTTACGTTTGTTTTTTATGGTGCTTGTAATTTTTTGCAAATGTAATTTTTCAATACTTCCGACTCCAATAATGCTTGAAGTACTTTTGCTTTTAAATCTAGTATATTGTCTAAGGATAATGTGTCACTGTTTAATATCAGTGTTGGTTTTGTTACTTTCATGCTTGGAATAGTCCTTCCTGAACGTAGCCATATTCTGGCATAAATTTCCTGGTCTTAAATTTTGTAATTAAAAAGCTTAATTTCAGTATGACCTTTTTTCTCAATATGCAGACTAACTTATTAGATCAAGAATGACACAAATGCCTGGTTTTACTTCCTTGTAGAAATAAAAAATACAGATCACGTTTAATGAAAATTGTCAGTTTACAAAAGTGGTTTTGGAACTTTTTTTCTCTCCGCCCTCCCCCCCCGTGTTGTTTCTCTAAATGTGAGTGTTTTGTGTGAGAAGTTTCAAGATGCAGGATAGGAAGCACCTTCATAATTAGTGCTGTGTGTAGTTGAAAAATATCTTTTGTCGTATAAACTACCAGTGGTTCAGCATTCCCTCCTTGCTTTGTTTGGCACACGATCCCTGGAGAAATAACTCTTCCTTTTGAAATGGTGTATTAACTAATTTAGAGATCCTCTGCAGCTGTGTATGGTCTGGCTTGCAAACCGTAAAAATAATACATTTCTACACTTGGTGAATTTGAAGTATGTGAAAGTAGATGCTCCTGCAGGCAAAGTCCTCTACCTGACGTACTCAGACAAAAACTGCACAGGGGCAGCTTCTTTGCTGTGGGTCGATCAGTTAATATTACAGGAATTAACCCTTCTGAAGCTACTTCTGTTTTTATTTTAGCAATCAGAAATGTTTTGATGGCCAGGCAACTCGGATACTGTGGCAGGAGCTGGCTGATGCTGTGGTAGATTTTGTTTGGCACATCCTGGCTCAGTAATTCCCAAATGAACTGCATTCTGTGCTCTTGCATGCCAAACATTGGAACGATGAATCTTGAGAGCGGCTGTGAAATTGTATCATGGCTAAGAACAAAGAGGATTGAAATCCCTTCTGTGCACACTCTCTTGTATACCACTTAATTTTATTATTTGACTTTCAGCTTTGCTGCCCTTGGAGGGCACTGTGCACCTGTGTTTATGATACTACATATGTTTTACCTGACAAATTCTAATATTTCCTCTTGGTCATGCAGTCTTGTTTGGTTCATTTCCATTGTATTCCAGTGCTGCTGCTTATGTTGGATTCGTGCATTGCAGCGGGTTCTATGTCTGGTTTTGTTTTAGGAATTATACATTATATGTGTGTACAGTACTTTATAGACAAATGTATGTACAGTATCTACACTTTAAGGGTTGAATCTATCTTGCCTTTTTATATGAAGGCAAAATTATCTACAGAGAACTGGCTAATCTAGGAGATTGAGAAAGTAGTAGAGGATGGTTTTGTGTTTGAGGATTTCAAAAAGAGCAGGTTGCTAGTGGCTGAGGGCTTTGTGGTTTATGAAGAATGGCTTGGTTTTGAGAGCTGGTAACATGCTGTCTGACACGATGTTAACTTTGGTCGTGCTGTCGGAGGGAATTGTGCTGGAAATGGAGACTGGCAGGCACCTGTAAATCAGTGGATTAAGATTATTGGTGAGTTTGTGCATAGTGAAACTTCTGCGGTCTCTGCCTGCACTCTTCTGTAGTCGTACATGAAAGACCAGACCTCCATAGAGCACCTTTTTAGAAGTATTTAATGTACTAAACAAAAAAGGATACCATTTCGTGTGAGCAGGTTAAGAGATTATTGCACACCTGTGCAGACTCGCACACCACGTTTAAAGTTAAAGGCTATGCTTTCTCCACAAAACAAAGTGCTTCAAACTAAGTTAAATTAATAGTGCAATTTAGTCATTATAAGTAGAATCTTGCCAATCTGTAAATTTATTTAAATGAAATAAATTTATACTTATTTTTCCCTCTGAGGCTTAACAGCAGAGGTCTAAATACTGACTTCATTATTTTACAAGATGAAGAAGAGAACATGTATTGTCAAGTACTATAAATAAACTAAAACTATCAAAATATTACTGTACACTCTGGAATTCAGAGGGGTTTTCTTGTTTCTTCTACCAGTTTTCAAATTTCAGCAACACGCAATTAGACTTCCAAGGCATTTGTGGAAAGTGTAATGTTTACCACCATGCATTTAATACATATGTTCTGTGTCTGAGGGGCTGATTGACATTACCAGGAAAATATATTGCAGAGTTGTACACATAACTTCAGTACTCAATATGCAGTGTTCTTTATTGACCTGGACTCTGTGCGATGGGAGCTGGGGGAGAAAAGGAGGGAGAGGCATGCAGACTATAGCTTGGTGTAGATGTGGTATTTGACTCTCTCTGCTCCCTCCAATTTGATTCATGATTTCACAACTGAAAATATAGATCAGGTAAGATTAAATTGAGCTGTTTTGAGAACTGGGTCCAGGCCAAGTTTTGGCAGTTCGTTTGTTTAAGAGAAAATATGAAGTAATTGGATTTAAAAGGCTGTACGATTAATGATGTAGATTCCTGTTAGATTTCTTTGCCTCTGTGTTTCTGTGAATCAATGCAGAAATTAGGACTTAATTCCTCCAGGGATTTTTTTAGAGTCAAAAGTGAGTGTAACGTTATCACAGTACGTTAGTAGATGTGTTTTGTACTTTCTCTGTATCAGTATAAATGGCTGATTTCTCATCTTTCTCTCTGGAGCTGCTGGATTTGCTGGAACATAGAGAATCTTGAACTGGTACTGAGAATTGTAAAGGCAGTAGTAAATGTTCTGTGCTAAGAGGGGAGGCCCTTCCCGGGGCAGGTGCGCTGCTAATATTTAATGCTTTTTCTTCTGTGGCTATCTGAGCAATACGTTTTGGTCAGTGAGCTAATTCCTGTGTCTGTCTGTCTGAGAGAAATCAGGAGAGAGGTATTGGTGTCTTTCTTTTTTCTTTTGATGCCTAGGATCATACAGAGAGTTGCACACAGGGGTAAAAAAGACCCTAAACATTAAAAATTAATTCTAAAATTGAGAGCATGTTTTTACAATAGGTGAATTGATTAAAAAAAGATAAGTACTTCTGTATGGTCTAAGAACTTTGTCAGAGTTTTTTGGAGACAACAGCAAAGTTTCAGGGCAGTAGTGATTGTTCTTCAAGGAAACCTGCCAGGGTAACTGTCTCAAAAGTTTTATATGCAGTTTGAATATCTTCACTGACATTTTAAGGTGCTAATTTACATGACGACTGTTGTGGTTTTATCATGTGTGCGCTTTTCAAGTGGATAACTTCTAGGAAGTTGGTGTGTTATTTTATATTCTGAACAACTGTAGCTGCTCTGAGAAGTGGCCTATAAATGGTGGAGAAAGTGCAATGTATTTCATTAAAGCATTGTTTAGCTGTTTCAGATGGCTTTGAAAGATTGCTAAAATGTACACAGTTGTAATAACATCGTTTTAAAGCAACTATATCAATACTGTGGTATAACACAAAAGGTCATTTAATCAGAAGTTTCTGATCAAACTGATTATTGTAGTATTATATTTGCACATTATTTTCTGTATGTCTTAGTAACCTTTTTAAAGAAGCTAAATTAGGTGATGTATGCAAGTATTTATTGTTGGTGTCCTCCTTGACTTCCTTGTAAGTTGTTTATCAACAAGAGTTGCCTAGTTTTGTTTTTGATGGGGTAATTCTTAATTTGAGACTCCTATCATATTTTTTGGGGCTTTGGCTTCTGATGAAAGTATTTATGCCTACTTATATTTGGGTGACTGTGTGAGAGAGGGAAAAGACTGAAGGCTTTAAATAGCTGTGCCAAGTCTCAAAATATGATGAAGCTGACTGAGTTCTCCATTGCATTAAAGTTGTGGTGATGCTTTCCTAATTTAAATTTAATTTTAACAGCACCCTTGTGACATAAGAAATCAGGCAAGATGATGTGTAGGAGTGACAAGAGTGACCTAGGAAATCTAAGTTTTGAGTGTAACTGGGGTCAGGCCTTCAGCTGCCCTGCTGCTTGTCTTTTAGTTGCATCTCAGGTTTAAAATCTCTAGTAAAATCTTAATATTTTCTTTAGAATAGCTGCTTTCCAATTTTTCCATCCCCTCACTCTCCTTGTGGGGGTAATCAGATTGCAGGTATTGGTAAGACTGGGAGAATGAATGAGTTGTAGTTGAGAAACAGAAAAGGACATAAAGCCACCCAAGGCAGAAGAGTGTTATGTTCCTATGGACAGCAAGATTATGTTGGGCATTAACGGAGACTGTAAGAAACAGCAGAGAGATGGTCCATCAGGGCAGCTGAGGCAATTTTTGCTCTGATTGCCGAAATGATTGCAGCCAAGGTGGAAGCAGAGACAGACTGATGGTTTTTCTGCTCCAGCAATTTAGTTCAGCTTTTGTATTTATTGCCTTCTGTAAGGAGCAGAAGAGACAGGGCATCCTCCCCTTGAATGAATGGGGGGACCATCCATGGGCATGACTCTTCTTGGACATGACTGAATTTTTAAAATAGTAAAGCATGCAAGCTGCAACAATAGTTTTTGCTGTGGCGATTCCTTTACACCCCCACCTGGGAAGCAAAATATTCATATAGCGGTGAAGTCAGTGCACTTATACGGTCTTAGAGTAGGTAGAACCTAAAATACCTTAAAGAATATATATAATAGGTGCCCAGCTGTATCTTTGCAGACCTCCTTCAGTTGCTGCTTGAGCCACATGTGTCTCTTGAGCCATGGATTGTCCTCCTAGAAGCACATCAGTGAGATGAAAGGAGTAGGAAAAGTGGGGGAGTTACAGCAAGAAAGGAGCAGAGGGAGAGAAAGGCAGAGGGAGAAATGGAGGAAGGGGGCCTAAACAGGAGAGAGAAACAAGTAAGCAAGCAAATTGGGTAGAAATGTTCAAAAAACAATTGCAATTTAGTCAATCCCAATAAAGTAGACCAGTATTAAAGATAGGAAGTTGCGAATTTAATTTGTTGAAGAACCTGAGTCTCCCAAAGGAGCACACCTTGCCATGCTTCTCTTGCAGTTGCTACAGGAGCAAGAGCTATTATTCAGTAAATTCCATAATACTGGAAATAGAGATATTCACAAAAATTGTTAAGAGATCATTTTATAACAGATGAAGTCCTTCTACCCGATAGGTACTGGAAGCTTTTCCTGCAGGAGGGTGTGGAGGCAAATAGTATCAGCACATTAAAGGTGGGTTAAATAAATTCATGAGCAGCAGGTCCATAAACAGACAAAGAGAACTCAGGCATGTACCCTTTAGCACCTCGAATCCAGTGGCTGTGGATGCTGAGGGAGTACAAGGGGAATGGACTATAGGTCCACAGTCACCTATTCTGAGGAGTATGTGCTCTTACTACTGACAGGAGGAGGGTGCTGAGTTAAATGATCCCAAATGGTCTTTTTGAATTCTATGTGGAATACCCACCACATTTGCCTTCATTCCAGTTCACTAACTTTAGGCTCTTTTTTGTTTCTTTACTCCATTTCACATGGCTTTTAGCCACCCAACATGTTCAACTTCTGCCCTTTCTGGAACCATTCTTGCATCTCTTCTTTTTATACTTTGCCATTTAAAGCAAGCCCTTGTTTGCTGTCACTCAGCTGCTTCTCTTTGTTTTTTGTGAAGGATTAACCTTCATTCATTTGCGTTGCTGAATTTGGATTGTAAATTTTCAGGGCAAAGGACTTCTTTAATTTTGTCTGTTTGCAAAGTGCTATGTAAATTTCCATCCATGTCTAAATGTTCTTTAGTAATCAAGTATGTTTAGTCTTTAGGCTTGTAGGTGTCACCCTAGCCCCCTTCCCAAAAAAAGTTCTGCTTATGTTGTGATGTTGCATTTTTTTTCCTTATCTGATAGAGGTAAATAAGCAGGTTGTTTTATTCAACAGCTATTGTATTTTGTTGAATATATGATTTGGTTATTTTCCAGGTTTATGCACATCAGGGTTATCACAGCTGTTACTTTGTGATACTAGTACATTGTAATAGGATAATGTGTTTTGAGGTATATTAGTATTGTTTTGGTTTTTTTTTTAATTCCTGTATAGTGGCAGAGAAATAAGAAAGTTGTCCAGCAACTAATCTCTTTGGTGTCTTTGTGCTCCTACTTCACCTTCCACCTCAATATCTATGAGGACTGTAACTGTCTGTTAGGGAAATATTAGTCAAATTGCAGAGCTATTACATGTGCTGAGACATTCCAGTTTAAAGCACTTAGTATTTAGTGTGTGTACTCTTAATGACTGTAAATATTATGTTACATTTGAGGTTTTGTAATGTATCAGGTATGTCTTGTACATTGTTTTTCCCACAGAAAATGCAAATTTTCTAACCCATGGACTGTTCAAGCTGTATGTTCTGCATTGCATTAGAAGGGTTTTACTTTGTATTTCATAGAAGAGTCTTATTTATGGGGAGATGTAAAGTCCAGACAAATTAGCTCTGAGATAGTTCAGGTGCATGTTTCACTCCAGTGCTAAGTAGCACAGAACTAACCATTTAGGACATATTTATTACCTAGTACTGAATTTTGTCAAGAAAGACTGAAAAATAGGGATTGGATAGTAGAGGCTTTGTGTGGTAACGCTGCACAGGGATGCGATGAACTGGCAGGGTCCAACCATAAGCTGTAGCAGCAGAGTAAAGAGCTGAGGGTAAATGGGGATGTGCTGTGACCTCTCTCATGGCTGACTGAACAGCTGGATGAGATTTGTTAGCAATTCAAAGCTTAAAAAGAGATAAGGAAGGAGTGCTGATTGAGGTTTGGATCTGGAAAGGAGAGTTATCTGTTAGCTAGCGAAGTCTGTTGTATTTGCAGCAGTCTTGATTGATTCAGAACAAATGAGGAAAAAAAGGATGGAGCTAGAGCTGATGGCTGAACTATGACATACTAGGAAAAGAGTGAAGATATGGGGTGGGGTTAAACATGACCCTTAAATTCAGAGAATAACAGAAGACAAAAAGCATTTGCCAGTCTCTTTCCGGTAGTAAACCTACCAGTCTCTTGCAGAGATTGTCAGCTCTCTCTCTGCTTCCTTTCTAGGCTTTCCCTTCACCACAATCCAAGGGGTCCCAAGTCACCAGTGTGATGAGAGTTCTGCAGAAGAGAGCTAGTGTGCCTGTTCTGGCCCATGGAGTTGGGCCTCTTTCTGCAAACCATCACAGGCTTGTAAAGAACAGTGCTAGTGTCTTCTGCCTCCTTATCCCTCTGAGCTGAGCACATTCTGGTCCCTTCTGTTTCCTGATGGCTGCACTGACCGTTCAGCAGTAAGCCATTAGATCTGTCAAAGTCTGCAGCCCATGCCTACAGGGAACTGAAGAGGCAAGGTTGTCCCATAGACAGAAAGAAAATATTTATTAGGAATTAAAAAATAAGCAGACATAACCATTCTTGCTTTATTAATTTACTTGCAAATGAAGTAGCAATGATCAGCTAAACTACTGAATGTGCATATAGATTTTTTTTTTTAAATTGCTGAAGTATCTGGATCATGAATCAAAGGAGCTTGAAGGAAGGGAAAGAGGAAAGTGTTTTTAAAGTACTTAAATGAGCAGTTGGGATAATCCTGAGTGCAAGCTAACATAAGAATTGGCATTTGTCATCTTTCCTTATGTAGTACTCTTTGGTCATTGGAAAAATGTATTTTATTATTTTGAAAGGTTTCTAGTCAAGAGGATACATCTAAACTTCACTTGGGAGTTATTAGGACGTTGGACATGTGCAGTAAGTGAGCTTGTATGAGTGTTTACACAGCAGACAGCTGTATGCCAGGCAAATGAAAGATTCTTTTGGTCAGTGTTTAAATGACACATCTGGAAAGTCATCTAGTTGCTGTTTTAGCAAATGATTTCTTTTCAGGGAGAGGATCTTGGGTTTTGGATATTAAAATAGTAATGGAACTGTAATGTTTGCTTAGATTGGCTTTCCTGAAAGATAATGTGTCATATCCTAATGATTCACTAGGTCAAGTGCTAAATTTCAGTCCTTGCTGAAGATAGTGAATGAACTGTGTCCAGAAATAAGTGGCTTTGTATGTCCTTGTTTATATTACTATAGTTCAAGGTTACTAAAAAGTTGTGAGTTTTAATGTGCAATACGTATGATTTACCTATTTTTTCTTTAAAAGTGCCAGACTGTTTACTGAACTATGTGAGCACTTTACTGTTTTATAGATAGCCAATGATTTTCTTTTTCTGAACTGGTTATACCCAGAGGGTAAACGTTTTTTCTTCCTTATTTATTTATTTATTTATTAATTATACTGAGACAACTGGATGGAGGAATACATCTTGCCTTTGGCTTCTGAAAGAAAGATTTCTCTTTTTGTTTAGTGTACTGGGTTTTATATAAGGTTATTCTATAGTAAGGGCTGTATAAGATGATTATGAAGTTATCCTCTCTTCCAGAGAGTTGTATATGTCAGATCTCTGGTCAATACGCAGAAACTCTCACTTTTGACCTTTCTGTCTCTTTGGACCCATTAGCTGTTTGACATAATGGTCCTTCTAAATGGTCCTTCTAAAATTGCTTAATTTCCAAAGAGATCATTTGTGCTTGTTCTGTTACTGCTGTTTGATGCTGCCTGTCTACACACTGCCAAAAGCCCACAGTATATTACATTTTTATTGTTATGTAAAGCAGCTGTAAAATAAACTGTGGTTGTGTGTGTTTGAAATTTTTGCTATTGGCTACTTCTTTTTTTCCCTATGTGTCTTTAACTTTTACATTTATAGTTTTGCCACCACAGAGAGCTTATGAAAAGCAAACATATAGACTGTTAAAAAAAAATGTAATGATATGCACAGGTTCACATTGATTCGTTATTCATATTTATTATCCTGTTTCTCAGTATAAGAAGAGCTAGAACATGCTGTGCTGGAGTGTTTTTTTGATGGGAGGATTGGGTGTTTTGTTTTCTTTACATTGGTTTAACTGTTAAAGTCCTGTTTAGGAAACTTCAACAATTGTAGACCAAGTGACCATAGAGCAAACAAAGAAAGAAAAAAGATAAATGTACGTGCAGTAAGACATTGATCTGGATGTGGGGAGGTCTATTTAACTGTTTTGTTTTTTTAATACTTGCGTGCCTGTAGGCAATCAGTCCCATGTGCATCTTTAGCACACTCACAGGATTAGGAAAGGTGATTTCTTTCATGTGTTCAAGTTTCTCTTTACAAGTAGTACTGAAGAAAATAAACGCTTATATTACCCTGTATTTTTGATTCTTTCTGTACCTCTTGTGGTATGTAGTAGAACAGTCTCAGGAGTAAAATTATGAAATGCATATATTTATTATGGGTTTGACTTTCCACAAAAGCTGTTTCCAGTAAAAGTACTCATTGAGATGATGAGTCTCTTGATCATTCTTTGCCCTAGTGGGAAAAGTGTGTAAAACCAGCCCAACAGCCACTGGGCAGCCTCTCTCACAATTTCTCCTCCGTGCTGGTCGCATCTGCTAAGATGTTTTTTGTAGACTTTTTCTTAGTTTAAGCTGGTTTTCTGCTTTAATTTGAGCTTGCACAGCTTAGATCATGCTTTCCGTTCTAGTCAGAAATACACTGAACTCAGTCACCACTGAACCAGAGCTGCCTTTCCTCTGTAGCCTGTGCTTGGGAGATATACCTATTAGGTGAGGGTCTGCTCTACGTGGATTAAAGGAACGTAAATTATAAAGATTAGAAGATGCTCAGGAGGGGAATGTATACTTGGATTTTGCCAGCAGTTAAAGGGAAATCCCTTACAACAAGGAAGGCTCTAAATAGTGCCTCTCAATATGTCTTTTGCAGTAGTTGAATTGTTGGAGAAAATTGAGAATATAGTACAGCTGCCAGACTTCAACTTAGAGATAAATGAAGTAGATTTTAGCTTGATTTTTATTTTGCTCACCATTTCATTATAATTTGCACATTTTTAAACCATTAGATATTATCTGTACAACAGCTCTGGGAGAACAGTGTTACATCAGATCTGCCATTTGTCAGCAATGTGTTTAGGGTGTGCATATGTGTGCAAACACCCCTTTTGCATTCACTTACCACAGTGCAGTTGTAGTTCTGAGAAAGTAGAGAGTTATTTTTTTGTTTACTTTTCCCGTACCAAATGTGCAAAAGTAGATCAGCTTTACTTTTCTTCAGCATTTAATATGACTTGCAGCAGCTGACAGAACACGTTTTCCTAAACTGCAAACATTACATCACCCAGGAGAAGCATACATGGGAGAGTCTCTTTAAGTGGGGGCAAAACAGACTCCGAGGATAACGCTGACTTGCCAGTTAATCCCAGTGGTATAAAGGGTAAAGTCAAACTTCTTTTTGTGACTGACAGCAAAAGGTACCAGCTGGAATCAGTGCTGCTGTGTCCTATATCCTTGTCATCATTTTGTAGCAAAAATGATAATACAATTCTAGGTCTGCCATTGTGGAAGACTGTATATGAGTGTGTGTGTGTCTGTTTGTCTGTGTGCCACTGAACTGAGTAAGTACAGCTATGGAGGTGTACAGATTTTGTGTGTGTGTATGCATGTTTGTACACACGTACATGTATACTCAGATTTTGTATATGAAGTAGTGTCTGTATGATCAGAACTAGATGTAACTGTTCGGTTATCACACAAGTTTTTTAAAAGATGTGTGATGTTTTTAGAAAATACAATCTGAATGTCATCACACTCAGTTAAGACACCTCATTTTGTATTTCAGTCACCTGCATTTCCTTTTTCTATCCAATCCTGTCATCAAGTAAGAACTAATTCTGCTCTTGTGCCCTTGGCTAATCATAGCAGACTAGTGGCTTTCCTCCACTCTTTGCCGAGTTTTTACTCGGAACGTTGAACTTCTTAACTGTATGACAACACTTTATTTGTTTATAATCTCTTTCACTGTTGAAAATACACCTTAAAAAAATAGATCTGATCCAAACGACATGTATTGTCAACAAGAGTTTCTCTGCTCCAGAAATTTGTCAAGTCCTCGAAGCTGGGCACATACAGCTGATGCCTTTTCACGTGTAGCAAATGTGTATTAATGATTCTGGTGTAAAGATCAAGGCTCCCATCATACTGCAGAGTGAGGCATTGAAGTCTAAGTGTATTTTTCATCAACTGAAGTGTTGTTTCCGTTAAATTAAGATGAGGAAAGTTGGAATTGGGCTTAGTAAGACACAGTGCAGATTGGCATTAGATCTGAGAGTAGGCAGCCTTTATATTTAGGGATCAGTCCTATAGCTGAGGTAACATAAAAGCTCTGTAATTTCTCTGAATGGTCCTTTCCTGTCCTGTGATAACTAAATCAAGCAATGTTTCCACTGAAATTGTAACACCAATATCATCAGTTGCAATCTGGTGAGTTCCCTCTGAAATCTACTTCCACTGCTTTTATAAATTTAATGTCTCTACTTGGACATCTCTGTTTTATTAAATGTTTTGGTGGAAGTCATGCTTTTGTTTGATGCAGCTTACACCCAGATAATGGTAGTTACACAGAAATATAGATGTAGACCCTTCCTGCAAGTGCCCAGAAATGTCATTGCAAAACTGTGGCATTGATCGCTTTTCAGCCATTCATCCATGACCCTGGTGATGGCACCTGAGAACTTGCTTACACTTACAAAAGAAGCTGGAATTGTTGACTTAACTGCTTCTACAATGAGGTTTAAAATAGCATGCTGAGTATGTGTGATATTAGAGGTTTGGGTGACATTACATGTAAAGTTCTCTTCTTTTGCTCTTTTTATTGTCGCTCTCCCTCACTAGTGTCTTCAGCCATACGTACTGTATTTCATTTGGTTAGTTGTGGTTTGTTTGGTGGTTTGTTTTTTTTCTTTTTCAAATGTAGGCATACCAGCATTGAATAGGGGGGAGCACTTTTTATACTTGTGGTATTTGTTTTCTCATTTTCTGTCATAAACCTCATGCTCAAAGTTCATAAGTTCTTGAATTTCTGTACTTCCTTTACTTGTTCATCTTTCTCTGACTCTCCTAGTAGGCAGGCAAGTTTACTCCTGTCTGGAAGAACACAGTCAGGATGCAATAATTCAATCATTTAACTGTCAACTTCATGCTACATTGAATACTAGTATAAGAGAAAATAAATTAGAAACATCTGTTTTCTTTTTCTCATAACAGAAGAACAAAGAAACATGTTCTATTAAAATCAAAGGTGGCAAATATAAGAGCAATAAAAAGAAGGTATTATATGTGTCTTTCACACATATAATTAGTCTCTGGAATTTACTGTCACAGGAAATTATTGAGGCCAAGAACATAACAGAATTTTAAATAGAATTGGGTAGACATGTGGCTACCACGAATGTTCAAAGTCAGTCATTAATTATTGTGATCTGGGAGCAATGTTAAACTCATGCTCCTAGGTTTAAACAGCATTGAGATGTTGTGTCAGAAGAGCCGGCTTTTGTTTCTTCCAATTAAACTTACCTATACACTAAAATTTACTTGAAGTCTGAGCATTACACTGAAATCTCTTTGTCCAGTCCCAGCTTGCACATATGCAAGTGTTTTTCCACATGCACACCTGTCTTGTATCCCTTTGAGACTGGAAATCCTCCTCATGTATTGTCTTTGTCCCTTTTCATGCTTCTTTTCCACATCAGCTTGTCCCAGGAATGGCCATTATGCATCATGTCTGATCAGGTTGCAGGGGAAAGCGCACGGAAATGACCTACAAAGTGAGCAATAGAATCCGAAGACCTGTAAATGATTAATACCTACATAGAGCAGAGCCACAGCCTTGATGAAACTTGAGTATGCTGTAATGAGTGAAATCACTATATTTCTGTACAGGAAGTGATGATGGTAGCAGGCTCTTTACCATGTCTTGCCTTTTTAATAAGTGACACTTCAAGTTATGGGATTAATTCCACAGAGTGGAAAAATATCAGGAGTGAAGTAATAAATAAGTTAAAAGGTTATTATAGTTGACATTTATGCCTGCAAATCTCAGCAGGACTTTTAAACTACACAGTTCCAACACACTGGAGCCAGGGAGGAGAAATATCTTCTTGATATGATAAAGGGTTTTTATTTTTTAAAAAAACAAAACACACCCTGACCAAACAAACAAACAAACCCCCCCAATAAAACCAGACCAATAAAAAAACATCAAAAAAACCCACAAGAAACCCACATCTGTAGATTCAGAAAGAAAAGAAAAAAGTGGTTGAGCAAAAGTGTAATAGAAACAATATTTAGAAATCCCTGGGCATTAGCCAAATATTAATGGTCTCCAAATTCTCTTATTGGGATTGTAGAAAAGGTAACTTGAATAAATCATGGGGCTTTAAAGGAAGAAACCTTAAAATGTCTCCTGTAGAGGAGTTTAGCTCTCTGCAGAGCTCTGTGCTTTCTTTGTAAGATTCTACTCTCCTGTAATTATGTAAAAATGACAGTCAGATTAATGACAGAAGCAAAGCTTGTTGCTTGTTTCTAAGATGCCCAGCAGCAACACTGATTGATAACAAACTCTTAGAGTTTATTCTTCCATAAAGAATACAATATTTTGTCTTTTTACAGGATGTAGATGCAACAAGGATGCTTTCAGAAATGTTCTTTGCTGACTGTGAGAATGAGGAATGCCATAATTAGTGACTGGGCTAAATGTGATGAAGTAAATTCCCAAGCCAAGTGCTTTGCAGCGGTCTGGCTTTTGCAGTTGCTGCTGGGGGGGTGGGTTTGCCAGGTTTCCAGAAGAGATTTCTCTATCCTGCCTTGCATATGAATTAGTTCTGCTGAATTTGATGGAAGTTTTGTCATTGACTTCAACTCGCCCAGACTGATACAGAAGTACTGGCTTCTAGAAAGGGACCTGACAGATGCATTTGGCAACAGGATAGATCTTAACAATGAGTAATCTGTGGAAAACTTTGAAGTAGGGAAAGGAACTTACTCTTTACTTGTCTAGTGTTCATTAGGGATATAATCACCTATGATGATAAATCTTCCAGTTTTGAAAAAAGGAAGGGCAGTAGGTTCTTCTGGTGTGTGAATGAGAAAAAGGCTTAATACAAATACATACAAAGTAATGTTTTGTCTATCAGCTCCTGTGGAATGCTGTCCACTTTATCTCAAAAAGAATATTGAAGAAGTAGGTGGATTTTTGAGGAGAGAGATGGAAATTATTAAAAAAGGAACTGGAGGACTTCTCATGTAAAGATACAGGGATTGTTTCCTTAAAAAAATGTTATATTTATTTTCCTATTTTTCATTCTGTAGAGAAAATAGATGGGAAATTTATTTTCCTCTGACTTCTAATACAAGAACAAAGATAGAGAAATTTAATTTTTAAAATTAAATTAAAAGATAGAGAAATTTAATTTTTACCGAATGAAATTGGACACAGGGATTCCATGCTGTATTAATTACTGAAGCCAGGAATTAAGCAAGCCTCAAAAAGTCTGAGTTTTGCCTTCTGTGGAGGGCAAAACCAGACAGAATTACTGCAGCTTATTCATAATACTGATTTCAGAAGGAAAACATAGATGCCTAGTTTTAAGGCTCAAGCATTTACCACTGAGGGTGTTGCTATGGTAGGGGAAAACAGAAGGCCTGGCAGAAGCCTTCTGATGCCCATCTCTGTCCTATTTGACACTGGAAGCCAGTGAGAGATGGGGTGTTAGAATAGGTGGACTTCAGATCCAGCCTGATGTTTCCTGTATTTCTTTTGATAAGCCAGTAGAGTAACAGATTTTTCATTTCACCTGTGCTCAAAGTCTTTGCAGTAATGCTACCTCTCTTATACTAATGTGTGAACTGAACTTTATTTTAACACTGCTTTATATGGGAGAAAACTGTGTTTAGAAAAAAAATCCTTGTAAGGCATGTTATAAAAAGGTTTGTGCAGTATGAAACACATTCATATGTATCAGCATATATATGTGCGACCAAAGCACCTTTAAGAGTAATTTATAAAAGTATTTTCTGTTATATTTTTTTCAAAATAATATCTCTCTCAGACAATTGAGTCTTGAGCTGAAAATGAGGACACATACTTTGGTGTCTTACTCCAGCACTTAAGATTAAGATTGACTTTGCCTGATCAGATTTCAAGTTTGTAGTAGCATTAACTCATGGCTTGAAAGTTGCATGTGTGGCATGAAGTTTTACATGTATTTATAGAGAGTGAATTAAAAAAGTTAATTTTAGATCATCTGTTAATGATCTGTTCTACTGTTCTGTGACAGAACAACCTCAGCAGAAGAGAATTATTTTCAGTTAGTTTGCCTTAACTGGAAAAAAAGGAGTTGTCTCATCATAACTTGTAATTATATTGGATTAAAAACTCATTATAAAATAAAAAAAAGAAAAAGGTCAGTTTTAGTGATGGGAGTTAGCTGCCCTTGGAAATTGTTTGTTTTTACTGATTCATTAAGAAGTCTGTTTCTGTGTCCTGTAAGGGTTTTATTTCCTGTCCTTTCTGAACTGTGATCTTGACATAAAAACTTAAATGAAGAAATATCTGTATTATTTTATCTTGAAAGTTCAGGTGGAATTGTCTGGATTGGCTAAGAAATTTTCTAACATAATGTAAATATATTTACATTGTAAACATATTACTGTTTGAACATCTTTATTTCACTAAAAGGAATATTTGAAAAGCCTTTTAGTGAAGAAAATCAAAGTGAAGGAAGCTGCAGTGACTGGAAACAAACAGTTTTTCTTTGTTCTTACAGAGCTTTTCCCTACCTTCATACCCCAAATCCCTGTGATTTTTAGCTAATGGTAGATTTATTTCTCTTCTTACATTGTTATAAATGTAAAATTGCATCAAGTATGGGTATTAAGGCTATCAGTTCTTCCAGGTGTTTTGCCATACTACCGTGTGCTATTACACTGTTTTCCTACTTGTGCCTAATTGGACGGGACGTGTTCTTTTTGTCATCAAAAATTAGTAGTGTAAAATAAGGTACAAACTGTTCATCTGTGTCTATGTCAGTTTTACAATTCTGTAGGCACACCTCTTTATTTCTACTGCTGTCTGTATGGAAATGGTTACAGCATAATATAAGTGGTGCTCAGCTCTCAAAACATACTCTCTCCTGATATCGTCACTCTTGCTTTAAGATGTAACAATGCTGAGGTTCACAGGTTAGAAAATGTACACTGCTGTATGTCTCTAAAATGCTTGCATGTGTCTGTGATGTGTGGTCTCCTCCTTCTGCCTCTGTTTATGAAATATAGTAGAAAATCTCATGCTAGCACTATTACCAATTAATATGTTAACAGCATCCAATAAAAAGATGTAAATTTTTCCTTAATTCCCCTAAGACCCTTCTTTGTGAACTTCTTGGATTGCACAAGAAGTTTGTGAGGGAAATATGTCTTTCTTTTTTAATGGCTAGAAAAGCCTCTGGATCACGGGAACATACATGAAATATTATTTAACATCAGTGGTTTTGGGTAATTAAAGGGTTTTTTTAAAAAAATTACATGATTTTTTTTTTTCCATGACAGCAAAAAGTTTGAATTTAGTTTAAACTAAGAATACTGGTGATCAGCTGAAGGAGCAGGTTTCCAAGCTGTGTGAGACCAGGAGTGATGTTGAGGAGGATGCCTAAACTTCTTGTGCTCCCTGGCAGCTCCCTGTTACCTGCCTGCTGTGGTCCTCTGTCAGCAGAATTTAACTGCCACTCGTGGGTGCTGCCTTTCCAGCTTATTTAGTTGTTGCTAAGTCGTCTCTCGTTGGTGGAAAGCAGGGAGGAGAAGACACCAGTTCTGGATTTCTTTTGTGTGTGGATGTGATGTGCTTTTCATAAAAGGTGTCAGTGATGTAATGCCCTAAGTTAGAACTATTATTGCCTGGCACTTCATTGTTAATGTTTCATTACATTCGGGACAGACTTCCAAATAAAAATGTCATGAAGTGAAGGCATTGGGAAGTTTGAAAGTCAATGATGTGGGAGTTTTTTCCTTTGGGGGAAGTTACTTAACTTCAGTTGCCAAATAGGGTTCTGAAGAAAAGAAAAAAAACCTTATTTTGTGAAGGACTATATCTCCCCTTTAAGTTAAGGCATGCAGGCCCCCAAGACTGTATACATAACATAGGAACACTGCATAGTCCACTTATGGCTCCTAATGTGGATTAAATTTAATGTTCCTAATACTTTGAAAACAAAAAAATAACCAAAACTTTAGAAAGCCACCACAAATGTCTATGTGGGCTATCCTTACACATGTAAATCTGCTGGGGGGAAAAAAAAAAAAAAGAAAATTCTCTTTTAAGTCTCTTGAAAGTTTTGGGGGTTTTTAAGCTTTTGCCCTCATGTCAGCTTCAGAATATTTGTAACTGCTACAGTAAATGCTGATTAGCTATTGTGACAAGCTTGTGTCTGCAGCTGTTATTAATGAGAACAACTCGCAGTGGTATATAAACAACTTTTAGTGACTGCTGTGTAGTTGGCTGGCAACTGTGCTGTATTACAGTCTAGGTAATCTTGTTTTACTTAAAGAAAGTAAACTCTCATCTTAGATTTCTGATAAAATTTCTAGTCTGTACATGCCACAGTTTCAAAACTCAAAGGCAATGTTTTCAAATTACTTTTCTGCCAGATAATTCTGATAGTTTAGAATTGTGGAAAATCAGGAAAGAGATGCTCTAGGTATTGCGGCATAACAGAATATTTTGTTGTTGTTTTGAAAGCAGTAACCCAATTTCGGGTTTGTATTGGCTGGTTTGTGTGATTTTGCTGTTAGCACCTGCAGTGAAATAAATTAATCCCAGTGCAGTGATCTTAATTTATTTAGTTTAAATGTAGGAAAGGAAGTCTAATGGAGGTAAAGGAGAAGAGGAAGACATTTAGATTAGGTTTTTTTCTTTTTCTTTCCTAGGTTGCATGTATGATTAAGATATGGCCTTCAAAACATACTGTATTGATTAGCAACATAGTGTTAATGGTATCAGCATTGGTATGCTGATGGGAAGAAATATAATTATGTGAAGCCGAGATACTGGGATGGCCTGATTATTAAGTGATGTTGACTCTGTCAGTGATCTAATGGGAAGGAGACTCTCTTGATGTTGATTGACTGATGGATTTGGATTAATTTTTAGCATGTTTTTTGGGTGAGTTGGTTTATTGGTAGGTAGGTGGTGGGACAGTTTAGGAGCATGTGGTACATGAGTGGATTTTTTCCAGCTTAAAGTTGCATGTAAACTAGTAATCTTAAAATACTTCATCATCTGTTTTGAGTACAGACTTTAAACAGGATTCCTGCAGTTCAGTGCAAGAGAGACAGTAGTGCATCCTTTACCCTAGCAATGCTAGTGTCTGTTCACTTTAAAGTAGCCCTTTTCCTCTCCTTGGAAGTAAGAAAGCTAGCTCAAGGAGTCAGTTGGATGAAGCCACAAGAACCTTGTCCTTATTTGTTTGAGGAAGTTCGAGAGTCTTCTCTGCTTTCAATTTTCAGCATAGCAGGGGCATCTTGCCAAGTGTTACACATCATCTTTAACTTTCTGGGGCTGTTTTTTCCAAGCTGGTTTGTAGCTGCTGTTGCCCTTATGTTCTAACTCGTTTAGGGTATGCATTTCTTGATCTGCAGAATTACTAGTTATAATGAAATCAATACGGCAAAGTGATGATCAAGTCAAAAATAAACAGTCCACTATGATAGCTCAGTGCTGGATACCTGGACTTATGAAATAGCTGGGATCCTCTTATTTTTTTTCCTTGAACAGGACAAGTGACTTCTGAAGAGAGAGAAGCCTCTAGATCATGTGGGTTCAAACTTAGCAGTTGTACACTTTATGTACTACAGGGTGCCTGAATATTTATGATGTGCTGGCTGGTTTTTTTATCTGTTTATTGGTATCACCTTTCGTATTCCTATATTGATAGGGACAGAATAGGAGATGGGCATGAAAGGCAGAAACACAGATACAGGTCCCAGCTTAATTCTGGAATGGCAGGTTAATTGTGATGGATTTCTGTTTTCCCTAATGGATAAATCATGCTATTTAGGGAGGAGCCCTGTGATCATTCATCGTAGCTCATTTAGGGCTGCTTATGGGCAGAAAGGTGACATTACTGAACTGTTTAGTTGTCAGAGGGGATAGTTTCTGTGTCATGTGTAAAGAACCTACTATTTTCCAATATCAGCCAGCAGGAAGTCGAAGTTTTGTTTTCTTTTGAGGAGTACACTACTTTTGAGATTAGTGACACAAGAACTTTCATATTTATTAATAATATTGGTTGTCTTTTGTTTGTTTTTAATTAAAGGTGTGTCAAATAGATGCTAGGCAACCGGTTAAAGAGTGTTTGCTTTATGAAAGCATTAAAATTGCAGAAACAAATAGATTTACTAGATTTATATTTTTATACCAATTTCATTCCATATACCTGTTGGAGTGTGACAAGGCCCCAAACACATAGTGTAGTCAGAGAAATAACACATTTGTGAAACTGCCTGGTTTTGCTTACCATTTGTAAATTACACATCTGTGTCGTAAATACTAAATTTGGAAATGAGGTCTGATGTGTAGGAATTTCTGTTCCCATGTTGGCAGTTAATAGTCTGGTTGACAAATGGCAGGAAGGAAACCGATGTAAAAATAACACAAGGTTAAGTTGGCAGAGCACAGATTCTACCACCACATCTTCTTGTCACTTTAAGTAAGACATTGCTAATTGTTAGGTGAGTCAGATTCTCTGTTACTCTTTCCCAGTTTGTGTTATTGTTTCTTGTACAGGGTATTATTTAATGGGTAATGCAAGGTCACATATGAGACATTTGAATTTAATATTTAGTTTTTGGTCATGGTGTCAACCTAAAACTAGGAGGCAAAAAGGAAAAGATTTGCATACGATGAAAATAATTTCATTGACTACTTAGTGTGACATTTTCTGTGTTTGCATACTGTACATACTAAAGTCTCAGACTTGCAAAAACAGCCTCTCTGCAGTCAAGTTAGACACTGAAAATGTTCCTGCGTGTAGGGGAACCAACTTCCAGTACTTTGCAGTAGAGAAGGCTAAGAAGAAACCCCACTGCAGGGGAAAGTGGAAACCCTTGAGAGCTGAGCAGGCTGGATTTATTATCAATTTTGGAACCAATGCTAAATGGATTAATTTTTCTTGAATCTTTTTATGAGAACTTGCTCTTAAATTGGAGTGATTATTGTTAAACTAAATAGAGCTGCAGCACACTTCTGAGAATATCATAAGTCTCCTCCTGAGCTCCCTGAGGTCAAAACTGAGATTTTATTTTAAATCTTTGAAGCCTGGTTTAAAAATCAAACTCTGCAGTGAAATTGTTCAGGAGGGTTGACCTTTTCACCAAGTAGTTTAGTAGTAATATTTTGCAGAGACTGAAATATTTCAGGTAAAGGTCCTAAATTTGCAAATACTCCTGGGCATTTCTGTTTCTGTTGTAATAGAAAAGGAGTAAGATCTTGGCTGCGATAAGACTCTTTGTTGTTGTGCGATCTTATTGCCAAGTATTTTTTATGTAAATTGGAAAACATAGTCCTTTTTTTCTTCCCACAAATAAATCCTTCTGATCAGTTTTCCTTGAAGTCCCGTAAATCCCTGCGTAACACCTTATCAGCTCCACTATCAGAGCTATTTAGTTATTTATTTCCTTTTTTAACCTAGTAAGAAAGTAATTCACTGCACCACTTATCCTCCAGTTTAAGTTTTGTGCAATTTTTCAAAGCTCTCCAATTTTACGTTAGGCTGATACTTAAGGGAAAAGCTTTCCCAGATGCTAAAACAGAAATTTTGTGCCTGAAAATGAACAGAAGAATGATATTATTTCTAACACAATTCTCTGTTAGAAATGTGGGGTTTGTGAGACGCTTACACTTGTGCAATAATATTGTGACTGCCATTTTAAATTGAAGACAGAAAGTACAATACTATCAATGAGTTATGAGAAAAATAATAATAATATTTGCTGCTTTGTACTTGAAAACCATGCCCCGGAAGGTGCAATGGAAGGACCAAGTTCTGTTTTTACAATTTTGTTTGGATTGCTGTAGCAATGTAACGTTCCATCTTTGCTCACTTACTTTTCTTTCCCTCCTTTACTCTCTTCTTATGTTTTAACTAAACCCAACTGCAACTTTTTCTCTTGCTATCTTTTCCTTCTATCTGTCATTGAGCCAATAGGAATTTCGCCTATGCCAATCCATCATTTTTAGCTAATGTTAATACAGAGGAGCAGCTTGGTTGTGTGTAATGACAGGGGGAAAAAATTGCCACTCTGATTCATGTAGGCACATGGTAATCCAGTATATTGCCTCTAACTTTCCATTGTTGCACAGGAGGGATTTTCTTGTGTGTGATTTTTTTTTTCTCTTTTTTTTCCTTTAATTTCCATTCTTTGACTAAAAATGGAAGGCATCTCACTTCTAAAATACTTCGCAAAAAAATGGCAATTAAATGCATGGCCCCAGGTATCCTTTTAACTACTACTGTTTTGTCTACTTGAATTTCTTCCTAATAATTGTGTAATGTTTTAATGCTTATTTTATAATTGGAAAACCCGTGTAAGTTTTGTACAGGAGTCTTTGGATTGTATTCTAGCAGGCTTGGCATAGTGAGGTCCTGGCTGTGAATGGAGTGTCTTGGTGCTATAGTAATAAAAATGATACATTTTGGTAGCTAAAGCATATGCAGAAGGTGACAACTGATTTCTAAAATTAGAACTATGCATTAATATGAAGGTTTTGAAGTGACGTTTGGGTCAAAGGCTGCTTTTTTGTTTGTTTGGTTTTCACTCTGTTCTGTGACATTCCCATTTTTAACTCAGCTCGATTAAAGATCTGTAGAGCAAAATTTCTTTGAATGGGGGATTTTGTAAGTGTGTGGTTTTCAATGGCTAAATTGTCATGCTTCTTTTTGAACTGGTGATCTAGTACTTGATCACTTGGATGATCTTCTGGGGTGCTTTTGCAATCTCTGCACCAGATTCAGCCTAATAATGTAAGTGAGCAAGTTTAGTGTGGACCCACCTAGTGGGCTACCAGCAAAAAAACCATATTTAGCCTGGGGTCAGGAACAGGGTGGACTAGGAAGGAAAATCAAGGTGCACCAGAACTTCATGTGAGAATGATATACTGCCTCACCGGCAGTCAAAATTTCTAATGCATTTTGGGCTTGCATCTTTGGAGGAAAAAAAAAAAAGAAAGGGGGGAGGAAATAAAGGGCAAGAAAGAGACCTAACATTCAACTAAGTATTTCCCAAAGCTAGTAGGTGATGAGTCCATAACCAAGATGCGCTTCCGTGTTCAGCCATTCACTGTTTCTTACTGCAAAATAAAGCAACAGGAAAAAAAATATTGATGTTGCTGTCATGGTTTGTAATGGTGCAGCTTTATTTTGGAGATCATTAGATTCTCTGCCACCTTGGAATTCCCATGTGCCTTAGTATGTTGTTTGCTTTCTGATTTGAGCTATGTCCCTTGGAAAAGGTCATGTCTGCAGTGTTTTTAGAATTTATATTTATTTTCCCCAAGTGTGCAACTTCAAAACAGCTTAGCTACTTGCATCAGGCTCTTCATGTTCAGGTCGAAATAGCGTCAAAAATAGCAGCTGGGGATATGAAGTAGTTGGAGTATGGGTTCGTGGTTTTGTTACTTGTGGTTTTAACTGAAACATATTGTAGGTTTTCATTAGCTGTTATTTCCTTAAGCATAACATGAAATTGCACTTCTTATCACCCTGATGGATAGCAGTCTCTGGCACTTTTTAACTGCTCTGCTAAATTAGGTAGCTTTTAAAAGGAATATATGCTGCTTTGATATATCAGGGTATTAACCTAGTGTCTGTACCATTTTGATTTATTTATCACTGCAGTGATCTGCTTTTGTGTGTTTTCTGTATCTCAAAGAAGAGGAACTAAAGTATTTGCCAGCCTGAAATTTCAGTAAAGGGAACACTTACATTATCATTTGGTCAGCCCCTAGAAAGGACAAGGTAGTTTCCAAATAAACTAGCATGTTGTCATAAACAGTGGAGTCTTTCTGAGTCATTCTCCTGGAAAGTACTGTTCAGTGTGTTCCCAGGGATTTTTGTACATTAGCTGTATGTGGTGAGCACCAAAAAGTCCTGCCCTCGCTCCATGGCATAGGCGTACTTCAAGTGATTTGCCCAGGGGTGCCAGGGTGGAGGAGGAAGCTGAGTTTGTGTGTGCAGGGTATCAGGGTGGTATCACATAATGCAGGCCTGTGGTGGAGGTTGTACCTGGATGGCTTAATACGAAAAAGCCACAGGCTGGATGTTCTTGCAGACTATCTGTCATTTCAGCCTTTTCAATTCATGAAGGGGGGGGGGGGGGGGGGTGTTCTCTGCATGACCACCGAATCTCTGAGGCACAGTCCTGTGTTTACCGTTGCTCAATACCACAAGGCATCTGCAGCTCATTTACTGAGGCATCATTCTGTTCCCCAGCCTCTGCTGCAGGCATTTATAATTTACCTGTTTGGGTTTTAAGTTGAGAAAGAATATGGCACCTGCCAGCACAAGGAGGCAGAGCAAGATCAGGTTTTTCCAAAGCAACACAAGGCTGGTTGGGACTTGACCTCCGCAAAACTTTGAGCCTGGTCTCACCTGTGCTGAGACTTTCTCTATGCCTTGCATTTACCAGGAGGTAATGCCTTGCATTTTCCTGCTTCTGGACTTGGAAAGTTAGGTAGTCCTTGAACAATTCCTTGGCACTGTGCAGTTTCCCAAGGAGCGTTTCTGTCATAACATCTGTCCAGAGTGTAAGCCAGCATCATTGGGAATGATCAGGAACAGTTGCTACAGTGGGTGCAGCACATCTTCACTGAGTATATCGCTGTTTTTCCGAGGAAGAGAGATGTCAGTTGCACTACTGCGTAACACGTGCTGCCTGGTAGGATAATAATGGGTTGGGATCTTTTCAGTCTTCTTTTGGATGTCGTCTTTTACTCTGCATTACAGCTCTTTTACTCATTTCTTTCTTTGGAAGTGAAGAGGTTGTGGGCTGCTGAGTTAATACAGAAAGTTGTTGCTCTCTACGCTTGTCTTGCAGTGTAAACAATTTCTGTTTAATTGGTTAAGATTGTCTTCCCAGTGGTCATATGTTGCACAGCTTCAAAGTGTTGTATTAGTAGATCTAAACACTTAATTTGAGCAGTGGTGGCATGCATCAGGCAAGGTGGCAGCTGTGCCTCTGAGCCCTGTGTCTATGCATCAGTAAATTTCATTTTGAAGCAGATAATTTCAAGGATTTTAAACAAAGGATGTAATCTTTAACCTCTGATATCTCCACCAAAAGTTAATGTTGCTGCTCTTACACTGCGGTCCAGCATCGTCACTTTTGTATTAAGCAGTAGGTCTTCATGAGCTGCTTGATATTACCTAATCCTAAATTAAATCTGAGCAATATTCTGCTCTGAAGCTGGCTTGCCTCTTCCTCTTTCAGTCTTTCCTTTATAAGAAATCAATGTTAATGTGTAAAAATTGGACATGTACAGCTGTTTCACTCTGTTAATTGAATTATGAAAAGCTTAAAAGGTAAGCTTAGTACATCACTGTTAAAGCCTACTGATGTGCAACAAAGATGTTGCACTCTTATTATGGAGGTCTAGCAGTATATTACTTCTGTGCAGTGATAACTCTAATTGGAAATCTAATAGGATACAAGAGATTTCTAAGACTATTACAAATGATAATATATTATTTTTTAAGTCTGTGGGATTTTTTTATTGACAGTCCTTTGGGCTGAAGCTGCAAATAAAATGCAGAATGTTGAAATATTTCGCGTTGGTTCAGAGGGCTGTAATCAGTGCTAATCACACATCACATTTCTTGAGTTCTGAAGTGCTCCCAGTTGCCAGTTCTCATGATCGGTGCTAACAAAGCTCAAGTACCTGTTCCCGTTCGGTAGCTCCATCTTTAGGGGAGGGAGGGGAGGATGATCTGTGGTGCAACTTGCAGTAATGACAGCATGTCAGTTGGTTGCTAATGTGTACATAAAGAGGTGATTCCTTGGAGTGGTGGCTGAGAGTGCTCCAGAGAGTCCTTTTCAGTAAGTTTGTGCAGTTAAGTTGGTGTCTTTCCAGAGGCAGAGCTTCTGTCGAAATACAACACTCTTCCAGTCTAATGCACAAGTGGTAGCTGGAGAGTACTGAGTGTCCAAATATATAGACCTGCATAGGACAGGGACAAGTCATTAAGGTGGAGTGGGATGCCAGAAGTGTTCAGGATAGAATGGCTTTTACTTTAATTTAGTACTGATCTTGAGCTGCACAAGGTTTCATGTTCTGGGGAGAAAAATCTTTCCCTCGTGGCTGGTGCATCACTTTACAGAGAATCTGTCTCCCTTTACTGCTTTCTTACATGCTTTCCTGCCCCTGGAAGCATGCTTTTAGTTATAGCTTTACTATTGTTGAATTATCTAGCACCAGCATATTGTGAAATTTTATTATTAGTCCAATCTGAAAATAAAATTTTAGATATGATAACAGAATTAATTCCCTTTCTCCCTCCCGATTCCCCTGCTGTCAAGAACATGTTCACCAGTACTGTGAAGAGCAGGGGAAAAAAAGCATGTCTCTGATCACTGAAGTTACTTTGACAATTTATGTTTTCACAATTGTATTTCTATTTGTAACATTGTTACTAACACTTTGCGATTACTCCGGTTCCCTGCACCTTAATCAAATGCATATTGTCATGTATATATTGAATTTACTGGATTGCCTTCCCTCCCAAGTAATACTGCTCTATGATTGTTATATTATAAAGAGAGCCTGTTTTTATCCTTCTGTCTTATAGTAGCTTTATTAAAAGAATAGGGAAAGAAGGCCAAGGCTGGTTTTCATTATATTAGGAATGTTAAGATCCATTCCCTTCAGAACAAGGGGAGGTTTCCAAAGCCATGGTACACCCACGATGGAAAAGGCTGTGTCAGCACCTCCCTGTATGCAAAGGGAGTTTTCAATTCTTGCATCTTAAAGATAAAATACTACCATAGCAGCACAGAATGAAAGAGGCAGCAATGGAGTCCTAAACCATTAATGGCTCTATTGGTTGAGCTGTATTTACGTGACATATGGCACACTGCAGAATACGAGTGTCTGAGGATCTCAGTAAAACTAATTTTCCACAAGCAGACGTTTGAGTTCTGCAACACCTTTGGTTTGTACCACTCATAGTGAGCTGCTGGCAGGTTAGGGAGAGTCTAGAGTTAGACAAAGCTGATTTGAGAAAGTACTGTTTTAATTCCCTTACAAAAACCATTCCACAATGCAAATAATATCAATGGGGTTAAGTTCATGTAGCCTCATTTTAGAAATCAGTGTAGCAAAATGATAAAAGTGTAGAACATTCGGACATTTAAGAGCATCATTATGTATTTTTCTTCCTTCAATTATACTATGAGCCTTGGTTTAGCAATAATGCAGGAATATATTTTAATTTTAAAGAACACACAAGATAAAGGAAATTAACATAAGTCCTTAATTTATTTAGTATGGTCTTTAATGTGGTACAGTTTTATTAAGACTGAGAAGGAAGAGCCATTTCTGAAATGCAGTAGGAAATTGTTCCTTGAAACTTAATTCTTCTGTTGTGTTGATAGTGTAGTATGTTTGGGAGTAGTTCTGGGCAATGCTATTCTTATAAAGGCCAGGAGAGAGAGGCTGGAAACTATGCCTCATCCCTAGTTTCTTTGCTTTGCTAGCAGTTGGGAACACTGATAAGTCCAGGTAAGATCTTTGAGATTTTGGAAGCATTCAATCTCCTTTTAATCCCTGTCTCTACTTCAGGTTGTGTATGAAGAGTAACACTGAAAACTTTTTTCCATATCATACTTGAAGAATGCATGAAGTCGTATTTATTTGGGCTGTAATCATATTCCTAAACAATTTTGTTTTTTATCTCTTAGTGCTGGCCCCAAAGGTGACAACATCTACGAATGGAGATCAACTATTCTAGGACCTCCAGGTTCAGTCTATGAGGGAGGTGTTTTCTTCCTTGACATCACATTTACACCAGAATACCCTTTCAAGCCTCCAAAGGTAAGAGACCTGTAGCTGATGCCTTAAGTCATGAATGCTCAACAGAGCGTTGAGTAGCATGCAGTGTTAATGGAATGGTGCCCGTTTGAAAGCCATTCTTTTTAAGAACAAACTTGAGCCCATTTCAGACATTACACAGGTTTTTATTAGCTAATGTTAACAGCTTTTCAAGTCCTCTTGATCGTTATTTTGGACCTTGTTTTCTTTTTTCCCTGCTTCTATTCATAAGAGGTCCAAAGCAAGTAGTGCAAGCATTGGGACAGGACTGGGAAATTGAGAAGTAAATAAATTTGAGGAGAGGAGAAAAGGCTACAAATACTTGTTTCTCAAACCACTTGGGTACTGTAAGCATAAGTTATGTGTGTTTTGGCCACTAAGGTAATATTTAATTAGTCCGTTTAGTTGGACACTTGTTCACCTATTTGTACAGTAACAGACTTTCTGTAGGTGTATTATATTTGTGAAGCTCTTACCTTCCGGTGTGTTTGTGTTCCAGTGTTATAAGGCAAATACCAGTGCAAGTGAATGTTATCTTGTGGTTCCAATACTTGGCCACGGGAAGAGTGTTAGGTTACCAGAAGAGGTGGTTGTGTATACACTCAGTGTTTGCCTTGTATCTGAAAGCATTTACGTGCATGTTTAACTTTCTGCTTAAAAGTTGTTTGATTCATGAGATAAATGCCGACAACTGCCCTATCTTCAGACTTTAGTCTAGTCTCCAGTAGAAAGGATTTGTCATAGTTCAGGCCATCAGTCCATCTCAGCAGAGACAATGCTAATTGGTCATGCAAGACAAATCAATACAAGCTTGCCAAATTAAAGAAACTTTTTGACTGTTTTTCCTAGCATAACTTGAGGGTTTCTGGTAGTATCAACAGGACCTTAAATTCCACCCCTAAGATAGGACTCTGATTCACAAGCAGCATGGTCCACCTTGGGGCATGTCTAGTGCTTTCCTACTGACATCTGTCTATCCCTTTTTGGAGATTCTCTGGCATCACGGATGGTTCTCTTGTGTGAGAACTTAATTCAGTTTAGAATAGTTTTTCCTTTTTTTTTTGTTTCATTAGTTTGCATTGAATAATTTATTGTCCAACCAACTATATGCAATTTATTATGTCATGAGCCCAGTACGCATTTAAAGAGGGAGGTTTTTCATTCCCATGTGTGCTTTGTTACACCTTTGCTTTCTGTGCCGCAGGTCAGAAGCATTTATCACCCCAGGCTTATCCAGACTCATCGCAGAATCATGAAGTGGTTTGGGTTGGAAGGGACCTTAAAGATCATCTAATTCCAGTCTCCTTGCCATGGGAAGGGATGCCTTCCACTAAACCAGGTTGCTCAAAGCTCCATCCAGCATGGCCTTGAACACTTCCAGGGATGGAGCATCCACAGCTTCTCTGGGCAACCTGTTCCAGTGCCTCACCACCCTCACAGTAAAGATATTCCTCCCAGTATCGAATCTAAACGTACCTTTTTAATTTTAAAACTGTCACTCCCTTTCTCTGCCCTTATAAAAAGTCCCTCTCCAGCTCTCTTTTAGGCCCTCTTTAGGTACTGGAAGGCTGCTCTAAGGTCTCCATGTAGCCTTCTCCAGGCTGAAAAAAACCAACTCTCTCAGCCTGTCTTCATAGGAGAGGTGCTCCAGCGCTCTGATTGTCTTCATGGCCCTCTTCTGGATTCACTCCAACAGGTTCACATGCTTCTCACGTTGGGGGCCCCAGAACTAGATGCAGTACTCTAAATGGGGTCTCGCGAGTGCTTGGGATTGCCCCAGGACAGTTACAGGACCTTGCACATGGCCTTCTTAAAATTCTTGATTTTTGTGTGTTTGAGCTTATCCAGGAGCAAATTGTTCAGGTCTCTTTGCCTTCTCTGGCAGGTGGACCCCATCAGTGCCCAGCAGACAAGGTTTCTCAAAGGAAGTCCCATGGTCTGAGCAGCCAAACACCCAGCTGGAGCATCAGTCCTGTAACCATTTGTTGCAACTGGCCCTTTTGAACCCTTTCCCTTTGACCAGGAGGATTGATAAAAAAGCTAACCAGTTCTTTCCTGTTGCTCCCAGGGCTCTGTAATCCTTCTTGACACTGCCAAGACTGCTCCTGGCTGTATCACTGGTGCCCAGGTGAAACAGCAGCAGTGGGCGATGGTCAGTGGATTGTACAGGGCCTGGAAGCCTGTCTGTGACATCCCTGTTATGAGCCCCTGGTGAGCAGCACATCTCTCTAGAGAGTACATCAGGTCTGCACACGGGTGCCTCCGCACCTCTTCGAAGACTCTCCTACTACTGGCACCTGATGCCTTCTCTTAGTTGCGCTGGTTGTTACACAGGGAGTGGATGGGGCTCCCTTACCCAGTTCCATGTCTTTCCTGATGTCATGGGTCTTTCCAATCTCAGAGCAGCAAAGCAATTCTGCAGAGGCACGTCAGGCTTTGGGGGGAAGTCTCTTCCTTCTGCAGGTCCTTGCTGGGGCAAGCTTCATTCTTCTGCATTATTGCCCCCCCCCCCCTTCCCTGTGTGCTGGTGGGAATGCTTCTGGCTGCATGCTGTGGGTCCACTGCAGACTGAGCCTGGAACCAGCTGTCCAACTCCTGCTCAGCAGCCCTGATGCCACTCAGCCTTCTCACTGAGCCTCCTACAGCTCAACCACCTGCTGCAGGAGGTCCTCCACCTGGGCACACCTTTTGCAGGCAGATCTGCTGCCTGTCCTGCCCCAGGAGAAAGGTCTCAGCACTGCCTTGAGCCTGAGGTCTGCACTGCAGCCTCTCCCTTCAGCAGCTGCATCGGGATGGAAGCATCTGCCACTGCAGACAGTGCAGATGCCCCAGGCAGAGCTGCAGCCTTTGCTCTCTGAGTGCCCACATTCTGCCTTGAGGGTCAGGTAGGATCTCTTACAGGACCATATTGTAACTACTGGTGATATTGAGACGGCCTTATATGCCGAGTTCCCTGATGCAGAACTAAATATACAGTTATGTCATACAAGCTCAGCCGTGCTTTCTGCTCTGTGCTTCTGACAGGAATCTCTTTATCTTTGGATCTAAACCCTCACCCAGATGAAAAGAAGGGTGGGATTAAAAAAACAAACAACCACCACTTAATGAGGCTTTAAAAGACTAGTTTAGTGGCCATTCACTGTACTGTAGCAGTCTCATTTAAATGGAGTCTTTCATCTAGCAAAGCCCAAGTCGGTTTACAAACCACTTATATGTATGGAAATAAAATACATGTAGCTTCAGTCACATTGAGATGGGATATAGGAGAAAGCATAGTGATGCTCTAATAGAAGATACTTGTGCTACATGAGTACTTCAGGTTTAAACAAAGAGCCTTTCTTTGCTGCTTCTGTGTTAACATCTACACTAGAGTGAATAAATGGTAATGTGGAAAATATAATTATCCTATTGCTCTTGCTTTATTCCTGCTATTTTGTTGTTTTCAGATTGTCCCAACTACTTGCAGTGACCAGTAAATACTGTTTGTGGGTCATCTTGAAGTGCTAGGCTAATCTAATTACCATAGCCTTCCTTTATGTCTTTTAGGGCAAAAAATAAAGAAACAGCTGGTTGAAACAAAACCCAGTGTATCACTTCGATGATAAGCACTAGCAGAGTAGTAATTTTAGAATAGAGTAGAATGTCATTTTAAAAGCCTGAAAGAATGTAATTTTAAAAGCCTAAAAGCTCTGAAAAGATTAAACTCTCTAAAGAAAGAGGACTAGTTTCCCTTGAATCTTCCTTGGTAAGCCTTGTAAAATCAGTGGAATAAAACCTCTACTGCCTCCTTGAGTCTTTGAGGACAGTCCCTGCTGTGGGCTGCCCGGTGGTGAAGTGCCTGTAGTTAAACACATTTCACAACCTGAAAATGAAATGTCATTAAAGGATTTACTTTCTTAAATAAAGCAAGGTGAAAATGGTCATCCTGGTAGGCTTCCAAGCCCTTAGGAATATGCATGAGAGAAGGTGTTGAGGCGTAACCACTGTTGACAACTGCTATGTGGCTGATGAGCATCCTAGAGATGTGTGATAAAGGGTATACAGGAGCAGCCTTTGAGGACTGGGTCTGGCTCCAGCTGAGGGTTTGATTCAGTATGTTGGTGCAAACATTTTTGGAGAGTCAGAGGACTGTGCTGGAAGTGATATTAACAGATTCCTGGAAGGACATAAAGAGGGACTGCACTACTGTACTTGAGGGTGGAGAAATGAAACGTCTTAAAATTTGACTTGGAAATACATTGCATAATACAAGGAACTTCAGTGGGAGAAATCTGATACAGGGACAGATACTCTCTTTCATGTCCTAAATATGTATAATGGAGTTCTTTTGCATTTATTGAGCATTCCATATACCACTTTGAAGATTTTAGTGTTAATCTGTTCTCTACTTTTTATGTTTTCTCATTTTGTGTGGTGTTCTGGTTTTGCCTATGTCTGAGATAGCAATTGAATTGGGCACGTGCTGGGAGGGCCTGGATTTAGGAGAATCCAATAAACAAGTATAATTAGAATTTAAGAGTTCAGTACTTGTACTATTACAATGGACATTTCCCCAAGAGTTATATTATAGTTGGATTAGGTTTCATTTATTGAGGTGAAAACAGTAGCTTGTGTTGACCTGGTGTGTGTGCTTTGATCATTTGTATTAATAACCTCTAACCACTTCCTTCTACCCACTCCTATTCTGCTACCTGTGTAAATTAACCTCTGCTATCACTTCAGGGTAAGGTCGAGAATAGCTTCTTTTATGTCTTTTCAAAAGCTGTGCTTAACTCTGTGTAGTTACTGCATTAATGTAATCTCAGGTGCCCATTTCCAAAGGATTGTTCAGTTGTACTATATTTTTCTGCTATTCTACATGTTGTTCTCTTTACTACCTTCTAAGTAACTCAGTTTCTTTTGATTTTGGTCTTAATCTGCTAGGTTTATATGATTTTTTTTTTCCCTCTTTAAGGTGTAATGAACATTTACTTTAAATATTTTTGTTTGTTTTCAAGCGGGCCTCCAATTTCTCACCCTCTTCCAGCTCCATTTGGGTTCCTTGCATGGCTGACTTTTGTACCGTCAGCAAAAATTGTAAATGGCAAACAGCTGGACTACATGTTTCTAACACGATCCTAGTTCTGACTTGCTGCTTTAAGTGAAAACAAATTTAGATTTTTCCCACAGTGTTTTGGTAGAGCTCCTCTAGCTGGAGAAAACTGCTTTTGGTGCCATGGATGTATCCCTTAAGAATTCTATCTTACGGTGTGCTAAAGAACCAGCATGTTCTGCCAATATATGGGAGTCCCTTCTTTTGTTTTTGCTTTCCCCTCCTTCATGAATAATAATTAAAAAGTAAGTCTTACTTTTAAAGGCAGACAGGATTCGTGTTTTGCTCTCAGTTATCAGTCAACTAGACTGAGAGACTGCCTACAGAGTATTCAGCTTTTGTGCTGAGCATCAGGATTAACAACTTTCTGTCTTTATAGATTAGAACTGTTGACCTCTGGTAATTTGGTCCTTATTGTATCTACTTGGAAATACTCCATGCTTCCCCTTCTGGAAGTGTTTAATCTGTCAAAATTCTTACCTCGTTTACATTTAGAGTCTTCTTGGAAGGAGACCAAGGATGCAGGTCAAATAGAGAAACACTGAGCAAGAATGGGGCTGGGCTGAGGCTGCTTGGCAACCCAAGGCAGAGCCGTCACCAGCAACTGCAAATGCCACAAACTTCTGTTTTGCCCTGAACAGTGTGGGTTGGGGCAGGTACCGCAGAGGCAGGTCCGCCCTCTGCTCAGGCTGATGCACGTGGACTTCCACATGACTGTAGGGAGTAATTAGTGCTTTTCCTCTGAAGATTAGATGATCTGGGAAACAAAGGTCACTTTGGTTTCTTGTCTGCTATTATGCCTCTAAGGTTCCCTAGGTAGAAAGCAGCAGGGGTTCTCGGTTTTGGAGTGGCAGCTTGTTGCAGAAGGTGTGGGAGGATGACACATCTCTGCTCTCTTTCAGTCATTTTGCTATTCCCACCCATAATGTGCTAACGTGCAGGGATTTGGGGTTTCCTTCGCTTCCTGTTTTAATCCAAAATCCAGGAAGCTCACAAGAAACAAAGTGTAAAGTCTCCCTGAGTGTGCAGTGTGGGTGTCTCCTGTGTGACAAGTAACCGCTTTTGCAAGTCCAGAAATAGCCTGTGTGCTCTGTGCATTGGGAGCATTCTTGGAAACACTGCATGGATTCAGTGCACAGGGACACAGCAGGCACCAGGGTTTTGTAACTGTGTCACCTCACCCTGCGTCTGCTTCCCAAACTGGTGAGAGCGAGGGTCACAGGCAAAATTTTTGCATCAGAAAGGCAGTAGAAAAAATGAAGGTTGACTGGCAAGTTTTATGTGTGGGCTGGTCTCATGTCGAGGTGAAGCACTAGTGTGTTCTTGTTACACCGCAGGCTTACCGAGTGTGTTTTGTAAATACCCCCATGACCTATAAACAAACCATAAAATTTGCAGGTGTGGGTGTGGATAGCTGACAAATTTTGAGGATTTAGGGCATGAACCCACCAGCCTCTATTCATCCACATAATCCTAATCCATGTAAGTTCCACCAAGTTTGTTGTTGCTGTTCATGCAGTGAGTCAGAGTAAGGCCTCTGTATGGGTCACATTGTGTTCTTCTGAAGCTGGCTCATGGTGCTTTTGTTTCGCTTTCGGGTAACTTCTCTGGCAAGCTGTCTCACTCAGTCATGTCTCCCAGATTTGAAAATAGGAAAATCCAACTAATTTACCCTATTGCTGAGCTCTTAAAAGTGATGAAAGCTGTGATTCCAAGTGCCCTGGCCTGTCTGGAGTATTTTACAAGTTCTTGGGAGCCCAGCAGGAGAAAAATGCTGGTGTTAAAGCCCTGGGCCCCTTTGCCACTGCGAGCAAAAACATAAAAGGTAATTAAAAAAAAAAATTACCCCCACACACACATACTGGGTTTTGCGGTGGCCGTGGAAGTTGGCTCCTGAGACTGTTACTCATTTTTAGTTTAAATCAGGCTCTTTTTGGTTTCCACCGCGAGAGGGCGGCGGCGGCCCGGGGAGCTCGGCGGTGGGTCAGCCCGGGACCGCTGCTTCGCTCTCACGTTGTACCGCCTGTCCCTGCGGCACGGGTGCTCATAGCTCTCTCTTGCAGGTAACATTCCGGACAAGGATCTACCACTGTAACATTAACAGCCAAGGCGTCATCTGCCTGGACATTTTAAAAGACAACTGGAGTCCAGCATTAACCATTTCTAAAGTTCTTCTCTCCATCTGCTCCCTCCTCACAGACTGCAACCCGGGTAAGTTCCCTGCATGGCCACACAGGCTGCCTGCCACCTTGCACCCCTCCTGGCATCCAAATATTACATGGCCCTCATCTCACCCCGATGGCTTCAGCCAGCATGGCTCCAGCCTCCAGAGCAGCAGGTTTCCCTCTCCAGGGCAGCCGGAGAAGGGCTGGAGGTGGTGGAGGTGATACACCCAAACAGCCTGCTGTTCACAGCTCCTCAGGCTGACCCAAGAGGAAAGCAGAGGTCCTCCTCGTGCACACGAAAACTTCTTCCTCTTCCAAACCCACCCTGGGTTTGGGTAAGGGTTGAACACTCTTTGCTGGTCTGTAGGGTTACAGTAATTCAGCAATGGAACTGGAAGAGCCACAAACGCAGTTCTGAAAACAGGGGATTAGCCTCTTACTTTCCATCATCCATTTAAAACCAGTGACCAACTGTACCACAAGTAATTGTCACTGCTGCTTTAACTCACCCACTATCCACACCAGTTAAGAGGAATGTGTCTTGGTTTTCAAAGTCAGTTTTACAGGTTGTATTTTTATATATCTGAAGATCAGAGAAACGCCAGATTTCACACTGTGTTATATATGCTGAACTTATTGGAACCTCTTATTGAGGTCTGATCTTTCCTAGAAGGCAGGTTTATATTGATACAAAGACATTTAGCAATGCTTTTAGAGGGAATAAAATAAACCTGAAATGCATGAATTGGTGAAAGTTATCAGTAATGCAAATTATGACTGATTATTGTCTCTTAAACTCCTTAAAACTTTGTTGACATTTCACTCTATTAAGTTATAGATTAGTACATCACCATAAATACACGAAATCAGAGAGGATACAGACCATCAATTCAGTATATTTAGATTGTTACAGTGAACCTTCACTTGTATTAAATTCACAGTTCAGCTTTATTTTAAAGTTTTTATTTGGTAACTCATCTAAAATAAGCAGTGTATTTCCTTTTCAGCTGACCCCCTGGTTGGAAGCATTGCCACTCAGTATATGACTAACAGAGCAGAGCATGACAGAATGGCCAGACAATGGACCAAAAGATACGCTACATAAATTGGATTTTCGTCAAACTCTTACATTATTCGTCTGTGATGGAAAGAGCTGCTTATGAATTTGAAGGGGTGGGGGGTGGGAGGGTGCTGGTAAAGAGTAGGGTATTTCTATAACAGATTTTATTCAGTCTTTTATTTCCTAAGATTTTGTTGTTGTAACTTAAGGTATCTTGCTACAGTAGACAGCTAGGATTGGGAATAGCATACTTTAAGACTGTAATTAGTTCAGCAATATTAGCTCACATATAGTACCGAGAAGAATGTAAACTTCTTAGACTTCTTTGGTTTTCAGTTTGCTTGCAATATGTAAAAGATTAAAACAGCTTAATTTTGTACAGGTACATAGGTTGACGTTTATGTAAAAGTCCTTTCAAGACTCTACACACTGTTTTTGCTTTTTGTTTGTTTTGGGTTTGGGGGATTTATTTTGTTCTGGGTTGGTTTTGGTTTTGGGTTTTTGTTTTGTAAAAAGATGTCAGCATTGTTTTCCCCTATGGGAGGTCACATTGGTATTTAACAAAACCTTTTTAAAGACTGTCATCTCATGATCTGTGATATGGAGAGGTGGATATATGGCCTCATATATGAAAGGAGAAGTAGTTAATGTATTATTTTATAAGCCAATCTATCTTTGTGAAAAGAATAAAGGGTTTAATCAGGACTTATGGTAACCTGTAGTGAAATACCTTAAGCTGTTTAACTGTAAGGTGTGGAATAGGAGTCACTCAGTGGATTGGTTGTATGTTGTGGGCTACTTAAGTCTGCATTTGTTACTGTGCTAATAAAAAGATGTTTAAAAAAAAAAAAAAAGAAAATATTTCTGCTTAGTCCCTTGCTTTCCCATTTTGCCAGAATGGTGTCTCCCACTACTCTTTGATGATTACAGTATGGTTAAGGCAAGGGAGATCTGCAGGTGAGTGCACTGACTGCTGCTATTTTGGGAAGACAGTTCTAGACAACCATACAATGAATGACAGCATAAGACCTTTGCAACTGTTCACTGTCTTAAGTGTTGTGCAGGGCCATGGCCATGAGGAGGTAACATACCACAGAATCCATGATAGTTACTTTTTAGTGGAAGTTTTCACAGCATTGCCTCTTCAGGAGTGGCATGTTTTGTGAAAGTACAACTGGAAAAGTGTAAGCAATCTAGAAGGAAAAGAGGCAGGAGGTAAAAGGAAATAAAAAATATCTTGATGCTTTTCTGATGGAGTGGTCTATTTGGACTTGGAAGAGAAGGAATCGTGTCCTGGTAAGCTAGCAGGAGACACTGTAAAGGAGACTTAATCTGTAGATCTTTTAACTACCTATAAAGATTATCTCCTAGAGACATGGTGTTTACACTGAGGTGTGTAGCAACAGGGCAGTTAGTTGTGGATATGGCATTTCAGACCACTCCCTTAAGGTAAAGGCCGGAAGCACAGATTGATTTTCACATGGCGAGTACTTCACCTTGTGAAATTCTTCTGGGTGCCACGTGGTCATCTGCACTCTCGGATTTGGGTTGGTACTTTAAAATAAATTCCATATATATTTTATTTACATACTTTTCTTCCTATCTAGATACAGACCCAATCTAACTTGGTCCAAAGTAAGCTGTTAATTAGAGGTGCCCTTTCCTTTGCTGGGTGGCTGTGGGTATGTTTATGTGTATGTTTAGGTGTATGAGCCCTCTCAGCTGTTTGGTATATAGCTACAGCACACCAGGAGCATCTCTGGTCATCTTTCCCTCCTCTCCTTTACTGAGTAAAGATGTAAATGGTTAAATATCAGTAGGTGTTTGCCAGCTTCTTGCTTTGTGCTGCCAGGACATGCCAAATTAACTGTTGTAGCTGGTGAAGGTGACTGATCTGTACAGTGGGTATTCAGCAGGATAGAGGTTTAAGAAGAACAGAGAAAGATAGTACAATTTACTAATTTATTTTTCTTCTTTTTAACAATTTTTCCCCATTAGCTCGTGAAGGGACTCTAGCTTTGCAGAAGGTAAGTGATCCCAGTGACCTAGAACAGGGTTTGAGTCAGTGGAACAGTAAGAACAAAATACGTGTTCTGCCCTTTAAACTACTCTGTACTTTACTTATTAACCCTATGCAAAACTGTACTACAGCAAGTTTCATTTTCACTCAGTACCAGCCACTGTATGTATATTGTTTGCAGAGGAGACACTACATTTTCCATCACTTGTCAATAAAATGCTATGGTATTTAGAATAGATTATTTGAGTGCTTAAAAAGCATCAGAGTAAGCTTATGAAAGAAAACAGTGGGTGGTGGTTTTTTATGTGAATGCATTGAATGATCTAAACTCATTTCTAGGGAATTAGCCAAATGAAAGATAACGTGTTTGCCTTTATATAACCTATTTGAAAAAATGGCCTCAGTCACTTAGAAGATCTTTTTTGTCTTGCTTGTCTTAAAATATTGTCAAGTCCAGGAAGTCCAGGGGAGCAGGTGAGCAAGCTACACTTCCACTGCACAGCTCTGGCAGCCTACAGGTGACATCAGTCTTGGCAGTAGAATTGGCACTGAGTCTGCGGCGTGCAGAGCTGGACAGGAACCAGTCATCTCCATTCTTTCCATCTCCACACGTTTTAAGTTAATTCGGACTTGTCAACCTGTGCTCCCTTTGCTCAAGGGTGAGCTTCAGTGATGATGTGATGTTAGTAGATGTCTTCACATATTTTGATTCATCCAAAGCTGATTCAAGTCCCTTCTAGAAGAAGGATTCTGCAGAGCTGAAGAAGGGGAACGTGACCCATTCCTTGGTAAGAGGTTGCAGCAAGGAGGTGAACCGCTGCTGCTCTGAAGTTGCCTCTACTTCCCAAGCATGCAGGCAGATGTGGAGTTTTCTGGGCAGGGAGTAGCCTGGAGTACACGTGTGTTCAGTAGGAAATGAGTGAGTAGTGGGTGTTGTCCTGCAGCATCACTGGGGACAATGACTATTACTAGCCAGGCTGGAGGAGGTCATGCTGTAGTGCTTACTCAGCTGCAGTGTTGCAATGGAAACAATTGTATGTTTCTAGCAGGGCAGTGCAGGAGCTTGCTCATTCATAATTGGTCTCTTATCTTACTCCTTGGCCACAGCAATCCAAACTATATTGAGCAAAGCACATAAACAGTTTCATCTACCTTCAGTATAATGGTAGGGATACCTGCTTCGTTTTTAGTGAAGTGTACTGCTGCTCTGACATCAGTAATGCTGACAGACCTTATTAACCAGTATTCAGGAAGAGCAATACTATAAGCTTAATTGTGATCATTAAGTGCACTATTTAGCAGTTATGATATGACACTGCAAATACTGCTTGTGGTTTTGCTGATTCACAGTGGAATTCTCAGTATTTGTTCAAAACAGCAGTGAAAAATGCAGGAACTGGGTATTTAGGTTCATTCCCTCTCCCTGCTCTCGTCTTCAAATATAAAGAAAAGGTAGCATCTTTTAGTACAGGAGGTTGTTAAGATGCCAAAAACTGGCCACTGTCTCTGGGAACAGTTGCTCATTCTGTCCCTCTATATATATCCCCTTTTGTTAACTTTACTGACAGGCTGACCTAGGACAGCAGATTCCTGCAGCACAGGTTTACCTTTACCAGCACTGAGTTAACACAGCACATCCAGTTGTGCTCCTGCTGCTGTACAATGTGCAGCATGATAGGTCCAAACCTGTTTGGTACAGGTATTTCTGGGTGTTTTCCATGAGGATAGTCCCAAAAGGCAGCCCCCTACACTCCCTGGCCCGCTGTCACGGAGCAGTACAGCACTTTGTACCAGTTATTATCTGGCCTGTAGCTTCGTACAGGGGGTGGATTGCTGCAGCTTGGCTGAGCAGCCGGGTAGGGGTGTTATGCAATGCACTAAGCAGAGCCCAGGCAGTACCTCCTGCATACAAAATTGCCCTGTATAATTTCTCAGTACAATTATCACCTATGTGACTGTGACTGATTTGTACTGGACATGCTGGAACAAACCCACATACAGCTATCTTGTCCGTCAGGTCGCAGTTAAATTAAGGAGTGCTCTGAGAGCTTTTCTGGTTTGTACAAATGAGTTCTTGAGCTGGAAGCACTGATTGCCAGACTTTGTTGACAAGCTTCATGTCAGGGTATTTCCCAGAAGATGTGAGGGGTGTTTTTGTATGATTTTGGGGTTTTTTCTTCCTTCCAGACACTAGCAGAATATCAGTGGCTAAATCTGGTAATCATTTTCCTTCCCCATACCCTTCTCCTGCAACAAGACACTGACCTCAGCCTTCTGCAGCATCAGTATGCTTTGTGGCCCTATTTAAGGTCAAGGTAAAAGAACTACTGCCATTTCAAACATACTGTCTCTCCAAATTGCTTTATTGCAGCTAATACTATTTGTGACTAGAGGCTACAGATCTGCAAGGCCATTGCTTAATGGTAAGCTTGTTGATTTGTCCCTCAACATGGCTGCATCCAGGCATATTAAAAGCCCCTGATAGAGAGGTGTCCATCTATCCCTTTTGTCTTCATAACCCTTGTTGCAAGATAACTGCTCTCATGAAGAACTTTTTCAGGTTTTTTTCAAGCCAAGTCTGTGAGAAGGAAGGATACCTCTTAGCTATAATCTTGCTGATTTTATTGCTGAATGAGATTATTGCTTTAAGTGAAACTGCAAGAAGCAAATGGCACAAAAAGGACTTAGACTGGGACCTGGCAGCAGGAGACAATGCTAGGCTAGCCTAGTTATCACAGTTATTCCCTTTGCTCTTCCTTCCAGGCAAGGGAAATGTTGATTTGTTCTGGGACTGGGACAGTTTGCTAGCTAAGAAGGTGAAGGGTTCAAGCAGTGTTTTCCGATCTGTCACAGTCACTTCCCACAGTCTCACTTTCTCAGCCCTTGCCCATTGCTGTGCTGCTTCTGTTTCCACTTGCCTTTGGTCCAGGAGGTCAGTTTTGTTTCCCAAGACAATAACTGTTACCTACAAACCAAACAAGAAGGGTGAGCTTTATACCAAAACCATCCATCAGTCACAATCCTTTTAAACAGCAAGCAAGTAGCTACACAGTTCAGACATGTCCTTTAACTTAGCCCTGGCACAAGGTAAGTTGCATGTAGTTTGGAAGATCAGGGTCTGTGATTTGAATTAGCCTCATCTACTTGTGGGTTGGGAGCTTGTTTTCGTCATAGGATATGCAAGACTTCCCCCTTCTCCCCACCCTGCTCCCCCCACCAATTGCTTGGAAGGGAAACAATACCAGAGAGATCCAAAGTTAAACAGCCTGATTCTCCACTTACTTGGCAATTGAGCTGTCCTAGGCAAATGATAAGAGCATGACATCTGAGTAGGTCAGAGCAGCAGATGCTTAAGACATGAAAAAATGCACGGCAGCAGAGAAAGCCTGGACCCCACAGCTGTGGATTTTGCCTTGTTTGTTTCTTTTCCAAGCCCCAGCCCACAATATAAATAAAGCCAACCGTGCCAGTGGCCCGGGCAGGCTGGGCTGCTGGGCCCCTCTCCCAGCCCGGCCCCACTGGCTGTCCCGCCCCAGGCACCAAGAGCCACGAAGCAGGGACAGTCTGCTGAAAGGGGCAGATAAGCACCAGCACTGTCCTCTGGGAAGCAGTTTCAAGAGCAGCTGGTTATTAGCCAAGTGGAGCAGCACAGTGGTATCAAGTCAGATTCACAGCTGTAAGGATCCACCAAGTGCCTTCTGTATGACCGAGACAGTACAGGGTGGCTGAGCTCAGTAGGTATATGCAGCCTTCCCAGTATTTCAGTTCTAGGAAGTGCTGAAAGTAGTGCTGGACATGTGAAGTTACTGCTCCTCCTTATTTTAAGCTAACCATTATCTAAAAATGTTTTACCAGCATCAGCTCTTAGGGGAAACCATGCCTACATGTACAGTTCAAGGTCCTCAGTCAGACTCTGGTTTCATCTCTACACTAGTGGTTTGACGGAGATCAAGTCATAAAGTCCTCTCTTACTGATGATTTGTGGGTTTTGCTGTGGCCACACCTGCTTGCTCTTTCCTGTTCATCAGGCTAACGCCAGGATGTCTTCTGTTTCTTTCCAGCTAGAGCCGTTTGTCCTGTTCCTGTGAGGTCTGAGGCTTCCTTTCTTTTCTACAGCAGCCCAGGGTGTTTGAAACAATGCTGTTTGGGTTTTTTTTTTCCCCTCTGTGAAGGCTTTGAAAGAAGCTATAATCTTCATGTGCATTTATCACATGCTCCAACTGAATTTATCTATGGGTAACCCTGTCAGTATAACAGACACAACCTCTATGCAGTGTAAAATTTGGCCAGACTTTAAGCATGCTGGAGAACCCCTACCACCAGCAGAGACAAGGAACCAGCCATCAGTGCTTTCTGTCATCTACCACACAACAGAGGACTGTGCCACTCAGCAAGTTGAAGTTCTACCAGCTCAGAAGCACATACATTCCTAATTCAGTTAAGGATTCATTCTATTAGAGCCCAAACTTTAAGTCATAGAATCATTGATCCACTGATTACCAGCTATCTTAAGATAGGACTTCTGATCTCACCTTCTGTGTTTCAAAGCCTACTTTATATGGATTAGAAATCACAGGAATGAAACTAATTTATCCATCTTATTGTGGGCACCACTCTTTTGACTATGTTATCCTCAGTCAAAATCACAAAAGGATAAGCAAACTGTCTGTTTTCTAAAATACCTGCATGCAGTGAGAGAGAAGTTCTGACAGGTAACACAGAACAGCAGGATGCAGATCCTGTTGGAGCTGTGACTCCCTCTCCTCATTACAACATGCTGTAGAGTAACAAATCAGGGCCCTCACAAAACACAGCACCTGGGAAAAATTTCCTGCTTGTCCACCTTTCCTTGCCCTGCAGGGGAGTTATGATTGACTCCCGTATCCCTGATATACGTGACAGTCTGCAGCTCACACCAGCCCTACCAGCTAACATACCTCTCCTGTGACTGCACATTCGTTCTGCTGTCAAACTTGAGCCTGCCTTCCTCTACCACCCTGTGTGCTGTCAGTACAAAACAAGTAACATTCTTGGAAAGTCTCTCCCTACCATTATCCAATTAATTCTTCATGCACTTTTTTTTCCCCAAACAGCATAAAACAGGCATTTGGAAAGCTGTGGGCCAAAGACTTTTAGCAGAGAAAACTACTTGAGAATATAAAGATATTGTAGGAAAAGCCATAATGCTAATGCCACATGCAAGTTATATTTGTTTAGCTAAGCTGGAACACTGTCAGCTGAAAACACTAGCTGCTTTCTAAGGGAAAATAGAGCAGTCATTTCACACAATTGAATTGATTCAATATGGTTGTTAAAATACATTAAAGCTGCTTTGCCAATTGACTAATGTCTGGGAGACCCATTGTCAATTACACTAGTTTGCAAGCCATCAAGTACATGAATACAAAACAAACAAAGATAATGCCCTTCGCTATATTATTCCATGCACTTGACTTCCCCTGTACAATATCTAAGAAAACATATGAGCTGCACTGCTGTAGACCATATGTTTTATTAGTCATAAGTGTCCTGGCTGGTGCATTCAGCTGACTGAATTTTAGCTCTATTACAGGAAATAAGGAAGAGAAAACAAAAAGCATTCTTCTGAATGACCTGCATGGCATGTGAATGAGACTCCTCCACCATGAGAAAGCTTCCTTTTGCTGCGTTGCCCAAGGCTGTGGGTACATTTGTTTTCCTTTGTATGCGAGTTTTACAGAAACAAAATCTATTCTTTGCCATCTTAACTTCCTATCACTGATACAGCATTTAGCCAACCATGCATTTACCTCCTTTTTGTCCCTAGAGACATCGATCTCCTTTTTGAGCAGTTCAACTCTTTGGAAGGCTTCAAGGCTGGTCACAGCATACACCAGAACAAAGCCATCAGCAACAGAGAAATAGTGTTTTGGCAATTCTACGCCCTCCTGCAGACCTCTGGTGTCATAAAGCCGTAACTGTTCCTTCACACCTCGGTCTGTCTCCACCGACGCCAAATACACGTCTTCCATTGTGGCACCCTCTTCTAAGCCTGTTTGAAAACAAGTAGGAAAGTTCAACTGCTATAGGTAAAGCACCACTATAAGAATTATTTGCAGGACAGCAGAATTTACCCCATAACAGCTTTCAGTGCATGTTTTCTTGTGTGACTTGACCTGGACTCAGCCTTTCCTGGCATTCCCATGGAGGGTTGTATTCATAGATGACCACACTAGCTGTTTCCACTAGCATCACTGTAAATACAACCACCTAATGTATAAGCACATGATTATGCCTGTAAAATTAATCTATACAACGTGCACATTCAGAATAGGATAAGATGTGTGTTCTCCCTCCAGGTTTTCCAAACTCCAACCACCCAGTGTACCAGTCCTGTGCCAAACATGCTGCAAACAGGCCTGCCCAAACATACCCTTTTGGAAGAGCAGCTGAGAAACACCAGATAGCAAGTACTAACATCATAAGCCTACTTCTTTGCTTCATAATGAGCTGGGTCACACTGCAGAAGCAGCAGCCAAAGGAATAATTCTGGGAATGAATGTGCATTGGTGGTACATCTAACTAACAAGTGAAACCAAGCCAGAAAGGGAAGGGGATGTTTGCATACAAAAAAAGTTGCATACTCTATTTACTCAAATGCACAGTGAGCTTTTTCCATCCCCTAGGGATTTAAAATGACTCAGATTTGCTAATAGGAGCAAGTTCCTTTACTGCAAGGTAAGAGCATGCACAACGTAATAAGCTTTGATACGTGTATCACCCGTTCCATGGTGACCGTCTGCATACTGGCCCTCCTTCCCTCCTCTTCTACCCCTAGTAAATGTGAGGTAATTCAAGGCAGCTTGCTTTGAACTAATTCAAATGATTTTTTTTTCCCCAAGACAAACCCAGAAACACATAAATCACCTTAGCTTTGTGTTCCTCCTGGATGCAGGTGCATAAGGCTACAGGTCCAAACATCCTATGTATAGTGTAGCTGGGCCCCTTTCAGAGTTGATTTTAAGTATTCATATAAACCCTCTGCAATCCATGTTTTTGCCTCCACTGCACTCCTATATACAATTGTTTGCTGTTGCAGGGCTACAGTAATGAGTCCTGCATTATTCTCTCTGTCTGCCAAAAAGGGACCATTTTAGTGCATTGTTTAAGGAAACACAAGGGATTATCTGGCCTGTGAAAATAAGGATTTTGCTATATTCAATGACACTATTCAAAATACTTCACATTGACAAAGAAGCTAAAGCATTCCACCCACGCTGATGGTTTCCCATGATGTATGCAGCATTCCTGTGCAGGAAAGTGGCACAAGCTGTTCTTTTTGCCCCTCTCTGCGCAGTCTTCATAGATTAAACTCTTATTAGGTTTCCAATGATTTAATTTATCTCGCCTCCAAATATAGCCTGCTAATGTGTGGGAGCAAAACTAAGAACAGAAGATCAAAACAAAGGTTAATAAAAAAAGGAAGCACAAATGCATTCTGTGGGGTTGTGGAATGTGTTATAGGGGTATTTTTAAAGACTGAGGTAGTAATGGAGCCCTTTCTGGATATAGCACTGTCGTATAGACATAGCACTATGTTCTTGCTCTGCCTCATTGCATCATACAGACAGGTCAAGGAAATCAGTAAATACAGCTTTGGCAAGAAGGAATGAACCATAAGTACCTAAGATTTCTTTTTAGAAAACAATGAATAATGTTGTACAGTTTTTTGTCATCTAAATGCTGCACTGTAATTCAATGACATCTAATATATCCACGTTATCCTGTGGCAATCTCTTCCCAATGGCATTAAAAGCAGCAGTGAAAATTGTGTCTTTAACATCCTATTTGAAAATGAAGAGGGAAATTTAAGACCTGGGATTTAACTCAGCAGAATAGAACAACAAATTTTGATATGAAATAGGGGGTCCTCTTAGGAGGGAGTTGGAATTTATGTACCATTATCAGATTCCAGAGGTGAAATTTCACCTACGTGCACTGGGGGAGGCAGTATATGCAAGTAATTTCCTAAGTAAACACAGATAATTTTTAGAAATACCTGTGCCACCTTATTCAAGGCCTTGCCTGTAAAGCCCAGACCATGTATTAGCCACATCTTACTGACAATGTGTCATAGTTTGAGATACCCCAAAATCCAATTCCCTAGCTCCATCCCCCCTCCCACATCTCATCCCAATGTGAGATGGGTTTTTCCAGACAAAACACAACCAGACTCAGAATGGGGGAAAGGGAATATATTACAATGACTGTACAAATAAATATCATAATACATTATACACAAAATCACAACTATCTCTACCATGACACATAGTATTTACAATGGATCAGATCTCTTCTCTCCTCCAAATAAAAGCCCAGGAGGGAAAGAAGGACAGATCCCTTTCAGTCTCTGAACAGCAGGAGTATCTTCCAAGGCAGCAGGTTTCTTCTTCTCATGCATGTAGCAGCTGTGGCTGGATTTCTGCCAGCACTCACGAGGGAGGTATCCAAGCTCCCTCGGCCCCTTGACACAGGTAAAGGGGTCTTCCTCCGTGGGCTACGTCACCCCAGACAAGGTCGTTCCACCACGGTCATATCACTACACAATGATATTTACACTTCTTGTTAGTACTGTCCCATTCACACGCTTTCCTGGTATCCATTCAAACATGCTCCAGGCAAGTTGTTTTAAGATTAATTGTGTCAGAGTCCTAGAAAGGTGCTGGCACCATCCAATCCTCCCTGCCACAAGAACCCTGGTTCTCCTTCCCTTCACTGGCATCCCCAGGCACACTCCCACCTTTGCTACCTGAGTGGGCAAGGGCAGCTTGTGCTGGGAAGTTACTGCCCTGCAGACTGCTGCCAGCTTGAGTAGATTTTCTTTGGAGGAGAGCACTACAGTGAACCATCTTTCAGGTTCAGAAGTTACAGGGGTAAAGGGGAACTGACAAGACAGTGCACAATCTCATGCTTTCTTTGAAAACTAAAGGTATAAAAAAGTTAGGAAGGGGAAGGAGGAATAGACAGGAGTGATGCCATTCTCCAACGCCTACTTAGCTGGTGAAAATCTTAGGAGAGGCAGAAGGGTCTTTGTCTATGTTACCAACTGCTGACACAGAGGAACTGCAAGGGGAAGCCTCAGTCATAAATTGGATGGTGTTCAAACCTTTGTGGTTTCCCAATGAGGTAAAGAAAAGGCTCAATATACTAATGAATACTGCACACTCAGGCCTGGCATGGCAGATGTACTGTAAATACCAAAGTAAATCAAAATTTCAAGATGGATGGAATTTCATAAGTTCACAATTGAATCTTGAATATAATGCAGTGCAAATTTTGAGTCTTCTTAAGTACTTTTGAAGATCTATGTAATCTCGTTTTCCCTTTTTCTGGAGGAATACAGCAAAGACCTTCTAAAGCCTGCTATTTCTTATGTTTGCAAACTGCAGGATAAGGGGCTTTGCTTACTTAGGTCTCAAATGACAGTCTATCAGAGGATCCCTGATTTAGAGAAGAACTGGGCAGATCTCAAAAGGAGCTAGTCTATTTAGATTTAGCTGCTAACGAGTAGCCAGGTTGTGACCCTTGGTTGCACACATTCAGCTCCATTTTCATCTTTCTAAAATGCAAAGCTGACTGCACCTCTATCATGAGGTAGTTTTAATTTAAGAAGCAAATATGTAAAAAGGTATCTCTGCCCATGGAAAGGGAATTGGAAGGAGATGATCTTTAAGGTCCCTTCTAACCCAAACCATTCTATGATTCTATGAATGCATAATTAGGTTAATTAGCCTCCACATCTTATGAGCTGTATAAGCCAAAACCCCAATCCCTCCAGCTCGACCAAGTGAGGCAAATTCTCTCATTATGGGTTCTACCACAGTAATACATGGTGTTTTCATTCCTACTTAGTAAGAGGATCTGAAGTAGCTGCTTGTGAATAACCTGGCCATACCAGCTATTTACACAGCCAGGAGGCAGAGATAAATGTTCTATAGGAAGAGTTCTCATCTCCTTCTGTTAAGCTGATAAGATTTACCATAGGTTTTGAGGTAAAGGCAGAAGGAAGACTCCTTTCTGCACCATCACTGAACAGGGACACTGCTTAAGGAAAAATAACTATCCTTTTCACAGATATATCCCATGCCAAAGTTAAGGCAACAACTCTCCTGTTAGTCTAGTCAAGAGAGGTCAGGCCAAGCAGTGCCACATACCACAGGTATTTAGTGGGATAATCTTCTACTGCCAGTCAAAAACCCATTTCATGACATTTCCCATCCCAGGTACCAGGCAATCACAGAATCATAGAATAGTTAAGGCTGGAAAAGACCTCTAAGATGATCAAGTCCAAGTGTTAACCCAGCATTGCCAAGCCCACTACTAAATCGTGTCCCCAAGTGCCACACCTATGTGTTTTTTGAACACTTCCAGGGATGGTGATTCCATCACTTCCCTGGGCAGCCTGTTCCAATGCCTGACCACCCTTTTAGTGAAGAAATTTTTCCTAATATCAAATCTAAACCCCCCCTGGCATTAATTGAGGCCATTTCCTCTTGTCTTGTTGCTTGTTACTTGGGAGAGACCCAACTCTCACCTGCTCCAACCTCCTTTCATGCAGTTGTAGAGAGCGATAAAGTTCCCCCTAAGCCTCCTTTTCTCCAGGCTAAAGAACTCTCAGTTGCTCCTCATGGGACTTGTGCTCCAGACCCTTCACCAGTTCTGCTGTCCTTCTCTGGACCCACTCCAGCACCTCAATGTCCTTCTTGTTGTGAGGGGCTGAAAACTGAGCACAGGATTTGAGTTGTGGCCTCATCAGTTCCAAGCACAGGGCGACAATCACTGCCCTGGTGCTGCTGACCACACTATTTCTGACACAAGCCAGGATGCCATTGGCCTTCTTGGCCCCCTGGGCACACTGCTGTGCATTTATAGGTGTCATATACATATGTGCAATTCTTAACAACTATTTGTCCTGACCTATGGCAATATAGTCCCTACATGATGCAAAGCTAAATCTGCACCCATTTCAAACATCTCCTTTTGTGGTTTTTTCTGATTCCTTGTATTAGTTTAGCAAGAGAGTCTGCCACGCAATATATACATTATTTTATGTGGCTCTGAGAGCATCTCTCATCTTTTTGCCCTCTCCCTTCCTATCCTGGGGCACAAGGCAAACAGCTTCTCTTGCAGTTTAAAGCCTAGCACAATATCCAGTACCACACATTGTTGCTCACATGCTACAGAGTTATTCCTCCCTCCTGAGTACTTTTTCCTCTTTGACCTCAAGTAATTTAGTGCCTTTGCAAGAGTGTTAGCTGCTGACCGTGTGAGCAACAGTGGCACTTAGGGACTTCATCGGTGACAAGCCAGGGAGACTTGAAGTTGCACATTTTTCTAGGTAAAGAAACACAGTGCAACTGGGTTCACAGCAACATCACCAAGCACACAGCCAGGAGCATGGGCTCCAAGCCAAGGGTTTTACATAGCAGCGTTAAACCTCCAAGGACTCCAATCACTTCTCTGACAGCAGCTGTGTCTCCACTCTTTTTACAGGAAAGTCAACAGGAGGCACATGAGCACTGACATAGACACACGGCTGATTTACAGCCAGGAGGAACCTCTCGTGTATTGACACAATGGCTGTGACACTTCAGAGAATGGCACCAGACCTTGTGCTCTGAGCCTCCAACTAAGTTCAGGCATGCCTCTTGTCACTGGGAGGAGGATGTGCATGCCATCAAAATGGAAAGACTCCATGCATTGGCTCAGCAGTCCTCCCCACGGCTCCCTGGCCCTCAGACCAGCCACGGAGCTGCTCCTGACGTCAGTCAGGAAGCACAGGTTTTGAAACAGCTTGTGTCCATGTTGCCATGCCCGGTGAGCTGCCTTGTTGGTTGGCTCTGAACAGACAGGCTTTCAGCAAACACACTAGTCTTTTTTGCCTCCTGCCAAAAAGGCCAGAAGCCAGAATGTACATGTCAGCTTTCTGGAGCTCGCAAGCTTTAGGAAATGAGCATCATGACCCAGTAATCATGTTTCAAGCGTGGAAGGGCCACCCCTGCAATGGTAGCACCAGCAATGAGTCTGTACAGTTTAAAGCAGCTCAGCTAAGAAGCACTCAAAGACTCGCCATTCCTCAAACTCTGTCCTTGCTCAGTGAGACCCTCACAGTGGTGTCCTGCCTCTGCAGTTTGAGGGCTAAATCAGTACAGAGTGGAAGAAGATCTTATGGCAACCATTTTCACCAGCCCATACTTCAGGCACCCTCTGCCACAACTGCCCATGTACTGAGGAAGAGGCAGAGAGGATAGTGACCACTCAGGAGGACTGCCAAAACCACCAATTTACCAGTCCACCCCCCGAAATGTGCCTGATGGCCCACACAAGTGACATCAAAACTGCTGAGCCACAGTCTCTCATCCTTTGGGGCTGCAGTGGCTCCATAATGAGCCCTCTCCACATCTTGATCTTGACCCTACTATTTGCCCTCTTCTCTGAATGTCTTGGGAATAAGATTTGATCAAAATCATAGAAGCCAGGAGACTACCTTCTTCCTTCTCCCCAGCTGCTCCCTCTCTTTCTGATAATTCCGAAAAATAAGAGACGAGCTGCAGGAAAGGAAAACTGATCTTTTCAAGATGTGGTAGGTGGAGGTCTGCATTTCTAAATGGCCAAGATGGAGCAGAGCATTTGGGAGCGGCAGAGGGACACCCACAGCTAAACCCCAGGCACAAGGTCTCCCTCCGGTTATGTCAGCCAGTATCCATGACGTTGTATAATCATGTACATGGCTGGTTCCATAAATAGCTCCTCTGATCAGCAACACCCGAATATCCTTCCTGCCTGGGTTGCTAATAGGAGGCAGGAATTAATGCAAGGCAATACGATTTAAGTAACGTGGCCTTGCTCATGCTGCTCGGGTGTCCCTGACAATCACCCAGCCCAACGCGGAGGAGAGGCAGGTTGGTAGCACAGGGAAAAACCTTCAGCCTCCAGGTTTTGCAACCTTCACGTTGAAAGCTACACGGGGCTACGTGCGTAGCACTCGATAGGATGCTGGAAACAGATGTTGCTGCAACATTAGAGGAAATCCTCCTTTTAAACACGGGTATTAGCACGCAGTTCTGTATCACGCTTTGCCAGCAAATTCCTCCCATCCACGCATTTTAAAGGTGCAGTGCTGCAAAGTGTCATTCTAGAAATCCTGGTGTATATGCAGTAACTTATACCAAGGTCTAATTTAACAACTCAAGAAAAAGATATATAGTGACTAGGCATCTTCTGTCAAAAACCCTGGTGCCACCCCTTGTTTCTGGGTGAGGCAGGAATAATTTGTCAGCTTAATGACCATTGCCTTTCCTCTCAAAGCCAAGTCATGTGGAAACAGAGGGAAACATGCCGGTTTTGCCTTTGTTCCCTTTCTTTTGTGCACAGCAAATCTCAAACACACCCTGCTCCACTGTCAAGTCTATTTTCCACAGGAGGATTTCTTTGAGAGCTGAGACACTTGGCCTTCAAAGTTCAGCATAGAATGTGGAACCTAAAGCTTAGCTGTTTTTCTTGCCAGAGCTTTGATTAAATGTTAGCCAAAACCAAGCAAAATAAAGCTTTAAGAAGATGAAACAGAAGTCTAAACAGTGTCTCCACTCATCATGTGACATCTATTTATTTTTCAGGCACCTATGGCGTCCTTCAGGGAACGAGATATTTCTTATGTTAATAGGCAGCAAGCACATCACCTGTTTTCTGTGTTTGTTTCTTTTTAAACATTCACGTGTTTTATAACTGGGAACATCACGGAAAGGGTTCTTCTCCAAGGCTCTTTTAAAAATCTGCCTATAAGTGACTATGAATTTCAAGAACTGCCCAAAGATGCAACAAAACCACATGAATTTTCTCCTTCACTTCAGTGCAATTCTCTTTCACCTCAGTTACTGGTGTTTTGGGGCCCACACAGAACAAAACACTGGAAAAGGAAACAACCTCCCCCCAAAAGTAAAAATGTCTCACCAACAGTATGCTTTCCATGGAGAAGCTGCTCCAAAATCGCAGTCTTTCCCACTGAGGCCATTCCACAAACCACCACTTTGTAGCCCTTTCCCATCTTTCCCGAGGGAGCAGAGTCGGCAGGCGAGCCCTGTGCAGACACAGGAGGCTGTTAGCCTGGCACGGCGGCAGGGATCGGCTCCCGGCGGGAGCAGAGCCCACGGAAAGCGAGAGGCAAAGCGCGAAGCAGCGGGTGACTCGGAGGCACAGCTCCCTCCCAGGCGCTCGCCAGAGACTGATATTTTTAGGACTCGAGTTTCCTCCCACACCATTTTTTAAGGTTTTTCGGCTGCTGCCACTGGTGCTGATGCCTGCCTGCAGCCTCGACACTTGTCCTGTCAGGCTCAGGGAGGCTGTGAGTGATTAAACGCGGAAGGCCCCGGGGGCAGGGGCTGTGTTTGTTGGCATGTGTGTAACACTGTGTTATTGGGCTGCCTGGCTTTGCAGTGGGCCTGATGGTATCTGATGGTACCAGGATGGTTCTGGAAACGCAAGAAAATGGTAGTTCCCTCCCTTTTATTTCACCCACAGAAAGTTTCTAGCTTTTACAGACTAGGACCTACAAAACAGGAGTGTTAAAAGCAGAAGTATGGAAAGCAAATGCAGAAGCAGGTTTTTGCAGTCTGCCTTACATCACTTTGGATGGGTGGGGGTTGGTTTTAGCAGGAGGTGTCCAGCAGCTGGGGCAGTTCCCTCCGCCAGTGAGCCATGGCAGGGCAGCAGGCCCGAACTCAGTTTGTTGTTTGGAGCCATTTGCCACAGAGAGATGAAGAGTACCTTTTTTTGGACCGGGAGGGGCTGGCGTTGTCCTGCTTCAGTTCCAGTTTAACCAAGTAACACTTCACAAGCCAGGGTGCTCTGCAAAGCATACACTGAAAAACAGAAAGGTCACCCTGCAGCCACAGGTAGGAAGGAATTGCAGGCTGGGAAAGCCTAACTCATAGAAACATAGAATGGCTTGGGTTAGAGGGGAGATTAAAGATCCTCTCCTTCTAGCCCCCCTGCCATAGGTAGGGATGGCACCCATCAGACCAGGTCACTCAGTGACGCTGCACACAGGAGGGATGGAAGCAGATTGATGGGTAAAGTCACAACCTTGGCCCAAGACTGGGCTGCTCATGCTCACTACGCCAGGGAACATCCCCCAGGGCTGCAGCTCTGGGGGCTCCCTGGTGCCCTCTCCCTTACCCCCCCACTGAAAAGGTTTGGGAGCTGGTTTTAGGGCTTTTTCAGCCCTTAGGGTTTATTATTTGGAACAGAATAGAATCATCAAGGTTGGAAGAGGCCTTCAAGATCATCCAGTCTAACCATCAATCCAGCACTGCCCCTGTGACCCCTAAACCACATTATCCAGATTCAGATGCCTCTTAAATACCTCCAGGGATGGTGACTCCACCACCTCCCTGGGCAAACCATTCCAATGCCTGACCATCCTAACAGTGAATTTTTTTTTTCTAATATCTAATCTGAATCTCCACTATCTCACCTTAAGGACATTTCCTCTGGTCCTCTCACCGCAGGCACAGCAGAAGAAACTGAACCCCATTTCGCTACAATCTCCTTTCAGGTAGTTGTAGAGAGCAATAAGGCCCCCGCTGAGCCTCCTCTTCTCGAAACTAAACAAGCCTCAGCCGTTCCTCATAGTCGTATGATTTCTTTAATTATTATTTTAGAGATTTTTTTTTTTTTTAAGGCTTCTTTTCAGGATTTTGAGGGAAGTGTCCCCCCCCCCAGTCCCTAATCTGGAGGGGAGGGTGGGAGGTGTTTCAGAGGATGTCGCATCTCGCCGAGCCCCCGCCCCAGGTCCGGCCCCGGGTACGCGCCCCCGCCCTCAGCCCCCGAGCGCGCCCCCGGCCCCCGAGCGCGCGCCCTCCCGCCCCCCGCGCGCGCGCACGCACGCACACCTGGGCAGAGCCTCGCGCCGGGCCCATTGACCCGTGCGGGCCACGCCCCCTCGCTCCCATTGGCGGGCGCGGGGGGCCGGGCCGCGAGGGGCGGGGCGGGGCGCGCGGCACAGCTCCCCTGCTGGGACTGCATTACCCATGAGGCGCCGCGGCAGCCGCCGGAAGCGCGGTGCTACCGCTAGGGTTTGTGGGAAGGGGGCCTCTTCCCTTCCGGTGCCGGGCGCCATCAGGTGAGGGATTGTCTGCGCGCGGCCTTTCCCTCCATCCGCGCCCATCCCCGGATCCCGCCGCACATCCGCCCAGACCCGGGCGGCACGGGGCTGCTCCCGCGGCGCGGGCGCCCTGGGAGGCCGGTGGGGGAGGGCCGGGGGACTGCGCCCCGGCGGGGCGGGAAGGGGAGGAGGAGTGGCTGGGGATACCCGGGGGGATACACAGGGGGGACACTGGCGCGGTGTAGCGGCTGCAGGTCACTGACAGGCCTCAGGCCCCGCTTTGGCTCCGGGTTTGCGATTCCTTCATGGTGTTCTGTGCCATAATGCAGGGAAGACGGCGAGCCTCAGGGGATGGGAAGGGATGAGCCGTAGCTGGGCAGCTTAAAACAAGAGGTGTATCCAAATCACACACGAGCTGGATTTGGATTTTTTTTTTTCTTATAATGTAAATAAAATGGGCGGCGTGTTCCAGATGGTGAGTTGGGTAGGGGTTTGATGGAGTGCGGGTGCACGTGCTGGTTGCTGCAGGCATGTGAGACCTCAGGTTTCTAGCAATAATGTTCGACTCAGAAAAGGGGGGCTTGTAATAATCGTTATTTTCTTAAAGGCAAAGTAGGAACATTGTGTTGAGTCCTTGCTCTGCTGAAGTCAATACAAATTGACCCTGATGGTACTTAGCAGAAATAATTTAAAGAAATTAATTTAAAAGAAAAGGAAACACAAGGCATCTGTGGAGCAGAGCACAGGCTCAGATGTCACCATCAGCGGGATGCTGAGTTATGGCACTTGATTTTTTGCTCCATTGTGTGACCCAAGCAGTACACCTCACTTTGCTTGAAGCCCAGTTTCAGTAGATGTGTAGAAAGGCCTTGTCTCTCCTGAGATGTGGGAGGCACAGTGTGAGTAGCACTGAGGGAACAGAAGTCCCAATGCAGTTCTTTCCATTTCTTAGGAAACTGTTAAGCTTTCACTTGCCAGTAAAACCTTGCTAAAGTAAGTGTTAAGAATAAAGACTACACAACTTGCCCTCCCCTGGTTCTGTGTAGATTGACATTTACAACTTGTTTCAGGTGTTAACTGTTATTTTTGGTAGTATCAGACGTAACACACTGGAAACTTTCTCAGTGGAGGAGTTTTTAACACCTCAGAACATACGAAAAGGAGAAAAATTGGCAGGAATGGTGACTGCTGCGTGTCCTGCTGGGGGTTGCCAAGTGTGATCCGTGTTTCCAGTTGTGTCAGTGGTACAGAGGAGCTTGTGAGCCCCCTGTCTCTCAGTGGTGTTCCGTGTGTGCTTTCATGCAGTGTTGGTGTTGGAAGACGCTCAAGTTTGGGATGGGCTTTTGGTGCGTTGTTTTCACCGGCCTCTCCGTTCAGCAGGTAGACAGACATGGGTGCCTACAAGTACATCCAGGAGCTATGGAGGAAGAAGCAGTCGGACGTGATGCGGTTCCTGCTGCGTGTGCGCTGCTGGCAGTACCGGCAGCTGTCGGCCCTGCACCGGGCACCGCGCCCCACCCGCCCGGACAAAGCCCGCCGGCTGGGGTACAAGGCCAAGCAAGGTAATGGCATGGAGAGGTGGATTCCACGTGCCTCAGAATGCGGTGACCTGGTCTTTCGTCAGCTTCCTTAAGTGACAGCAGGATAACAATCTGAAACTGAAGCATCCCCCAGTGAACTGAAGTGTCCAACGTGAAATCAGCCGAGTATCATAAATGTGTTCAGTTGGTAGCAACATCCACAACCTAAAACCTTAGCTCCCCTTAATTTTCCATCTGCACCTTCTGTGGCTGCTTTGGCAGATGAAGATCAAGTGGGCTTTGGCCCCAGTTCTTGTGCGCTGTTGGTACTGCAGAGCTGAGCAGTGCTGTTAATATCTTGGGTTTGGGGGGTGTCCTTTCTCTGCCCAAGCATTGTCATGCATTACTTTGACTTTTTTCAGGGTGACTTCATTGTGGCCTTCCAGTACCTAAAGGGAGCTGGAGAGGGACTTGTACAAGAGCATGTAGTGATGAGACAAGGGGGAATGGCTTCAAATTGAAAGAGAGTAGGTTTAGCTTAGATGTTGGAGAAGAAATTCTATACTGTGATGGTGGTGAGACACTGGAACAGTTTGCACCATCCCTGGAAGTGTTCAAGGCCACGTTCGATGGAGCTCTGAGCAACCTACTCTAGTGGAAAGTGTCCCTCTCCATGTGAGGGGGATTGGAACTAGATGATCTTTCAAGTACCTTCCAACCTGGGCCATTCTGTGATTCCATGACTGTTATTACAGCTGCATGCACTTGAGTAAGCAAGATGATGGAGTTTGTACTGTTATTGGAAAACAGTTATTGCTTAGGGAAGGAAGTGGAGAAAATGGCCATCTATGTGTAACTTGAGCAAATCCCATTACAAAAACCAGTATGTTTATTCACTAGGAAAATAAAAAGCTAAGACTACACTTCTGTCACTGCTCATCTAATTTGGTTGTTTTTCAGTGATTAGATTTCAGTAGGTTTTCTGGATGGCTTATGCTTTAGTACTTTATGAATGCTGCTATTAGAGTATGAGAGTTTAGAGTTTTGAGTGGTGGCTTTGTTGGGTGTTCTGGGGTGATTTTTTTCTTTTTTTTTAAAAATTTTTTACATTTTGTAATCATGTTACAACGTAGCTGTAGCTGTTCTTAGTCTGTTTGAGACTGAATAGTGAAAAGGTGCCATAACCTCTGGTTTGGAACCAAAAACTAGTCGTGAGAGGATATCACTTCCTTTACTCTGTTGTGATGAAAATAACGAAAACATCTTGTGCTGTCCACCTCCAGCTGTAAATTTTGGTGAAGGTTATTATAATGACTTTAATCTTGCAGCATTTCATGTAAATTTTGGGGGGTTGGAAATGCAGTATGGGCATTAAAATTGCTACTAGAATTCTCCTAGTTCCTAAGTCGCCGTTTCTTTCAGGTTACGTGATCTACCGTGTCCGTGTCCGCCGTGGTGGCCGCAAGCGCCCAGTCCCGAAAGGTGCCACCTATGGCAAACCTGTGCACCACGGTGTTAATCAGCTCAAGTTTGCCCGGAGCCTTCAGTCTGTTGCAGAGGTGAGTATTTTGGTCACTGCTCACAAATTTAGTTAGCAAGGTCTTAGTCTGTAAAAGCTGAAAATACTCACAGACAAAAAAAAAACCCAAATCAGCTGTTTTGTTAATATGTTGGGTAAAAGATCTTGAATTTTGGTGGCAGGAAAGCAACAGAATGTCTGTTGGGGCAACAAAAAAACTGTTCAGGCTTTACAGATGGGGTCTTGGGGAACCACTTAGGTGGTTTCTTGAAGTTCGTAGTGTATACTTCTAAAATATGCCACAGTATTTGTAATCAAAAACAGATAAATAGTACAAGCCACAATAAAATAAAGAGTTAGGCGTGGGAAATAAGAATTCAGATACGCTAAGGTGTCTGACTTGTCGGTAAATCCCACCTCTGTTCCCTGCCATGTTGTATGGATTGCCAGCTGTAGGTGATGATCCTTTCACAAAGTAGAGGTGAGTTCCTGTCTTAAAGTCTGTAGCACCTGTTTGTGTAGTAGGAGTGGTGCCTGGTGTACTTGGCTGTATTGTAGGATCTGAAAGCAGCTGCCAGAGACTGTCTGGTTCTTTATAAAAACTTGGGTACCTCACTAGCACACAGATTGGTGCTAAAGTTATTTCTAGGTGAGATGTTGTGTTCACAGTAGTAGTGTGGAAAAGATGTGGTTGTCACCTTTACAAAAAAACTTTTTCAGTGGGTTAGAATTAATACGAGTCTGCACTCAAAAAGAGACATTGTGAAAGAAGGGGGACTGCTTGTTGCCTTTCTGTCTTGAAGCAGAAGACTTTTCTGTTCTCGAGGTTACAGAAGTATTTCTAAGGGACGTCATCAAGTTGAGTATGGTGGGATTTTTTTTTTTCAAGGAAAAAAACCCGCTTATTTAAAAGAAACACATGATGAGTTTAAGTTAAAAATGCAATTCTGTATTATGAGTACTCACGGCATTCTCTTCATATATGCTGTTCCCAGATGGCTAATCACATGCTCACTTGACATGACAACTACGGAAGAGGTTATTTTCCCTCAGTTTTAGCTTGAAATTTTCTGAATCTGACATACTCTCTCCTGGAAGACTTAAATTTTTCAGATTACAGAAATACAAAGCCTCAATTGGAGCTCCCATCCCTGCACAGAAGCTGGTTGAGGGTGGTTGGTGTTTCAGTGTTTCATACAGGTGTTGCTCTTATTCTAGAATAAAACAAGGACTTGAGAAAATGTTATTACATGTGCAGAAGATAGTCAAGTACTGTTTAATGGGAGCCTGTAGCAATAGATTGGGATCACATTGGGGAAGAAGATGAGTGTATTCCATTGGTTCATGCTTTCCCATAGTGATGATAAAGTCCTACAATTAAACACACAGTGTTTTAAATAAGGAGCATCCTTGACAGGACAGGCAGATGGAATTGCATAATTGTTATTTTCTGCTTTGTTTTGTTTTTTAATCTAAGACTGCGTCTTTCCAACCACAAGTGATAATAGGAATAGCAAGCACTAATATGCCAGCAGTGGTACAAAAATTTTTTACATCAGCTATTCCTTTTCTCCTATCGGTTCAGTCTTACTCTCTGCAGAAATGTGTTTCTCCCCTGTAGCTTTGGATGTGCAAATCAATCAGGCTTTCATAACTTCCCACAAAAGATTGTTCTATGGCCCCAAGTGCAGCTCGAGCTCCTCTTTTCATATTAAAGTTACTTTTAATGCTGTATTTACTGGTTGGTGCTTCCATGTGAAAAGAGTTCTTTCTTTTGTCAACCAAGCACCTTCCTGCTTATATTCTTTAAAACCTGATTCATGTCGGAATCCAGACAGTCTTTTTTTTTTTAAACACAACATTCCTTTCAGCTGTTACTTTTCTTGCACCTTTGCAACTGAAAGGGGAGGAGTTCTTTCAGGAAAAGAGGGTCTCTTGGGGAAAGTTGAAATTTCATGTTTCAGTTCAGTTGTATCTTTCTGCATGAAGAGTGCCCTGCATCCATGTTTTTACAGGCCTTTGCATTTATTTTTTCCCCTAGGAACGTGCTGGCCGTCACTGTGGGGCTCTGAGAGTCTTGAACTCGTATTGGGTTGGTGAAGATTCCACTTACAAGTTTTTCGAAGTGATTCTGATCGATCCCTTCCATAAGACCATCAGGCGCAACCCCGATACCCAATGGATCACCAAGCCCGTCCACAAGCACAGGGAGATGCGTGGGCTGACGTCGGCCGGGCGGAAGAGTCGTGGCCTTGGCAAGGGCCACAAGTTCCACCACACCATTGGTGGCTCCCGTCGTGCCGCCTGGAGAAGGCGCAATACCCTGCAGCTGCACCGCTACCGCTAATCCTTGTAAACGTAACCATCTAATAAAGCTGATGCGGGTTCTTAAATTCCACAAGTGCTTCTGCTGCTTCTTGGTGTATGTGCACAAGTATAGGATTCTCCAGGAGCTCCGTTGTTTCCATAGTTTGACAGGCTTTTGAAAACGTAATTTGATACTTGTGAAGTTTGTAGGCCGCGAGTTTAGAGTTCTGTGACGGGTTTCACTTTTGGTAAGGGTTGGAGTCTTCTCTGTCCTGTGCTTAGACTGAAGGCCAGCTTTGATCCTGTGCAATGAGATATAAACTGAAAGTGCTTGTTTATTTTTTATAGGCGATTAAATACTCATGACAATTTTATTTTTCCAGTTTTGTTTTTTTTGTATGTCTTCGGTATCAAACCAGCTCTTGGGCCTCTCTTAGCTACAGACATTGTATAAATCAGCTTAAGCCCAGAACGGAAAGGTAAAGCTTGGTCCATTCATTAAAGTGCACAGTATTGTAAGTGTAGACACATCACAAAGAGCGATAAAGTTTTAGGCTGAATAAAATACTGACTGTAAACTAGGTATTGCTTAATATGTCAAGATTCCAACCTGTTTCTTTTGCAGTGGAGACAGTATTTCTTAGATCTGCCTTTTGATACCAGAACAGAGAACGTCTCTGGTGTTAAGAGAGCTGCATTCTGATTTACTCTGCATGGTTAGGTGGTAAAAATAACCACATTTGGATGGCATTTGTGATCATAAATTAATTTATTTTGGGCTACTTTTTGTGAAATTACAGTGTGACCTTTCAGCATTAAGTCATCTTGCACAGAAACACTGAGAGAATAATTGCACTTCCTGGTAAATTAGATGGATGGCTGTCCTAGCTTCCACAGATTCTGTACCACATCCATTGGGTAGTGATGGGCAAAAAGGTCAATAGAAGGCCCAAAAATTAGCTGTGTCTTCCTGGAACTTCAACTTGAGATGTGGAATGATTTTTTTTTTTATGCTGGGCTGAAATGTGTCAAGATTTTCCCTTCAATTGAGAAAATTCACCTACTACTTCCAGTTCTTACAGGAGGGTGGTAGCCTTAAGAAGAGATGTTTTGGCAGGGTGTTCTTCGAGCCAGGGAGAACAGCTCAAGGCAGCAATTCTTTCATGATGTGTTTGTTTGGCCCAAACAAGAAAAAATTCAAAAGGAATCTTCTGTTAAAAAGTGCTGTCTGCTCTAGGGAAGGGAGATCTTTTTTACTTTTCCTGTGAAGAAGCACTAGTTTTCTTGAGAGCAGCTCCTGTGATGGTGTTGGACAGGTAGTGGAAGTTCCTCAGAGCACATTCAGTGAATGAGGTCTCCCCCTGAGCATGGAGGGGTTATTGCAGAGAGGGGGCTGATCTTTCTGTTTTGTGTGTTTAGGGCTCAAAGTGGTGCCAGTATAGCCAGCATGTCCATTCCTTTGGGACTTCTGTTGTCTGTTTGATCAGCCTTGTCTATTGGAAGGTGTCTCTGCCCATGATCATTAAGGTCCCTTCCAACCTAAACCGTTCTATGATTTTTTATTTTTTTTTTAATAAAGCAACAGCTTCAAGACTGGTGGTGCTGTATTGGGTGTTGTTAAACTGTTTGGGACCCTTGCCATTCATTGATGGGGGAAGGTAATAGCAGGTGACAGGGCAGTCAGCACTAATGCTGCATCCTTTGCCAGCTTTCAAAACTTACAGCATATGGTAGTTCAGTGAGACTTGAACTTTAAAATAAGGGGAGAAATACCATCCCCTTCGAAGTTCATTGAAAACTGCTAATGAAAGTGTACCTAAGAGGGCATGGTATCTATCAGACTAGCAAAGGAATTTGAAACAGATAGTAGTGACTTCAAGGGATGTTCTGAGTATGGATGTCTCATTCCAGGTGTTTGAGAAGTCAGATTGCCTTAGCGTCTTTTCACGCTGGAAGTGTCTCATGCTCTGTTAAACAGGGCTTTGGGTTTGAAGGGACATTGCAAGTATTCACGTGGAGCAGAAAGGCTAATTATCTTTTACGAAAATGTATTTTTAAAAAAGGCAAAACATTGAGGAAAAACTTCAGGGGGAGGTGGGTTGTTGGCTTGGGAAATCCGGGTTAGAGAGAGGTTATGTGATCTCTGCCTTTCCTACTTGATTTTTGAACCTGTCATGCAAGTTCAACAAATTGCAAGTAGTCTGTGTTTCATAAGATTGTGGTGGAAAGCAGTCCTCTGAGACAGGAGTCCTAGTGAGAGGCTGTAATTTGAGGTGACCCCATCGAGGGTCTGCCTGAAACGGGGACACTAAGCTATAGCTGAAGGAGGGCAGAGGAAGGGAGGAGGAAACATCAGGAATTTTATGTGTGATATCTATTAAGACATGGAGGAATCCAATAATCTGTTTCCAAGCCATCTACTTGGCTCTGCTTGCAGCACTGATTATTTCTCAATCTGAACAGGCATGTTTTGTATGTAATTAAAAGAGTTGTCTGTTTTCTAGGCAAGACAAAATTAATACCACAGTTAAAACTGCAGAGAAATGGGGCTGTACAGTACCAGCCCGGTACCAGTGCTATTGAAAATAGTTGGCTGTAAGCTTTTATTAGGCTAGATTTTGCTTTTGTGTCAGCCGCCCAGATTAGCTAATCACTTAGTTTTTGGTGCAAGGTGAGGGCCAGGCAAGGGCACTATTTCTGTCCTCCTGAAGAGTGGAATGTGTAAAAACATTGCGTGATTTAGTGTGTTCTTTAAATAAGCAAGTAGTAAACTCCCTTCCACATAGCTAAAAGAAGTGCTCATTACTTGGCAACACTAGCTATGTTGAAAAGTAGGGACTCACTAATCAACAGGGAGTGTAATTGTTTCCTTGCATTGTCTCTGCGAGGCAGCTGTGTGCTGCTGGGTGAGGGACACGGGCCTGCTGCCTGCAGAAGGCACAGATGCTGATGGAGGGAGGCAGTTGGCTCCTTCCTTGCAGCAGAAGGTCATGAGATTTTGCTGGTGATTTTGTGTGGGTCTTAGAATGAAGTAATTAGTGATGGAGAAGAGTTATAGCTCTACTTTCTCACTTATCTCTGTCCTTGTAATGCAGCAGTTGTTCACCAGCCTTGACCCAATAGAGAAAGGTGACTGCCTGTGAAGACTTCCAGACAGCTAATGAATTAAAAAGCTAGACTCTAAAAATAGAGCCTGATTCCTACTCTATTATCTACTCACTCTCCAAGATGGGAAAAACATCGTAATTTTTGCCCTGAACATCTTTTTTGCAGCACAGAGGTCTAGTTCTGAGAGTATCAAGCCAAAATACCAAGAGTGATGGAAACACAGCATCAACCAGAAAAAAAGCAATTTGGATTTCAGTTGAACACTCTTTTCTGAGGCTTTGAGCAAGCACCAGCTTTTTGATCCAATGCTTTTTAAGTAATTGCTTGAAATGTAAAGCTGTATGAAAGGATGGAGAACTTGAGGGTCGTTCATGTGTCAAGGTTCTGAATCAGCTTCAATTTAATAATTATACACAGAGTGTTTAGGTTGCAAAGTCTCATTCCCTACAGTTAGGAAGTGTCTGAGCTGCACTGCTTACACAATCTTAAATTCAGTGGCTATCCTGCTCTTACCTAGTGTCCCGGAAAAGGCCCCTGGCAAAGTCAGGGCTGGAACCCAGTTCTTCTGGGCCCCTTGGCACTGCCTGAAATTTAAGAGAGCATGTTTTTCTTCAGTATCAAATGATGTTCAATGATATAATTAAAGGCTCTTATGTAATGAAGATGATATTTAATCTCATTGAATACTGTCATCTCTCCATCATTCAGGGAAATGGAGACCTGGGGTATCCTGAAGATCAGGGAGCTCAGTGGGAGCAGATGAGTGATTAAATTAAACCTGGCTCTGATAAGATCAATGCTGGCTGAGATTGCTCTCTCAGATGGCAGGTAGCCTCCTTCCAAGCCTGCTCCTTGCATTGCCTTCCTGGTGTCAGGCTTTAGAAGAACACTTGCTAGTTAATACTCTGGGCCCTGGCTGACTCCATAGGGGTTTTGCAGTCTATCTTCTTGCAAAGAGCAGTGGAAGAATACCTCTGAACCCAAGCTGGCTGTCCATGTGCAAGCTGAGGAGTTCCCTTGGAAACACAAGAATAGAGAGGCACATTGAAGGGGGGGTAGGGAAAGAAAAGCTGGAGAACAAAGAAGAGGACAATTTAAGTGGCTTTCAGTGGGACTTGTTAGCACTCTAGTGCTACCTGGTGCTGTAGAGGAGCCTACAGATGGCCAGCGTCATGCAGGGTTCACCAGCCAGGTCTGTGTGGTGCAGTCCCCACAGTATAAACCTGGCGGCACCCAAAGGTCCTCAGCACAGAACTAGCTTCACATGCCTCTGTCTCTGGAGTCAATCTGCTACCCCAACCCAGATAGCAGCTGCACTTCACCAGACCCAGAGCAGGAGGATGGTTCCCATTTGGTGCTGTGAAAGACACTGCATCCAACGCCGTCTCCCAGGCCTCGTCAACAGACTGTATGTCAGTAGTCAGAGCAGCAGGCAGAAACCAAGACCTTGTTAACTCTGCATCGTGTTCACACGTGTAACTAAATGAGTCGTCATCCCCAGAGAGCTCATACGCCAAGCAGAGGAAGTAGCTCATTAGTCCAGTGTTCACTCATTCATTTATTCATACAGTTTTCTTCCAGCATTGTTTTTCTGTGACTAACAAGCAATTATTTGAACCCTTTCCTTGTATGAGAATCACGGCCCTTCAACTCATCTGCTGTTACAATCCACCTGCCTCTCTCATGGGTTTCATGATTAGGAGATGAGTTTAGATAGCAAGTTATGCAACCTTTATAAATAATGTGTTTTGAGCTTTGCATTTTCATTTCTTTCAGAGTCATATAAAAAAATGATGGTTTATAAAGTTCCTTTCTCATGTTTGACTATTTGGAAAGCGGTTTTGTCAATGCACAGTTAAAGAAAGTCATAGTAAACTTTTTAAGCAAAACAAAATTTTGTATTTTCTCTTTGCAGGTTACTGTTACGGGTGTTGATGGAGAACATCTGCTTAAGATCTTTTTTACAGAAGAAGGTGGAAGTGAAAGGAACATTCTTGATTTTTTTTTTAAATAGATTTATAGAAAATACTTGATTCAATGGGTTCTGTTGAATCTGCAGAATCTAGTCCCCAAACTTACTTTAGGTAGTTTTATTTCTGATAGATGCCTGGTTGTCTATACTTAAGAGGCAGAGACTAAAAACCTGTATGAGCTGATAGTAAGATACCTAGTTTTTCATGTTAACTCCAACGATTTGTACTGGGAAGGTAATTGCTGTCCCAAACTGCAATTTTAAAGCATTAGTTATACCATATCAATGGGAAACAGAAAATTAGTTGATTACTATAAGTTACACTGAAACCCCAATTCTTAGATTTATAATTTATATTGCCAAGAAAGAAAAAAGAAAGGAAAACAACCCACTGTGAACAACTGAATCAGTGTTCTGACTCCTGAGGTTAAATGAAAAACTCAAGTATAGTTATTATTTTCATTGGCTACTTTAATAAAAAATATGAGAATTATAAAACTGTGTAAAACATATGGCATACATGAATTCTGTTTTCTCTAGTGATGGCCCCATCTGTTTAGAACCGAAAACTTCAAAATCCCTTTCTAACAAACAATGTCACCTTCTAGTAGGTGCCATTCTGGCAACGTTCTGACATTTTAATCTATTTTAAGAAAAAATAATTTTAAAATAAGAAGATATTTGTTTTAAGCATGAATAATTATTTTAGCCAAATTATGACTGTGTGGAAATGAACTACAGAGCTGAAACTTGATTAGTTTTGCAGTTTTTGCAAACTGGCCTAAAATCATATTAATTGCATTACAGTTTGAATATTGAATTGTATGTTACCTTCATAAGAACTTTGTAATATATATAATATATATATTAAATATATATAATATATATTAAATATATATAATATATATATTATAATAATGCTTTGTAATAGCATTAAAGGCTGAAGCAATTTTGTCCTACACAGAGGAGTGAGACAGAGTACCAGGAAAGAAACTACCTTCCATCTTTCTCCACTTTGGCCCAGCCTGAAGTGGTAATCCTAGACCAACTCTTTCAGCATCTGCCAGCCAACGCAAGCTGACCCATCTCATTTCTTCTGGGTTTATATACAGCCCTGTGTAACAGGCTACTGCTTGCTGCTGACTCGGTTCTTGTTGTTGTTGTTGTTCAATAGGAGTGAGATTGCCAAAGTTGTAGTTGTTTAGGTTTGTAAAAAATGAGCTGCTCAGTTTTGTGTGCCAACACAGAGTTGCCAACACTGTTGTCACAAGAGCTGATTCTGACTGTCTGTCAAGCACAGCGGGGAGGAGCAGAGGTGGGAGAGCAGTAGGTCCTGAGCTGGCCAGCTCTGAGGTGGGAGACTTCCTAATTCAAAGATAGACCCAGTGCTGGGATCTGTGACCTGGCACCAGATTAAGACTTGGCATTGCCTCAAAGGGAAATAAAAAAAAGAAAAAAGTGTGAGCTAATGAAGCCCCTGGCTCTGGTGACAAGAGCAGGGATACGGCATTTGACAGCTCCTGGCCTCCTGACGAGCAAATGGTCGTGCAGGGCCAGCCCAGAGGTCTAAGGGGCATGGTGTCCACTTTTGACAGGGACCAGCAACGGGTGTTTGGAGAAAGGCTGGTGAGCACAGAGCATGTCCAACACCACGTGCAGCATCTCCAGTTCTCTGAAGGGCAGGGTAAGGATTTCCTCATGCTGTGGTTGCCCTCGTGCCAGCAGCCACCCTGGACAGCTGCAAGCTGTGACATCCAGTACTGGCTGGGATCTCCCACAGGTCTTCTGGTTTGGCAGGTGCACAGGCTGGATCCTTATGCAGGATGGCATCTGAAGGTAGATAAAGAGAAAATTATTGCCTTGACTCATGGGTGCCTCCTGTAATTTGAAATGGGAAGTTGAAATACAACCTGTTTTGATGCTCTGCTCCTGGAAGCTCACTGAACCAGAGACTTTCCAGATGACTCACAGCAAGATGGTTGTTTGCTGAGAACTGCTGTATCAAGGATTTGGCAGGATTATATAACAAGCAGTTGTCCTTCACCCCTGATAACATGTCTTCTCTGCAAGACTGATGCTTACAATTGACCAGTTCTGAGGAAGAGCAGTAAAACAAAATGGCAAGTGCCTGGAGACATCTTCAGGATGCAGCTGAGCTCCTGCCTGGAACAGAGCTATTATTTGTTTCTAGGCATTGCACTGCAGTTGTTCAGGAAAAGATAATAAAATTTCACTATTAGCCTCATAATGCCACCCATTCCTTTGCAGTGGTCCTGTTTAAGTTGTGCTTGGCATGGTGTACCTCAATCTATTTAGCAGAGGCACTAAAACTAGATGTGGAGAATATACCTGTTTCTTTCCTAAGGTTTGGAGAGTGATTTTTTTGGGAGCTGGAGCAAGGCTGGCTTATTCTGAGTGCTTGAATTTCACCATGTCTCTTTACATGCCCCTCCTGGAAAAGATTGTACTGGATTGAGCTTTGGTAAAAATTGCTAGTGTATGTAGGTGAAGGTTAAGAAGATCCTTTCTAGCCTGCGTTGTCCCAGTTCAGGGAAAAAAATAACAAACAACTCCACACAAAAACCCTCCATGAAACAAAAATGAACATAAACCAACCAATCAACCAATCAAAAAAACCCCCAAAACAAAACAAAACAACAACAACAAACAACAAACAAAACAAACCCCCAAAACCCCAGAAGAAACAGGAATGATCCTTTTTGTTACTGATATCAACTTTTGCAGAAGATAATTGATTTTGTCAGGGAATTCCAAGAGTATTTTCAGTCCTTGGAGCTGTGTTTGAGACTAATTAACTCTACCCCAGCCAAAACCAGCACAAGACCCCAGCTGGGAATTGCATTTATTTGCTGATGTTCACGTAACAAGAGATGAAGTGACCATGATGATTTTATTAAAACTGTAAGAGGCTCACCAGGAGGTTTTGTTGGTTTGCCCATGATCGCTAGAAGGAATGAGAGAATTGGCTTCCTTCCTTCTTGTTTGTAATGGTTTAAAGCAGAAAGTTCTTACTCTGACTTAATGTAGAGAGAACCAGTTTTGCCACATGTGAAGCTGGTAGCTGAATCTGACTAAATGCACATCTGTCTTTATTCACGAGCTTGATAATATCCAGCTTTGTTTCCATCACATCAAATATGAATGGCCTCTTAATAGGAATATAATTGTGTCAGAAGTAATCTGGGCTAGTTGCTGAGGCATAACACAGTGAGACCCAAGATTCGGTACAGCTGCAGAGGTCAGTATTTCTACTGCTTGTACAAGTGCCAAAACTACAAGTGCAGGTTAGTTTGATACACTGCAAAGTTTGTATCCAGAGACATCCCACCAAGGTATTTCTAAATACCCTATAAACATAATTTGGATCTCACACTGGTGTTTCAGGATTACACTCTTCTGCTTTCAATAGAGTTATTCCAGATTTATCTGGAATCTGAATTATTTTAAGCATTGTGTACTTGCAAAATAGTTCGAATACCTCAGGTTTGTTTCTAGTAAGCTTTCGTTCTTGCTACTAATGCCTTGCATAGGATTTTATGAGAGAAACTCCATTTGTTTTAACTGTTAAGTTTTTATAGCTGGAAGCAATTTTCTTTAGTGTAACATTTCAGGAGCCCTTTATGGCTAGCGATATTTCATTGAATGCCTGAAGATTGAGACCTAGTGCATGACTTTATCATGTATAAAGCTTATTATCTGACATAATTTGGTGCATAGCAGGCTTATTTATTTAAAAGGTCACACAATCATATTTCACCCCTGGTAATGGCATTTTATCCATTTAATAGGTTTATCCTAAAGCATATTTATTCCTAATGCATTTTATTCAGAAGCCAGTTAATAACTTTAACTGTTCAGGCTCTTAGCAGAACACAGAAACCAGCGTTTCAAAACAAGAATTTGACCAGTTGCGCCTAATCCAGCAGCACAAAAGATGTTATACAGCGTCCCGTGCGTCATCTCTTGGTTCAACTCGGCATCTTGAAGCATTAGGCCTTAAGTCATCTTTGAGCCTCCAAGTTAGCCAGGGTGAGACAATGATAGGGAAAAAAACACTGTACTGTATAGAGTCTGAAGCTGCCTTGACCCTTGAACTGCCAGCTATCCTTTGGTTAGTTACAGGTAATAATTCTTGGGATCAAAATTTGTTTTGGTTTATCCCCCAGAGAATTTGTTCAGATTTCACTATAGTTGCCTTTGTTTTGCCTGTATGTGTAAAGGCAGTTCTCACTCCCTGGACCAATGCACAGGGACCAATGGCACCTGTAATGAAAGCTGTTCATTTTCTAAAAACTTGTGCTTTAAGGGCCCAGGTGCAAGTGGTATTTGCCTTTCTTCAGGACTGAGCTGAGTTTACTCTGGAATGTTCCTTGTAAATTACACCAGTAATTGCAGTCAGCTTGTGCTGCTGCAGAGGAGAAAAGCAAGGGTGACACACGAAACCTTGCAAGAGCTGGGGCTGTCATTTCTAACTATGCGCCCCCTCCATGGAACCTGCAGAGTTTTCCCAAAACAAGGAGAAGGCATCATTTGCATTCTGCTCTGCCCAGGATGAGCTTTGTGTTTGTGTTACACTATATCCCCCCCAGAATTAACATACCTTATTAAGAGAAAAAGCAAGCTGGGTTTATGTTTTGGTGGCCTGGAGGGTTCAGAAGGGAAATGGTTGGTCTGAGCTACATGATTTCTGAAGCAATGGTTTTGATCTGGTGACAGCAATGACACCACACCAGGGATGTCCTGGCCTGCACCATGTCACACAGTGCCAGCATGATTGCTGGCAGGCTGCAGCATAGCTAACTTCCTAGAGAGCATTGGTGCTTTCAAATAAGGTGCTCTGCAGGACACCATGATAGAATTTTAAAAAGGCAGAGGAAAATCCAAAAATCCAGTCTTAGAAGGATATTTATTACACAAGACACCAGAGGGAGAAATGCAGTTATCTCTGGAGAGGTTGGGGTGTTGGGGAAAAGGGACTAGCAGCTCTCAGTTGTCTGCTGACTGTGCCTTCAATACAACACTGCTGATTCCTTCTCCAAGACAGGACAATGTGTCAGAAATCACCTGTAGCTAAGTCGCATGTTTTAAGACTCTCAGTGTTTTAGCAAAAGTAAAGGGTAGGTCTTTGTACATCCTTTGCACTATCCATTCTGCTTCTCTATAAAAATCACATTTGGCCCAATCAAGCAGTATATATTCTCATCTTTGCTTCATCAGCTGATGATTTTATTTCAAGATAAATAGACAACATACTGACAGATTAAGTAACTTACAGCACAGAAAGGAAAAGGTGGGCAGTGATATTACTGTCATATAAGATAGGTTTAATTAATGCTTTGTCTTTCTGGACTAAAGGTCCAAGTCAACACCTTCCATTAAAATCTGCAGGGGCAGCTGAAGCTAGTTGTGATACCTCACTACTGCATGAGATTATTTCCCATCATTTTGACCAGCCTAGGCAACCAATTGCATTACCAATATATGTGAATAAAAAGCACACTCGCAACAACACTAGATAAGAGAAAAAAGTGGCAGTGTTATGTGCTTCAGGCCGTAAACTGACTGCTGAAGAGCTTTATCAGGAAGAGAGTTACCCTATGGGCAAGTTAGTATACAATTGTCTATTATGAGCTTTTATATCTTCCTCCAAGGCTTTGGTACCAAGAGACAGGATGTGAGTGCAAGGGGATGGCTTGTGAGCCACATCCTCTGTTTCGGTTATACTTAGCTCCGTGACTACACCACTCCCTGTACCTAAGCTGGTTGCATTTGTGTCATGTAGGCATGCCCTTAATGGGTAGGCTTTAAACTATTCTATATTTAGCTTTTGTTTCTTCCTCAAGCATTCCGCACACATTCAGCCTATGAAGAGATGTGATGACAAGCTAAAGACCTCTGGGGACCTCCTTATCAGGATTTCTCTTCAACAGAGAGAAAAATGTGCAACAATTGAAAGAGTTAGATATATATGTGAAATAGAAATGGAGAAAAAGTAGGGCAAGAGATCAGAAAACACTGTGTAGGGCTTGACCCAAGCTGACTCTAATCAATACAAAAATTTCCACTGGCTTCCAGAGGCTAAGATTAGTTAGATGAGTTATGGCTATTTACATCATTTAATGCATGAAAGAAGTCACACTTATAGCTATCTTTAAAAATACTTTTAGAGGGCAATATTTAAGGTAGTCACTGAAGATAGCAAGTGAATCTTTGCTTTAAAGAAACTGGAAAGGCAAGGATAGGTTTGTTATCAGTTGCCTTACCTAAGAGAAATGTACTTGTATGAACAAGTTCCACCTGCAATTGTGGAGCACAAACTATTCAAGACAGACAGATTTCTGAGGGTTTCAGAAGGATCTTTTCAAACAGACTGACCAGAGAAAAAAAGAGTGATAAAGAATTTTATACGAAGGGAAAAAAATAACTTCTGTTATATGTAAACCATTATAAGCTGTAAATGACCAGGAAAGAGAATTTGGACTTACTGTAGATCTGTGCAAATGTCAGAGCTGTTCTGAGCATCAGTCAAAAAGACAAATAAGAGGTTAGGAATTTTTTTCCTGAGGTAATAACTTAAAAAGAAACAGAAAACATCAGGAGCTGTTGGGGCATGAAAAAATGCTGTTTCTTGGCACCCTTCAAGTAAACAATGTTTTTCTGTTCGCAAAGTCTGTGTCTGGGTATCAAGCTAATATTATTGTAAACGTGCCAGGCACTGAAGAAATCCAGCTCATCCAAAAGCAGACATATGCCTGCTGATGGAAACTCCTGCATTCCTGGCAGGTGTGTGGATGTTTACCGGGATTAGGAGGGCCTCTTCGTGGGGACAGAAAGGTGCAGGCATTCTGCTCCAACCTGAGGAACCACCAGCACTTCAGGCCTGAGGAAAAAGAGTCATCAGCCTCTACATACCTCTGCTGAGGTGGCCGAAGTGCATCCTATCCCACCGTCCAACTGTCAGCCGCACTTAACATTTCAGTCAGCATTAGTTGGTGCAACACCGTTGTGCCATCTCCCACCCAGAGGTAGAAGAGTTTGTAGCACAGTGGAAGTCACTCTGCAACTTCTGAAATTTAAACATGCAGTTTGACCTGCTCCACGTGTGTGGGCTGGGAGGAAAGAGGCAGAAATATTTGTGCTCCCTCTCAGGGGTGGGAAGGGGTTTGAAGAAGCTTTCTGTCCCATCTTCTGTGCTTTTTTCCCTCCTGCTTCAATGCCTCACTTCAGTCTCTTCCCAGAACCACAAGTGTTCTGCAGAGAGCAGCACCCTCAGTAAACAGAGGCTGAAGGAGTCTAAGGACAGACCAAACACGTGGATTCCCAATCGCTCTTCCATGGATCATTCTAGTGCCTGCTCAACCTTTGGGTTGGAGAAGTGCCATGCCACTGTGAATGCCAGAAGTACACTGCCTTTCCATAATAAAAAGGATTTGTTTTGCCCTTCTTGGAAAGCTGAACAACATGGAGGGAATCACAATCCCTTGCGGGGATCAGGGAATATCCACGGAGAAATACATCTTTAAGGGAATGTTACTTGCAGCTCAGCAAGTAACACCAGAACTTTAGCAGCCAAGCTATAGTCAAAGAGCAGCCCCTCGAGAAGAAGCCCAGGTACCATGACTTGGCCAGCACCCAGAGCCACAAGTTATTATGCCAGTTGCTTGTTTGTGTGGGTTGGGAAGAGATAGGTGGAAGGAGGCTCGAACAAAAATTTGACCCTCACATTGCATTGGCAGAGTGGAGTCTTCTTTGAGGTTACAGGGCAGAATAAAAACCTTGATGCTCTCTAAGACAGTTTTCTCCTCCAAACAATGAAGTGCCTCTCATGGACTACTGTTGTAGTCCATAGCTTAGTGCTGACCAGCAGACCTACAGCATAGGAGTGGACAGGGCCATTTCTGAGACCTCCATTAGGAACACCAGGACAGGAGTTACACTGCTTGCACCATCCTGTGGCTATCCACAGCCGGCTCTACCTGCTGGACCTTCTAAGGAAACACATCTTTTGGTGTCCTCTGATGTGGACAAGGATCCTGAGTGCTGGGCTGGGTGGTGGGCCCATTAATTGTCTTTCACCATACTCTGTCCTTAAGAGAAGTGCTTGGCTCTTGCAAACCATGTGTGTGTGTGGATCCGCCTCAGGGAAGGAAGCAGAAAGACTGTAGTATGGGAGCACACAGAGCAGTCCAAGGTCACTAAGGAATGGGCTGATCTGAGACAGGAGAGAGAAGCAAAATAAATGCATTCTTGAAGATGGGTGTGAGTTGGCTCTAGGGCTGCAAAGTGCAGTACCAGAGGCAAGAGCAGGCTGAAACTGCTATAATGATCTTCAAGAGTCTCAGAAGCAGATGTAGAAGATATTAGAGGCTGGAATCTTTCTGGGAGTGACAAAATCATGTCCTGACAGTAAATAGGAGAGACTGAGATTGGGAGCAATAATGTGGTGGCCTCTCCCTATAGCATCCTACAAACCTGCGTACATTGCCTTTCCTATTTGTCCCGCCAGGCAGGAGCAACAGCATTTATCTTTGCCCACAAAGGAAGTGAATGAGCAGTCCTTCCCTTTATTGGCCCCTCTCAGGAATGGAGTCCATGCACCCGAAAAACCTGGAGCTTCCCTTGAGCACCACAGCCTGCCTGCAGGCCAGGTGGACCTTTGGTCTGAGTGCCAGTGCTTCCATACTCATCTCTGAGTGCTTCCATCACCACCTGCAAAGTATCCTCCCTACTCATCTCTGAGTGCTTCCATCACCACCTGCAAAGTATCCTGCCTTATCCAACAGCAAGAGCTCGACTTCTGTAGTTCTTTTTTATCAGACTCGGTGAATACCTAGGGCTGGTGACCTGCTGGTTAATAAATATTACTAAAACATCTGCTTTGCTAAAATCCAAAAATAACATTAAAAATCCCAGAGACAAAGAATGCACAGAGAGGACTTGCTCTGCTTTTGTTCCTGATGTTCACCTAAGTTTCCTAACAGCATTTGATTAATTCGCTATCTTTTCCTTTGAGTTTGTAGGCCAATTTCATTTGTTGAGAAGTTTGACATGTCCCAATAGGCTAATATCAAATACATCACTGTCCACAGAAGACCAGAAGCCAGGCAGAGGAGCAAGGCAGAAACCCAGCCAGGTGCCCTGAGCGTAGGAAGGGAGGATGGGACATTGTGTCCCAAACCTGGCCATGCCAGGGCAGGCAGCACTGCTTGGTATCCAGCAGAGCGGGCAGGGACAGTACAAGAGCCAGAGGGACATGTTAGGGCTTAGGAAATTTAGTTTGGAGTTGGTATGAGGAGGAAAACTGGGAATATGAGGAGGACAAAAAGCTTTTGCTGTAGGAAATCGGAGTTGGAGGATAGAGGGTCTGGAGATAGCGGTGGACATTGTGGACTAAGAAGAATGCCTCCCAACCACTGGGCCGCAGACAGAAAAATGAGAAAACTCACCTGCTTACCTTATTCGAGAAGAGAGAAAGCTCGCCCAAACTGACCTGTTTACCTCATTTGAGAGGAGAGGAAATTCACCCAAATTAGGAGGCAGTAAACTACATTTAGCTGCCTTTAACCTCTGCCTGTTAACCTCAGTTAACCCCACTGCCTCCCTCTCAGTCTAGAGGTCAATACGCTCCATGAAGCCATGCATCTGCCTCTGCCTCCCAGGGGTCAAGGAGGGATAGAGCTTCGTTTCGGGCTCTGCATTCCCTTAACGGAGAGCCTTCCCCAATTTCACGTTCCCTTTATTGTTGTGGTGCATTTTCTTTGCGGGTTCCCTTTCGGGAGTGGTAGATGGGGATCCCAGCAGGGACACCCTTGCTCAGGTCCTCTGGGGGCGCATCCCTCTCCCGTTGCTGCGGCGCTGTGCCCAGAGACATCACTGCATGGTAGAAGATATTAGAGGCTGGAATCTCTCTGGGAGTGATAAAATCATGTCCTGGCTGTAAATAGGAGAGACTGAGACTGGGAGCAATAGCGTGATGGCCTCTCCCTATGACTGCATAGGGAGAGACTATGTCTGCAGCAGTGTGCGTGCACTGCCGAAGGGGGTCTCTCCGGGATTTTCCTTTTCCCCGGCAAAGGGAAAACATGCGGCTGAAGGGGTCTCTCCTATAGATATTCCTTTTCCCCGGCAAGGAGAAAACACGCGGCTGACAGGGGACGGAGTGCCGACAGTTGGAACTGGGAGCTGTCAGATGCTCGTGTCGGGATGGGAGCGAGCAGCTCGCCAGCTGCGGCAGTCAGAGCGGTGGCATTTCCTGCCAGTGCTCGGCGGTGGAGCGGCTGACACACACCGCCGCCCCTCGCCGTGCCCCGCGGTGGGCGAGCGGAGCGCCGATTGCGGCGGCGGCGGCGGCGGTGACTCCAGCGGGGCTCCCCTGCCGCACCGCCCGGCCGGGGGGGGACACCCCCGCTCGGTGCGCTCCCCACCGCCGCCGCAGTGCCCCCCCACTCCCGCACGCTCCCGCCGCACGTGAGCGCTGCCGCCGGCGCGGAAAGTGTGTCACTGGGTGAGGGGGGCGGCCGGGGGCGGGGCGGGGCGGCCGCCGGGGCGGGGCCGGGCCGGGGCGGGGCGGGCGGCGGTGCCGCACTCGCTCTGCGCGGCTCCCCGAGAGCGCTTTTGTTGTAAAGGGGAGGGCGCCGCGGCGGGGACGTGCACCCGCCGCTCTGACAGGCGACAGCGCGGCCGCCTCCCGCTCTCCCTCCCTCCCGCCGGCTGCATGTAGGGCTGCGGCAGCGGGGACACGGAGCTGGGAGGACAACGACCGAGCGGAGCCGCGCCGCGCCGACCGGAGCCGAGGCGGGTCCGGTGGAACCCAGCGCGGCGCCGCCCGTGCCCCTGCGGGAGGTGGCCGCCATGGAAGTCAGCGCGGGTAAGCGGGGGGCGGCCGCCGCGGGGGCGTTCGGGCGGGCAGCTCGGGGTGGTCCCGCAGGGCCGGGCGGGCGCGGGGGCGCGGGCGGGGTCGGTCCAGGG